>NC_061516.1:27947500-28285000 GCF_022379125.1 Scophthalmus maximus | reverse complement strand
TTCACAGCTCGCCACCTCTCATCCAGTGCCAAGGGGGGGGGGGGGGGCGTCCAAAGAACAACATGCGTTAGGGAGGAAGAGCAAAGGGGAAAGACAGAGGAAAACGGTGGCGCTATTATGCGCACAAATGAATCAACGCAAAGTCGTCAATATCAAGACGCCAATGGCTGCATCTGTCGGGGTGGACGAAGACAAAAATGGCAAAACAATGGAGAGAAGATCAATGGGTGGAATTGACGTCCAGTGCTGAGCCAGTGGTTGGGTTCAACAACTCGAAGCCAGATTGAGATCTATGGATCTGATTCCTTTGGAGGTGGACCTACAGAACGGGGTAACGGCATCGGGAGATTAATGTTCTGTCAACATCTGCCCACTCCAGCGTTTTGTTTCTTGTGTTGCCGGGTGAGACTTAAAAAAGAAAAAAGGCATCTCAGACGCAGTCAGGTCTGAAAACCTGGAGGCCTGATGCATCTTGTGATGAAGGGATAATTTAATTATTATTTACTACACTTTTTAAATAATTCACCCATGACAAAGTCTAGTGGGGAGAAGACATGGGGTCAGATGATCAGACAAGTAGTACACAACGCAACAGCTCAGGTCATCTCTGTTCTCAGTTGACTCATCATTGAACTGGAATCTTAGTCGAGGTTTGTCTGTTCATTACATAACTGTTAACTTCTAGGTTTGATTTTCCGTTCACAACATGTCTGATCATCCGACTGACTCTGTTGCAACGTTGCCAGGTTCCAGTATCTCCGCTGTGTTAGTATAGTTGTCTTTTTAATGATAGTACTCAAAATTTCTAAATATGAGTCTTCGCAAATCTTTAATGCTGTGTCAGACTGTTTGAAATAATAAAAATTCTGGTTGAAAAGAATACCAATCATTTGTAAAAGAAGGAAATTAAAGTCAAAAGGCATGTGAACATTTTAATTGTACACCCTCCAACCAGAACGGCCTCGGAACGCTACAGGAACGAAAAGAAGCAAACAAAACCATAAAGCAAAACGGGAGTTTACACGAGCGTTGCTGTCCACCCTTTGGCGAGGAAAGGGGGGAAGCTCGATGGTGACCTTGCAAAATGTCTGGTGAGTAAGCAGCTGTTGATGCTAACGTTGGCTATGCAGCAATAGCAAAAAACGCACATAGTGACCCTTTAAAGTTAGAGATACTGTGAAGGATTTTGACAAGGCGTGATATGTCATGGCAAGAGGATGTGGTGCTTCCAAGGTCAAAATGTAAAAG
Source organism: Scophthalmus maximus (assembly GCF_022379125.1). Lineage (NCBI taxonomy): Eukaryota > Metazoa > Chordata > Actinopteri > Pleuronectiformes > Scophthalmidae > Scophthalmus > Scophthalmus maximus. The sequence goes on along the minus strand of NC_061516.1, from coordinate 28,283,752 downwards.
TGTGAGCAGCCAAACAGCACCTTGAAGGATATTGTGCAAGCATTGTGTCGCTGACTGAAAGAGTGTGTGTGCGCATTGTCTGGAGAGTATGTTTACTTTGTGGACGCGCACGTCCCTAGTTTGTTGAATCACGCTGGTGTTAATCACGCCACGCTGTCCTGATTGGTTTGGAGCTATAATCCCTGCGGGAACATTAGTACTAACATACATCCTCATACAGATGAGTGCACACACACACACACACACACACTGCTCTGCCTCTTCTCCACACGATCTCTCTCCCTAATACAAAGCCATTCATCAGTGAGTTTTTCTGGGTTGATCCTCAGGCGAGCTGCCACTGCTGATGAAGATTTAGGGTCTCCTCCCCAGGTATACAGTGTGTGTGTGTGTGTGTGTGTGTGTGTTAACACTTGCTTTGCTGTATCTGTCTTTGTCTCTCTCCCCCCACCAGTATAATGGATGCCCACACTGGGAAAGGCAGATGTCACACTCTTATAAAGTTATCTAACATCACACACACACGCCAACTGACCTTGGGGATGCTGTGATGTGTGCAGGCTGCCTCTTAGCCTCTCACACTGCACACATATACATGCTCATGGTGTGTGTGTGTGTGTGTGTGTGTGTGTGTGTGCGTGTGCGTGTCCGTGTCCGTGCGTGTGAGTCAACATGCATTTCAATTAAAACGAGGTCGGCTGTTTAAATTAGTGATCACATATTGTTTATTTGCCTGCTCCTTTGCATATCTCCAAATGCTTTATTCATCTGCGGATGTCTTTGTGTGTGAGTGTGAGTGTGTGTGTTTGTCTGTGTGTGTGTGTGTGTGTGTGTGTGTGTGTGTGTGTGTGTGTGTGTGCATCTCAAGGGTAAAGCCCAAGATGTATCAGAGTGATTGGGTTAGAATTATATCGCAGGGGAAATACTCTGCAGTGATTGGCTAGTTTCAGAGGAGGAGGCGTGTGTGGTGCATTTTGGTTATCAGTCCATTACCCTACCCTACCGGGAAGATAAAGGATGTTTTGGGTTGTGCCTGTACTAGTGTTTACTGCCAGCACATCGGACACATACGTGTCTGGGTGAACACAAACACACGCACACACACACACACACACACACACACACACACACGCACACGCACACACGCACACACACACACACACACACACACACACACGTGCACACTTCACCTTCATGCACAAAGCGTCCCCATGTGCTTTCCATGCAGGAGAAGGTCACGGGAGGCATCTGGAGTGTTTTTTCTCCAGGTAGACGGTCAGTCAGAGTGGAGCTGCTGATCCACTCACCTCTGCAGAGGTCATATCTGTGGTCCCCAAAGCCCAGAGGCCTCTGAAGGAACATCAATCACCACAGACCTTGGACAAGGGAACACACTCACACACACACACACACACACACACACACACGCACCCATCCACTTGAACACAGTAGGGCTATAATGTGCTATCAGGACAGCCGTGGCCACCCCTTTCATGGGTAAACATGTGAGATAGACTCCCGTTGTTTCGAGATTAAACACTGCGTTATCGAAGGTAAGGCTGTTTGCATATGTGGAAAGTGTCATAGCCGATGTCCTCATCACTCACATACACCTCTCCAAACTCTCTCACCCTTTGGAACATCTTTTCAAGCACAAGGACGAGAGGGCTTGTCATTATTTCAGTACATTTTGCCACCGATGTATTTCCTTCTCCTGTTGTAAACCACAGAGCCATAAAATTCTCACCCCCAAAACTTTTTTTGAAATAATAAAAAATCAAAAAAATGCCCAGTAAACATTACAAGAGTGTGAAGTGAGAACTGGGCTGCGTGATATTTAAAACTTTACATACAGTAATAAGTGCTCCGGACGTACATGAGTCGCCTTTGTGCCTTCCAGCTTCATATCAGCAGCACGGTTATTTATGCATGCATAGCCTGGTCAGGGCTCCACAGATGAGTTTGGCTCAGCTTAGCGGAAGCAAAAGCCATCTTCTCACGATAACAGCACGGTAATTCATAGTGAAAGTTTTTTTTTTCTTTCCTTAAAATATTAAAATCCCCACCCTATAACGGACACACACAAACACAGCGTTGTGAATATAAACCTTTTTTTTGGCGATGTGTGGCCTGTTGGAACCAGGGAAGTGTTGAGCTGAGGCAAAATGTTATTAAAAATATGAAAATATTAAACATGAATGCACCTAATGTCCAGTCCTGCCAGCTGGAAGTTGCATCACATATGCAGCTTTGGCACGGAGATGAAATGCTCACTGCACAAGGTGGTGGAATATCATTTTGAAAGATGTAAATTTGACTGTCTACTTAGTTACTGCCAGTCCTATAAGTTGAATAGGGTATTTTTTTTTATCTTAGTTGTTAAATAAAAATTACTTTTTGTCAAATCTCCCTGTCAGCAGCCAGGTCTTCATGTCCCTGACAGACAAGTCATTGCTTCATGAGCATAAACTGCAGCACACATTAGGCACAGCTCAGTTTGAAGTAGCAAAAAAACCCGTACTAAATAATATTACTTAAATATTTCACCTTTTCTTTCACAGGATTTAATCGCCTTAGCAACCTGTCGACCAGTTGTGCATCACCTATCACTGCTGAAATGCAACTACTTACACATCAGCACCTTATAAACAGTTGCTTATTAAGTCTATTATTCCCTTTTTGTTGTCTTTTTGCTGCTGGGAGCGAGCTGCGCATTTACTGGAATCGAGACCAAGACCTTAAAGGGGCCGAGTAGTTGATGATAAATAACCAACAATCTGTCACCTTGCGTTGAGTTGGTTTGATCCATTATTTTACATAATAATTATGGACAAATTAAGCTTTTACTCTTTTAAATGTCGAAAATAAACCAAAAAATATTGATGAAAGTTGATGGACTCCAGTGAGAGACTGACAGCTTTACCAGCTAGAGAGTTACACCCTTGGACTGTGTGGTGTAACAGTGTGACAGCCACCTCTTTCAAACTTGATTGTTGTGATTTGTTTTTCTAGTTTTTTATACCGATTACCACACTTTGTTAATGTAGGAATCATTTCCTTGTTCCTTAAACCAATTCTGAGATTCCACCCATGCGCCTCAAGGCGTTTATGTAGAGGCGATCAAATCTGCTCACGTTAGTGGTTTGATGTGTTCTTAAAAGGTGAAGTGAATGTCCAAGTTTATTCTCGACAAATCGGAGTTCAAGTAGAATATTTTTCACATTGTTTTAAATGCCTACTCCTCTGCAGAGTCACTTTTTCGGGGGGGGGGGGGCTTTTGGCTTCGCGTCACTGACACCAAAACCCGTGTGAGCTAGCCAGTCCCAACCTGTGATCTCCCGTCGCCCAGAGAGACATTAGCTCTCTTCATGTAAAACAGATGTTCCCCATTCCTCAGCGCTCGCCGTACAGCTGCTGCTCTCCACGTGAAGAATACAGAACGGGTGGGCTCTCCTGGATATTAATCATCAGGTAATTGCACACGAATCCAAGCCAGAGTCATTATGCTGAGAGTGGAAAATAATCGTTGTGTGATTCGACTCCCCCTCCCCCTCCGTCCGCCTTTCGCTTCTCTCTCATCACCAACTCCTCCTTTTCTTCCTTCCTCCTTCATCCTCCTCCACTTTATCCTCCACCTCCTGCCCTCCCCTCCCCCTCACCGCCCCGCTCCCCTCCTTCGCTCCGCCATCCTCCCCTCAGAGTGACCAGATGCCAGCAATTTCACGAATGTTGACTTATTTACATTTCTGCAATCATGGGAAAGTATGAATATTTATGACGCCGGCCACTTGCTGTGGGGCATCTGCCTATGTAGCCTGCTTATTTGTATGTGTGTGTGTGTGTGTGTGTGTGTGTGTGTGTGTGCATAATATCAATGATTATTTTGTTCAATTGTATGTGTATTCACAGTTGGATTCCGTGTGTTTGTCAGCCATACATTTCATGTGTGTTTTCATCAGCAAGTAGAGAAGATGTAACAGCTGGTCTCTCTCTCTGTCTCTCTCTCTCTGTGTGTGTGTGTGTGTGTGTGTGTGTGTGTGTGTGTGTGTGTCAGTTTCCTGTTATTGTTCTTTGGGTGGCATGCGACCACTGATCCCTCGGCCTCTGAACTGAGGCGTCTATCCTCTCGGTGAAGACCACGAGGGTAAATATAAGAAAAAGTCAATCAATTTTATTCTTATTCTCATATACAGTATTCCAGCAAGCTACCTGTCCCGTACTGTAATGGTATCAGTGTTTACTCAACACTGTGCTGGAGGCTTGGTAGAAAAACACCCAAACGAGACGGTTGTCACCAGAATTCTTTTTCTCAAATTCTTCCTGATGGGAGATTTTGTCAAGGTGGCTGCTGTCGCTTTACCACCTCTTCATTTCACAGCCAAATAACCTTTCTGTGAATAAGCATCGCTACAGCCATGAAGTCCGACTCAGTCGTCCCCACGTGCCTTCTGGGCTCCTTTAAAGGGACTGCACAGCAATCGCGATTCATTTCCATTGCATCGAAGGCGATGGGATCAAAATCAGGGGACTCAGTCGTTGATTCGCGTCTTTTTCGAGCCGAGCCCAAATGATTACGACTCCCTCGTGCCGACGAAAAAGGACGTTAGGTGAGATTAAATTCGAGAAGAACATCGGAAAAACATGATGGGTCTCAATTGTTCACGATCAATAATGTTTCTTTAACTACTGTATTGCAGAAAAGTCAGTTGATTTTCTGCTGTAAAGCCAATCTCAATCTACACCGTGAATTCATATGCTATAAGTCAAATAAGACCTCTACACGTATAATGCTGTGTGTTTCTGTTGAAATGTGGAAGTTATTCATGTTTTTTTTTAACAGTATAGGAAGATCTCCTGCAGCTGTAGTCGGGTTCTCCTCTGCCACTGTGGCGAAATTGTTACTGAAGTGATCATTTCTCGTTTCGTTCACTGGCAGAGACGGCCGAGGTGGAGCCATCGGATTAGATTAGCATTACGGTTGTCCGGAGTTTTGTGTGAATTCTTATCTCCGTTGACTTTTACTAGACTTTGATGATTGGGATTTATTACAGTGACTCAATCTCGTCATCACCCCTGCTGTTAAACCTCTCAGTGAAAGGTTCAAAGGACGGTGCAATGTGGTTTTTTTTTATATATATAGTGTGTGCGTGTGTGCCTATGGTCCATAAAGTGAGTGCACACACACACACACAAAAACACACTTGACTCCAATTCTATCTTTGTCTACGCTGACAACCGAGGGCAGCATGATTTAAGACTCTGGTCACTCCCGATTGCATGGATGTATGTGGTGGGTCCTCTGGCCCACCCACTGAGATCACCTGTGCCCGACCCTGGACGAACCTCCATCCCAGAAGTCAGCGTGGGACTAGCTCGACCAAATGCAAAGTGTTATTGATATTTAATCTGTGGTAGTCAGAGAAGAGAGGAAACAGACCATACAGAGCTCATATGGCATAGTAGCTTGGTTTTCATATGTCAGTTCTGTTGCATACGTGATGTCGCTGAATCAAATAGTGGTAACTCCACTGCTCGTCTACCTAGGCTTCTCCCGCCTGGTCGTCCTCTCGAATCCTCGAGCATGCCCACAACTGCTTTCACTCAGATATAAAATGATATACAGACCCAACAACACATGCACTGTCACACGCTACCACCAGAGTTAATAACTCAGGGCTCACCGAAGTCGACTGAGGTTGGCGCCGTGGCCACGCCCAGTCATCGTCCAAGCAGCTGATTGACAGGGGGTCACAGCCACACGTCAGATCCAACCCTTTTATTACCTCCTTAACCGCCAGACGGCTGCCCCCCCCCCAACACCCAGCGATGTCCCACCAGTCCGGGCAACACACTGTGATTCACCGTCCTCCTTCGTGCCTCCTAGAAAAAAAGGCAGGGGCCAATGCATACATTATGAGGAAAATGTCCATTGACTTTTGCGGATATTACAACTAAATTGCAATAAAAACTGTGATTTTTAAAATGCACTGTGAACAATAGAAATGATTTGTTTTGTCAAATTTCATTTGGGCAGTAATTATGTATTTCTAGGCATAGAAACAAAAACAGTGTTTGTAATCTGTGGGAAAAATAAAAATGTCTGTCATTTTAAAGAAGCAACTCTGGCCGATATGCATATTCTGTATTCTGTATTCCCGTTGTCAACCCTAATGCGTTTCCCCTTTCTCTAATAAATAATAACCTTACTGTAAATCATATTGCACATTATTCATATAAATATAAAGTAAATCCTCTTGTATTTTTTCAACTCTTCTGATTAAAATAAACAAGTGAATGTTTTTTTTTAAATTCAAATCTATACAAAAAGCAAAGAAACAGAGAAATAAATTCAACAAAGGGAGGGGGAAAAAAAAGAAGCTTTGTTTCGTGATCCTGACCTGGGTGATCACAACGCTTCAGCTCCCGTCATCCAGCAAGTCAGCCGCTGGTCGCCTCGGGGCGCCGCCCACTCAGCGTGGGCCTTATATGACAGAGCTGATGAGCTGTCAGTCATGCTGTATAGAAGATTGTCCCCCTGGCGACTGCCATCAGATTTTGTAATCCCCTGTGATAATGGCTAATCCAATTTAGCAAATCCCTGCTGTCAAAAAACTACAACCACAGAGTGCTTCATACAGTATGACACATAAATATGGAATAACACATGGGATATCATGCTGCGAGGAAAAACTCGGCCTCTCTAGCACACACACTCGCAGAGCTTATGCCATCAAAGGCCACTGTGTCTCTCTTCATGTGCCAGGCAGGCTGGAAAACAGTAAACCACCTCCTATAGGACATGATGGGAGCAGAATGAGGGAGAGTATGGTTTCTCACACCGGGAGGCGTCATAATTGTTGGGATTAGAAAAGGAAGACGGGCTGAGCGGCAGGGAAACACTTCCGCGTTTGCAATTAGGGATAATTTACCCCAGAGGGTCAACTGGGAGGCGTATGTGCATTGACTAGGTAACGCAGGGGGGAGATTACACAGACGGAGAGCCCGAGGCGAAAAAACCCCGAAGACAGAGCACGGGAGATGAGGATAACAGGGGATGTCGGAAGAAAGAGTTGAGAGATACAGAATTGTGAATATATGTGCCGCAGTGATACAGTGGATATCGTCCAATCAGTGTATTGCTGGCAGTGCTGGGCCGCAACTGGAGCGGGCTACAATTGTGTTTGTGGAGGATGTGAAAGAAGAGGGAAAGAAAAGCTCTTTCTCTCCCCGTCTACTTTAGAGGATACCCCTCCAAAATTATGAAAGCCGCACCACGGCTCTATCTCTATACCCCCCCCCCCCTCCATCCCTCGCTTCCACTTACGTCCCTCTCTTTTCTCCTCTGTGGACCATGGCAGGCTAATCTCAATCTGTTTCGCTGCGATATCACACAACAGCTCTACAGCTGTGGCGGTGCCAGCCCGTTGGGCTCGCCTGCCCCTGCGCCAGCTCTGGCTGTCTGCTAGCCACACACACACACACACACACACACACACACACACACACACACACACACACACACACACACACTCCACAGTTTAGTGGAGGGTTTTCTGTCGGCTGCATCCAAAACACTCAGCTCTGCTGTGCAACCCGACCACTTTTGTACCATTTTCTCCATTTGCATTGGAGTGCATCTTACGCTGAGGTGTCACGCTCCGCTCCACCTAAAGACAGGCGAGATCAATTAAGAAAACAAGTAGACGTGAAGGCTCTTAATCAGCCCTTTTGGCAGGAATGTAAATTTACCAACGCTGCGTTGTGATCAAGCATCAGTAGGCCTAATGAAGACGCAGTCAGAAATCAATTTGGTTTGATGGGTTACATTTAAAAGTGAAACATTTTTATAAATTCCACCAGTTTGGGAGGGACGTTTCACTTTTAGTCGCTCCAGTTAATACATCACCAGCGGTCCATCACCAGCTCCTCTGTGAACAATTGCTTAAGCTCTTTTAATTAGATGTTACAGTATGTGTGTGTGCGTGTGTGTTTGCTCTCCATCCAGACTGTCTGTTACTGGAAGTGTGAGCACAGTCTGTAAAACTGCCTCAGATGGATTTCCCAGCTGTGCTTTAATTTCTTTTCTATTTTTTTTCATGTTTTTAATTACCGTTGACCACTGCAGACTGTTAATTGCACTGAACCTCTGGAAAAGGAAGTGAGTACGGCTTTTTAATGTTCGTTAGAACAAGATCAAATAATAATGATAAGCTCATGTGTGAAAAAAAAAAAATCACATAATAATTTGTACCACAAATATTTCGGGAAATATTTCGGGAACCCCATGAGGATTACTGGCCCCAGGGTGGGGATACTGAAGCCTGTTAAAAAAAAGAAGAAATAAAATAATGTTATATCACATGTGATGCATTTGTTGTCTTCTTTTAACTGTATAATGTCTCATAAAATGGAAATTACTACACCCAAAAGTGCTTCTGGGCCACAGCTGAGGAAGTCAGTGTAAATTCAATAGAAAATCTTCTATTAACAAATGACAACCTGCTGTCAACTGTAGGGGCTGGCCCATAAAACAGGTAGACTGGCCCATTTTTTTTATTTTTATTAAATGACACTGCTGGCACAATCAGACATCCCCTCCCCCATGGACCAAAAAAGGACAAATAAATAAATAGTGCCAAAATGGATACGAGAAAAAAAACATGCCTACAAAAAAAAAAAAACATGACACAAATATGACACATAGAGAAGAGTACTGATACTGAACTAAAGTTACGTTTCAATTTACGTGATCTTTTATCACAGAAGTTCTGGAGATAAATGTAATTTATTTTTGTTTCAATGTCTCCAAAACAAAAACAACATTGATTGAGATACATTTTTATTTGTTAATTTAAAGCCCCAGTGTATAATTTGTGTACTTTCCTGGCGGAATCTGGTGGTAAAGTTGCAAACTGCAACCAACTGAGCATCCGACAGGGGACATTTTATGGTGGCGTACCGCTAATTCCATTTCCGGTTTCCCGCAGCGCTGGAAATTCAACGCAAACGCGACGTATTCTGAACCGTTTTATGCAACCTTATTTAATGCTGCGTTCCATGGTGATTTTTTTTCTGACCTCCCTTGTCGCAGTGGAACCGGAACGCAGCACAAAACGACATAACAAACATGGCGATTTACATGGAGGTCGGGTCCCCCTTACGTTAGAATATTTAACTCATTCAAAGTTGACGATACAAAACATTATTTCTCTGTTGCAGGTGATTATACAAATATGAACACACAGTTATAGACAATATATTCAATTTCTGTGAATACGTTCTTCTATTTATTACACACTGTAGCTAAGTAAACAACATAGGCTACAATTTAAAAAAAATCCTCAGCCACACTCCTTACCAGTTGGGGGCGGTAATGCACCACGACATTGTTTGCCAGCCGCCAATGAAACTCCTAGAGGAAGAAGAAGAAGAAGAAAAAGGAAAAAGAAGCACCTGTAGCTAATGGGGAAGAAAGATGAGGAGGATGAGTAAGAGGATGAGGATGAGGAGAGGAGGAATAGAACCTGCGGTAAGCGCAGGCTAACAACGGGCTGGCTCATCACTCTACGAAGTTCCCCTTGATAACAAAAAAGGTAGCTGTCGTTTGCCAAGTTTTGTTCATAACATTACAATAAAACAAATTTTGCACGCTTTGCTTCTCTCCAGTGTCGCCTGCTACTTAAACGAACGCACTTAAACGAACCATGTGTTAGCTAGTTAGCAAGCTACTTATAGTCCCTGGTATTGTCAGTGGCTAGCACAATGTGCTAAGATAATTAGTAAACAGCCGCTCGCGGCTAGCAAGTTAGCTCTTTTGTGTTGTCCCTGGTAAGCTAATAATATATTTCAATGTCTTTTTTTTTGAAGTGGCGCACCATTCAGCAACATGAGCAGTCACTCAGATGCGACATCTTATCGTTAATGTGTTAATGTGGGTAATGGGTACATGGTGAACACCTGGTAAGTCATTGGGGTTGGGAGCCATCATGTACAAATATGGATTTTTTTTACAGGATGCCATCCACTCACACACACGTCCATTTAGACGTCGTGTGTTTTCAGTTTGTTCAATGCTACTCTGTCTGGAACACAGTGATGGTCTGGTCAATCATTTATCATGTCGACTCTCTCTCTCTTAGGATGCCACTGTTTTAGGATTCCTCTCAATGAATTCGTCACAGTGGAGTAAACAATTTTGCAATGGCACTGTTTGAAGGTAATTTATCATGTTTCCTCTTTTTTAATCTTTCCTGACTCCTTCCACCTCACTTTACACTGCTTTAGAGTTTTCAGGGAGAGGCATGGTTGGCATAGGCCTACATATTCAAGGGATTGTGCAGAGATGGGTGATGTGTGATTGTGTGTGGCGGGCCAGTCTGGGCCAAAAAATTTTTTTTTTTATGACCCAGTCCAGCCCAGATACCTATATTTTACTGCTACCAAAGTCTATAGGCAGCAGCCACTTTGGCACTACAGACTGTTCTATTCAGGGTTCTTAGTTAAACTGTTCTAATACCTTCTGGTTCTGGAGGAGCTTTGTCAAGTTCAAGTACTTTGTCAAGTGATTCCAGTTTATTAATGCTATGGGCTTATTTCAATTCGTCACAGTTTATAGACCAACTTCCTTGTTCAGCGTTGACCTATTATACTACCGTGCAATGGGGCATATTAATACAAACAAGCAGACATTTTTGTCTATCAGATGTGTTGCTGCATTCCCACATCTGAATAATCACCTTGCTGTCACAAAGCTGAATTATCCTTCAAATGGAGCTGAAGATGACTGTGGTACTGAGAATGTGTACTCCACCTTTTCCGACAGGGAAATGCACTGTCACACTAAGATTGCCTTTGCCCAGGAAACTGTCCTCAATTCCCCCTTTACTGTATTTAATCTGTACTGCGTCCATCCCTCCAGCTGTCGGTTTACAAAATCACCCCAGATATAGCTTGTGAATTGATGGCATCGCCTTAGCCGTGCGTCACCGTCCTAATCACCCGAGAGATAAACCATTCATCGACACACGTTGCTGCCATTATGTTAGTCGTCAAAACACTTTCATTAAAAATGCAAGGACGTACAGGCACACAATGGTGCACTGACAATGGTCAGTTTTTACCAGCAGTATAGTGCGCGCCCCACTACTTCCACAACTCTCACAGGAAATAGGGAAACTTCTAATGAACGGGATGAAGGCTGGTGGAGCCGGTGGAGGCCACAGAGTTGACCCGTGAGCCGTGCTGCGGAGAGATTGTCTGCTCTGCTCGACTGGGCGTTGGAAACTTCAACGGGTCAGTTGACCGCTGCTCTTCGTCTTCCTCAGTCCGCTGTGGCTCTTGAAGTATTTAAAGCTCCGAGCCTATTCCGCCTCTCATCTCATCCGCCGGATTGTGTGGATCTAATGCTCTGTCCCTTTCATTTCTGTCTCTGGGCATAATGTCAGTGTATCCTCTTGTCTGCTTGCTTCTTTTCTCCCATTTTATTTATTTATTTCAAATCTGTGTTTGCTTCTTTGTTCCGCCCTGTCACACGTCATGTTCTGTCCTGTCTGCTGAATAAACCTTCAGTGAACCCCTTCCTGTTTTCAACCTCTGCTTAGGAGTCTACACTTCTTGTCTGTGTGCACTTGTGCGCAAATACTACATTCGTGGCTGTCTCAGCGAGGGTGAGAGAGCGAGAGGGACGCATGTATAGACACTGCGTGTGTGACTGGGAGAGAGGGTGACTGGTTCACAGAAGGAATAGCTGCTGTATCGACGTTGTGTGCAATATACTCAGCGGCAGGGACAAGGACACACGCACGCACTGTAAATGAGAGGAAAGGGCTGTTTCTTGATCCATGTTTTGTTTCAGAGATTGCCAGCGAGCCTTCTGAGCTGAGTCACTTTCATTTTGCTACGATGGAGAGGTTTGTTGTGGAAGTGGCTGCTGGGATCCTGCCTTAATTGGCTTGATTCTTTAGGCATCGCAATCCCTTTATTCTGAAGTGCGTGCATGTTAAACGCATTCACCGGGGAGCAAGAGATGCGCTAGAAGAGCTCGATTTTGGTTAAAATGTTCACTCGATGTAAGTCCAGATGGAAACTCGACTAATGAATGATAGCAGTGATGATTGTGCAACTTGAAGATTCTGCGGTTTGACCCTCGGGTCGCACAGGTTCGGGTCAGTCTCTCGTAATCACATACTCACACTGCTGGTCCTCTTCTGCCCTGGCTGTCAAAAGAAATAATAAATAAGATATAATGCAACCTACGTATTTCTCTGCAACACACTCTATATTTAGCCTGGCCTGTACAGTAGCTTATCAGTAGCTTTATCATCAATTTGAAACCGATTTTTTTTAGTCAATGCATGTGTTTTAGAGTGTGGATACCAGTTTGCTTCATGTGTGAACGCGCTAGGGCTGGACGTTTTGGGGACAATATCTAATTGTGATTGTGATTTGTGATTATAACACGCACACACACACACACACACACCCACACACACATACACACACACACAGGGTGTACGCAGGGTGTACGGTCACGGTGGAGAGACTTCAGCGCCATCTCTGTTAGCAGTCTGTCTCTTTAGCAAGGGAATAATGGTGGCGTTTGTTACCTCATGGTGCCAACGTGAGCCACTTTCATACGGAGTTACGGTCGCAAACCACTCTGATGTGGTACTTTGTTTGCTAGATGGGGCTTGGGCATCACTACTTTCACTGACTTTTCGGCCGTACACTCGTCATGTAGCTGCCTGTAGCGCTTTTTCAAGCACTAATACAGGTTGGTGGTGTTGCCTCAGGATGTACTGTTCGACTGTTCCATGACATGCTTTCCCATCTTTTGTCGCACATCTCCCTTATAAGTGCAGCTCTTCTTCGGGACTAAATTGTCCAACTCGGCCTTGGCCACTCCACTACACATGCAATGTTTTTCTTTGGTTACAAGCGTGTGTTGTTGGTGGGCGTATACGCAGTCGACCTTGTGCTGATTGGTGAGCATGACTAGAACACGTGCAGCACGGCATTTCTGCTTGGTGGGCAGAGAGGAGGAAGGCATGAATATGTTAAACCATTGACAGAACAGTATAAGCCCTGGGTCAGATGAGCAACAGCGGGACAGAGAGCACTGCACACAGCTCTACAATGAAACAACAGTTCTAAATACTAAGTTAGAGACCTTTTATGTTGTTTAATTTTTTTTTACTATGATTATGAAACTGTGGTGGGACAAGTATATACTGTATGTTTTTATATTGTAGCCTATATACAGTGTCGCCACTGCATTTTCTTCCATTGGGACTTCTCTGTGAAGGGGTCGAGTCACGTTGAGTCATTTCCTGTTTAACGCAGTGTTGTGTCCTTTCGTAACGAAGGTCCTCTATCTTTAAACAGCTCCCGTGCCCTGCGCTCCGTCCTTTTTTGTCCTTCCACATTCCAAATGGCCAAATCATATCGGTAAACACCCCGTGCCAGCATTCGGTACTTAGGAAAAAGAATATCTTAAATCACATCACATCCTATCATCATATCTTCCCTTCTCACAGCCCTGATAGCTGATTGGCCGGCCAGGTAACTCCTTGCCACAGGCAGGAAAAACAACCTTGACCGAGCGTGATTACACCTTCCTTTCTCAGTAAATGTATTATGTTGCAGAAACGGTCCAAGGTCTGGCTTTGCTCAAATGAATGGTGACAGAGGGTAGTGCAATATTTATGACAAGAAAATAACTAATAAGTCCTGCCAAACCTCGGAACGTAATGAACCTCTTAATAGTACACACTGTTGACTCGAGGCAATAGGGTTGTGTTGCATTTTCTACCGGTGATAATATAGATACTTTATTTAACAGTGTCATAGTGTGCCATTGTATTGCTGATGGCTATAATATCTGAAATATAAACTACTCATAAGAGCTAGCATTTTTACAATAAAGCAGGAAATGCCACTTTATGTATATAAAGTAGAAAAATTACTATAATCACATTAAATGATATTCAAACTAAATGTATCATTATGTATAGCATGTCACACCCCGCACCTTTCTCTGTAAGCACCTGTACTCGCATTGTCATTTTAGTTCTGGTCCACGGCCCTCAGCTGTGCACTGCGGGAGTTTGTTCATCGTATCATTAATGCCTTTTTCTGGCCTTGTGTCTTGTTACTTGTCCCGTACCGCAGACACAGAAATTTGGAGCAGATCGCTTTACGGCACTCCCATTATCATTTTGTGTGCAGAAAAACCGAGCAAACGTGTGAAAAAAGCAATAATAAAATAAAAAACCCCGAAGCTTGTCCACCCCTCGTGTACATTCGACTCTGTACCGCGGGCTAATGTGGTGTTGTCGTGATGGCGGCACCGTGGGGCTAAATTACGGCCCAGCGCTGCCTGGTGTTGTTAAGGGGCAGGCAGTTTCACTGGCCGGATGTTGGAGGGCTGGCTGACTGCTTGAACGGCTGTACGATTGGCTGTAACACTGAGAGGTTGAGTTTTTGTAACTCTATCTCTTCAGCAGATCAGGTGTAAGGTTGTTACCAATTAGTTTCCAGTGGTGTAGCTGCAGTTGAATGACGAAGACAAACAGCTCTCGCTCTACTTCATACCAGGGGTGTGAATCTTCCCTGGTCTCACAATTTGATTCGATTATGATTATCCTGTCAACGATTCGATTCGCATCGTGATGCATCCTCCGTTTTCGATATTACTGCACATCATGGCAACGTTTTCATCAACTATTCAAAGCAGTATATATATATGAACTCCCTTTTTTAAAAATGATCTTAACCGCTCTAAAAAAGGACACAAGTACAAACAGCAACGTAGCAAACATCACTGAGCACAGCAGACAACGGGCTGAGCACCTGTGTGAGACTCACAAACGGCTCTCCTTTGCAGGACATGCGACATGATCTGCCAGTCCTCGCTACCGTAATGTGCCCTTACCGTTACATAAGACTCCGTTGTGGCTGAAGTCCAGGAATCACGTTATTGCTACTTGACAAGCTTAGCTCATTGATGCCATCACCTGGGCTTTGGTTTCGAGGTACAGTGCTGCGTGACGGGAGCTTATATCGCGGCTCCGCATCAATTCTTGGCTGAGCTGGGTCCGCTATTTCCTTGGCAGAACAGGCTTGCCAGGCACTACTACTACCAAGAAGTAACTTTGAACTTCAACAGGTAATGGCGGTAGGCTGTAATTGATTATTGGTCCGTCACTGCATCGGTGCAGCATCGTCTTGTGATGCATCGTAAAAAACTATTAATTTTTAACACCCCTACTTCATACCTATACTGACAAAATGTTTGGAAGCCTTTGTCTCGTGACATTTGGTTCTGCTGCTGCTTGCTCAACGTTGCTCTATGACCGCTGGACAACGAGGTAAAATTGCGATGGATTACATGCTGCATAGTTTTGTGAAGTGGCAGGGAAACTCAATCCAGTGCAGGAATATTGGACTTTCAATGGGTTTTGAGGGAAAAATTTGTGTCAAAATAGTACAAAAGAATCATTTTCAAGTAGGTTTTGTGCATAAATTTAATAAGATGATTGCATCGTTCCAATCTTTCCCTAGTTCTTTTTAGAACCTTTCTATTCGTTAGGAATTATGAAAGAGAGTCTGTAAAAAGTGCTGCAATCCCAGCTGACTGCAAATGTTCACTGTTTCACCAGCAAATATTAAAGTATAACTAATAAGCAAAGTATTCAAAACTGGATCAACTTTCCCTCGTCTCACCAGGCGACATCTGAGAAGTGTGGCGAGGAGAAACATCCAGAAAAAAACGCTAACCGTTCATTTGCATCCTGTTCCAGCCTCACTCTCTGCCACAAAGTGGTTTATTTGCGGCACCTAGGGAGGCCGAAGCTGCAGACACCTGCATTATGTGTTTATTACAGCCCCCCACAGAAAGATATCAGTCCCAATTTGGGGCTCATTTGTGTCGAGCTTGTGCCGGTTATCAGGCAACTGACTGACACACAGGGATGCTGCCTTATTGCGTTATTTGAGGCAGCACAGCGCTGAGGCATCAGGTACCAGTGTCTAATCCATCAGGGGACATAGAGGTGAGCAGGGGGTAGGTCGCAGACAGAGCAACACCCACACACAAAAGCATACAAGCCATCAGATCGACATCAGGTCAACACGTTTCATGCAGCACGCAAATGATCACACGCACTTTTCCAAACCTCTCGTATCAGATTTGACACAGCTTTGTTCGCGTTTTTTATAGATGCACCATGTGTGTTGTCTGTCTCTATAGGGTGTATGTATCTGTGACACCAAGTCTCAGCAGGACATAGGCTGAAATATGAAGTCATAATGTCTTGGCGCCCTCAGCTACCTCCACGCACTGGCTTATGTCGAAATGACAAATCCCGAGCTATATTGTATTGTATATAGTCCTTTAGGTGCTGTATAAGCACGCACGTTTGTTCTCTATCGAGTGTAGATCCTTGAATCTGACAACTATAGCTGCCGTTGTACAACAATAGTTTTGATACTTTTTTATTTTCATTTTTAATATTTACCTAATTTCCTCACTTTCCTTCAATCAGAATCCGATGATAATTCTCCCAGGTCATCACTAGGAGTGTTTTCATGTTCTCACTTTAAAATGAGAAGCATTGAAAGGGCGATGAATATCATACATGCACGCTGTATACTTTATATCTAACTTTTTTAGATTGCAATTTCATTATGTCATCGTATCTTATTGGTTGCCAAAGTTAATATATTCCAGCATTGTGTAATTTTATGACTTCTTAGGGATGCCATTAATGATGACTTCTGACTTCATTGTGACTGCTTTATGACACAATGGCACAAACAATATCCTGCTTACAGCTATTCCTGGGCACAGTGTAATAATTGGTAACACCACCCAGCACTGACGCCAAGTGCTTGCAATTGGCTACCTATTTGGAAATGCTCTACATCTGTTTCAGGGGGAAATAATCATGCAAAATGTTCATTCATTAGTATTTAAATACATATAAATGATAATAAAAACACTTTAAATGTCACAATTTTGCAGTGAAATATAGCTGGTAATTATTTATGCTAAATTTATCACTTATCTCACTTCCACACCAAAGTGTGGATGTTACTGTACCTCAGAATAGAAGGGAGGACCCCTTCTCAAATAGGGACAACATTGCTTAACGTTAGCATCTACTGATAACAGAAAGGATGTGCAGAGAAAGAATGCAACCTTAGTCAGAGTTATTGGAGCCAGAAATAACAAATGAGCAAACACCCCTTTACATAATGAGCCTGAGATTAGACTGAGAGGCAAACCAGGACCAGTCACCTCCACATTGTCGAAGAAATAAGAGAGTTACATGAGGAGAGAGAGACCGTGAAATGAGTAACATTGACGAGATGATGTGATGGTATGGAGTAGTGAGTCAGTGGGAAACAGTAGCCATCGAGGGGGGTCTAACAGTTTAAGGGATTCATGTCAAACCAACAATCACTAACAGGCTACAGACAGCCTTTATATAAAAATGGACGTAAGTCACCTGTATTCTCTGGAATCACCAACAGAGGGCAATGCCACTGGTTGCAAAAACCAGTGGCATTTTTCTTAAAGGAGCCTACTTTTCACTTTATTCATAACGTCAGTAAACATTTTCCTGAGGAGTTTATGGTTCAATCACTAGTTTCAAGTCTTCTTTAATACATCATGATGTTCATTTAGTAAATTATTGTCCCATTTAGAGTAAGATAGACGGTAAATGACTGTATGCCTTGGGGCGTGGATACAGCATGATTGACAGATAGTACCGTCCAACGCGTGCAAGGCCGCAGGTGGAGGTGGACAAGCTCTCAGTAAAACCCAACCCCGCTCATCCAAATATGGCTGGTTTCAAAAAAACCAAAATGATAATGGTCAAAATGCCAAACTCGAGGCTTCAAGCTGCAGTTCACAAACCAATGGGTGACATAGCGGTGGGTTGCCACTTGGGTAAAACTTACTGCAACAATGATAAAATATCACTCTTCTACACGTTTGCTGAACATGTGGTTTGATACAGTACTTTAATCAAGTACTGTACACTTAACCTGATTCACTGTGTCCACCACAGCCTTGCCACGATGACCGCTTTGCGATTATTACTGTGGTGATTTGGTCGATACTGTCCAGCATCAACGTCAAGTCTCCAAGTGCACAGGCACAGCAAGCAACGTGGATTTGTTATGCGTAGTAAAAACATGGACAGCAGGAGCTGCTAGTGCTCTGGCCATGATTAACAGCTGCTAGCATCCACTGTCGCCAAAGTGTGTGCGTTTAACAAACTCTTAGTATTTTGGCCCGACTTTCAGATGTTTGGCGTTGACGTCTGCACTCATCGTAACGAGTTGTCAGGCTGTCTCTCCTCCACTCTGGCTCCACTCCTCTGTGTGCGTGTGTGTGTGTGTGTGTGGGCAGGGGTGACGCACACACACACACACACACACAGCAGAGTGGAGAGAAACGACCTTATGTGACGCAAAACGCAAGGTGAGACCGTCACATTGAGCTGAAATAAAAGGCACCGAAATAACACAAATCTTTTTTTCTGAAGACAAACGTAGGAGAAAACTCCTCCTTCTGTTGGATATTACAGTGTGATTTTGTGACATTAGTTCTTTTTGTATGAAGTTCAGTAAATTGTCGAACTCAGCATTATCATGATCTTTGAAGTGACTTACAAATCAGCCGATATCATACCAAAACCCCAAAGGTAATTGTTTAACAGTGTTTTACAGGCAGGAGGGAGATGAAGTTACGGTAAAGGGGTGATTGATTGAGGGTGGGAGGAAGTATAGGGTGGATGTGATAGATATAGAGGAAGTGCAGAGGGGTAATTGAAGGAAGTGGAGAGAAGGAAGGAGTAATGGTTTGGTGATTTGGACAGACCTGATGTTTAAGTGTTTAAGCAGATAATGCGTTCAAATATTTGTTCTCACAGCAAGAGATTTTCTTTTCCCTTCAAAGACATGGTGTGAGGTAAAAATGACTCCCTGGAGGGGAATCGAACCTGTTACTAACCACTACACCAGCACTGTACATCAAGCACATGCAGATTTATGTTCATTTGGTAGTAAAAGCCCAGGAAATTATTGCACAACCATATAGCACTGCCAAGAAGTACCGGATGAATATCCTTTTTAATATAAGAACATATGAAATTATTTCTAAAGCCCTATGAGGATAACTTTATCTGCCAAGTTGTAGTTATTGTCTGCCAAGTTGTAGTTATCAAGAATATACCGGAAGACAGTTCAACCTTAACTTTTGTTCCTGGTCATGATTTATTTTGAAGGATCCAATGTGATTTTATTCTAAAGTGAAGCTTTAAACTGAACGATGACCCGCTTTCTCTGTAAGCAAATAAATTGGCTAATTGTTGGTTTCTGTTGCTATTTGTATGAATACATTCATGGTTTCAAGCCTAAAGCAAGTTCCATAGAAGTCTTATTATTATACATCCCTGTAGTCCCCTGGCATAGCATTCGCAATCGCGAAATCCCAGGTTAGGAACGCTGTCCAATGGTTCTTACAGCTAGAGGCATCAAGACCATAAAGGCTCACTTATGCCTTTTACGTACGAAAAGAGTCCGTTTCAAACAACCGTCACAGCCCCCATACTTCCATGCTTCCTTTATGTTGGCGCAGTTGCTAAGCAAAAAAAAAAAAACAGCCTTAGAGGGCAGCGCAGAGTCAAATAATAGACAAATATTGCAACTGTGGAAGAGGCTCTCATAATGTGCATCCGCCATTGTGAGATTTCTAACTCGAGTCCTGTGTTCGTCTTGTTTGAGCTATGGGCTACACTGCCCCCCCCCCCCCCCCCCCCCCCCCGATTTCTGGTAGTTGTGCTCCGTTTCGTCCTATCGGTAAGCTATCAGAAGACGTGCACAAATATGGACGAAATAGACGAAGGGTGCGGACCCTCCTGTGGCGATTCAATGGGCAGCAGTACACAGTACCCAGCTGCTACTGTTTGTTTTTTTTACCACAGACCGTGGACTGTCTGCCAGAGCACTGGACCAGGAGCTGCGGATTGTGGGGTAACTTCCAAACTGGGTGGGGCTGTTTGGTGCTGTATAGGGGAGGGAGGGATGCCCTTGGGTTGGGTTCGGGAGAGAACCCCGTGGTGCAGTAAGAGGACAGGACAGGGAGAGAGAGATAATCACGTTATTTAACAGCTCAGAAAACTGCAATACAGTAGTGATAGGTGACTTTGTGTGTGTGTGTGTGTGTGTGTGTGTGTGTGTGTGTGCGCGTACGTGTGTGAATGTGTGAGTAGCGGAAATCCTGCAGGGTTTTCTCTTCTCATTCCCTGCTAGGCCAGCAAAATGAAGAGGGGGGAACCCAGTTGCAGGTCTGCCCACTATCACAGAATCCCACTGTCCTTTTTACATTTGCCTCCTCGGGGGAACACTGACTGCTCCCGGGGGGCGAGGCACCGTCGCTCTGCTCTCAACACAGTTGAATGTTAATCGTGTATTAATAACAGAAGGGGATTATTCTTTTCTTTTCTTCATCTTTTTTTTTAAAAGCAGTATGAGCAGTTTATCACTTGAATTGCCCACAGTACTATCCAATCCAGTCCAGCGTCTAGCATACAATTTAGGAATCTTTTTTTTTATACTTTAAACTAGATATAACTACATTTAGTAGCCTGATGATTCGACTGAGATGGCATTTTGCTTTCACGTCATTATTTAGTCTTACGTGGTCATGTAAGCCATTTTTCATCTTCATCGTCATCTTTCTGGCCCTTTTTTGGGCACTGATGAGTTCGCCCTTATGGACCACAGTTTAAATAGATGTTAATAGAGAAGGTATAGACATGTTAACAGCTAAATTTGATGCTAGTATTGCCATTTGCAAAAGCTGGCTAAAGTCATGTAATGTTTTATTTGTTATTCTTTCTTAATTTGACCTTAATTTGTGGTGTCTTGTGGTTGAATTTGAGTTTACTGCCTATTCTTTGCTTTTCGTTTGTGTTTTCAAATGTACTGCTTATAGTTTTCCTTTTTTTTTAGATATAAGTCTTTATATATTTTCAGTGTATTTCCTTCTGCTGAGTGTCGTTTGGGGGTATCGTTCAACAAGCTCAGGTGCAGGGCAAAACGTGTGTTTTCATGTTTGTACATCATAGGAAGAACAGCACACAGTGTTGCGGTGTAGTTAGGGGTTATTATCCAAAATTTGGATGCAATCACTTATGGTTCTTTCCCCAAATAAAGTAATCTAGGTAAAAATAATTTGACCAAATTGTGACATGACTGTCAGTTTCTTTTTCCCCCCCATTGGACTTGACTGTGTGCTGCACGTGCCGTGTATTTGTGTGACGGACTGTTGTGACGCAAGGTCCTGACTGACTCCGACGGTGTCACAGCATCTATACGTCCTTGAGGGAACAGCACTGACAATCTCGCTCAGTTTGTCTCTTTCAGACAACATCACATGAGAGATGGAGTCCCGACCCAGCCCAGCCCAGCCCAGCCTGGCACGGTACCGAGGGTGTGAGGTGATTAAGAGAATAGGGGACGGTGGGGAGGAGAGAGACTTTGAAACACAGACGTTGATGGAGGGATTTGAGTGAGAGAGGGGGACGAGAAAAGGGAGGGGGGAAGAAGAGGAAAGGGGAGGGTTTAGGGAAATAGACTTGGGAGAAGGAGGGAGAGGGAGAGAGTGATTGAGTGTGTGTGTGTGTGTGTGTGTGTGTGAGAGAGAGAGAGAGAGAGAAGGAGGGAGGGAGAGAGAGCGTGTGTGAAGCACACTGCCAGCGCTCACTCGGTAATGCACTGTGAACAGGGACAAGCAAGAGAGTCGCACGCACGCACACACACACACACACACAGACACACACACACACACACACACACTGTCTCTGTCACACACTCTCACACCCATACACCTTCACACTGTGCTGCTCCTTCACACATACACAAGTACACACTCTCTCACACGTGTGCGCTGAGGCTGAGAGGTGTCTTGTTCAGGGGAGACACACACTTTCCCCCTCACACACACACACACACACACACACACACACACACACACACGGATGCACACTGTGCAGCTGGACTCACCAGAACCAGATCGGACGACTGTCACCCACCGGTGGAGACTCTCACATGAGTGCTGGCAGGACACCATCTACCGTAAGGCACGGCTACCTGCCAGAACCCTCCCCTCTCCCCCCTCACCTCATCTCCCCTCCTCCCTGTCTCACTCCATTCATTCATCCCTCGTTCTCCCAACTGCGAGGTGGCATGCGTGGCTGAAGGACACAGCGCTGCGCTCTGCTGTGGTGTAGCGCGCTGCCGAGAGAGTTGGAGAGCCCGTGCCGACAGGGGGGAAAATATATACTCACTGTACTCCCTCCCTCTCTCTCTCTCTTTCAGTGTCCCTGTCTCTCTATCCCTGCGCTCTCTCGTTCATGAATGTCACCTCTATCTCTGGGAAATGCTGGATTTGTCAAGCCTCTGTCCGTTACCCCTCTTCTCTCAGGGTGCTGGTGAATGCAAGGGTGATGCCAGGAGAGCTTGAAAGACGGCCAGCCGCACTCCGTCCAGCAGCATCGGTCCGCAACCCTTCATCCTTGTCCCAGCTACCTCAGGTCGGAAGGTCCCTACTTCTTCTTTTACTTCTCCTGCTGTGACATTGTTTCGGTTGGAGAAATTTTGCAGGTGAGGGAGAGACAGAAAGGGAAGCTGCAGTGTGTCCGGACAGTGTCACTCCTGTCTTTTTTGGAGACTTGGTATTAGGGCGTTTTTCATCCAACTGAACTGGATCAAGCTTCTGATCTGCAGGACTGGGCACCTTAAGAGGACTAAATGTGATTTTTTTACATTTTATTTTGAGAAGGGGGTCTGGTTTCACAATGTGGCGAATGGTTCTGTTGCTGAACCCTCTAGCACAGGATTGAATCAAACTTCCAAGGACCCCCAAGAGGAGGGTAAGAGTACACTTGGACTGGGACAGAGACATCAGGGGACAGTGACTTCATTTCACTGGTTTTGGGTTGATTACAACATGTCTTGAGGAACAGTGACGTACCAAGGCTTCACCTGAACCCGACTCTCAACCAGAAAACAAACAGACATTTAAAGGCAAATGCTTATCAATCCTTAAAGGGTGAGAGTTGCCTGTTTTGGGTGGGCCTTTGAGGGATCCACCCCGCTTCCCCACACCTCCTTCTCCTCCCTGTCTTTCTGCCTTTCTCCCTGCTGCTCCGGTCCGTCCTCAGAAGTCCCCTCCTCCGCTCTGCACCCCTCCCTCAGCGGTGCTCCGTCGCCCTGGGTGAGCGGGAAGGGGGGTGGCCCACGGTACCCCCCGACACCTGGGCGCCACCGAGCCGCCAGAGGCTGGTGAGGCTGCGGAAGGGTCAGCCCTGGGAAGATGGCCGCTCTTGCCAGCTCCCTAATTCGCCAGCGCAGGGAGGTCAAGGACCCCCAGGCAAACCGGCAGATCGCCAGCAAGCGCAAGCCCTGCCCGAAGAGCAACAAGTCGCTCTGCCAGAAGCAAATCCTCATATTAATATCCAAGGTTCGACTATGTGGCAGTCGAGGGAGAAAAATGGAAAAAAGACCAGGTGAGTTCCCAAAGGCCTCCTCTCTTCCTTCCTGCTCCCTGTCCATCTTCTCTTCTTCTTTGCCTCGTTTTCTGCCTGCATTAAATAACTGGATTTTGATGGTTGACTTGCCAGACTACCGATTAATCCTCAACTGTAAAGCCTTAAAAGAGAACATCCACAGCTTGTAATTTCTAGTTCAGGGCTTAGTCTGAATCTGGGAAACCTCCCAGCCCATCTTCCTGGTAGCTGTATACATGTCCTGTATTTACGGCAGTACAGGAAATAGACAGAGAGTGAATTCCTCCTTAACACGCGCACATATCTGAACCAGAGGCAACTGCGACAGTGGTGACGACTCTGTTGAGGTGTATGTCAACACGTCCACCCACAAGCCGGTAATCTGTGAGCACACAACAAACTTGTCTCGTACACACGGTGATTTACTGTGATATAAAAATGTCAAGAGGCGCCTCATTTGCAACTCTGGGAGCTATTACTCTCCCCCTGCTTCCCTCAAGGCAAGTGAAACACAGTGCAGCCTAATTCATCTCATGTGTTTGTCTGTAAAAGTGTTGTCCATTGAGGCCAAATTAGACAATGACATTTGATTTATGTGGAGAGTGTGTCTGTGCTGCATACAGTGATTGACATTATGACCCAGAGATAAATTGAAATCTGAATCTGCCAGATCTTAACTATTGAGGAATGTCAGTCTTATGATAAAATGGTTCTTCATATGGACAGTTGACTTAATGAAACCTTGTGGCTCTATTTGGAAATGCATATCTATATTTAGATGAAGATAGGGAGGAATGAGCAGTAAGCGGGCGCACACACACACACACACACACACACACACATACACTTGGATTGCAGTCGATGGATTTTGGGTGATCTGATTGTGATACGATGGGCCAGACCACATTCAAGGTTAGTAGCTAGGCAGCTTGCAGCCATTAACCCGTAAAACACACAGAAGTTGTTGGATAGCCTCGCCCTCGCTTTGAAAGGTAAAGGATGGCTGCCATCGTCTATTCTTCTTCTGTTGTTGGTTGTTGGTTATTGTCTTTTCTTTCTTTTTTTTTATCCACACAAACGATAGGAGGATGAGTCATGGGCTGGACGGAGAGATTGGATCTCAATGTGAACCCCGGAGCCACATATTAATACCAGGAGTAAATGTAATCAGGTATATATGTAGATACACTTTCAGTACGTAACACTGAATTTGTGTTAGGTTTGGTTAGGTTTGTTGTTAAAGTTTAAGGAAGCAAATTATGATAATTTTGTGTTATCTGCTTATCTGTTTAATTTTGCCATTTTTTAGAAGTGTTGCGTTAGTTGTTCTGTAAGTCATGTTGTCTATTCGTCTGTGTGTATCTTTATTTGTTGGCCTCCTGAATAGGCTTATCCTTACCTCACCAGCGAGCATGTGTGTCTTTGTGCATTTCCACATACAGTACGGGCTGTGTGTGTGTGTTTATCTGTATGTGTGTGTGCGTTCCTTTATATTTATTGCCTCTGTGTGCCAAGTTCATCATGATAATTACGTGGGGAACCTCTAATGTGGGAAGTAGCATCTGCCACAGAGGCGGCTGCACTCTATATTGTAATTACGGTTGTAAAATATGTTGGACAGTTCGTGGCAGTGCCAGCTCTCTGGGAAAGGGCCACACGTGCGCCATGCCCATTGTTTGAAAACCATTTCCATCCTAATAGCTTCATCGTTTCGAACACTCTCATGGATTTATAATGGTAAATCGTGGGGACGAGGTATGGAGCCTGGTGGTGGCTAGAGATGCATTGCCAGAATCCCCATTTCAGGACGTCGCCATTACAGGAGTCTTGAGTTTAGTCTTCATCATTCTCTCAAGGAGTCTCTGCGTGTCCGTTTAGCATATAGGACGCCGCTGACCCCTGGCCATGATTGTGTGTGTTATAGCTGGTGCATTTGAGTGACTTTCTCCTTCCCTCTCTAAGTTTCAGCCCCGAGGCCACAGTTGACCCCTAGCCAGGAATAAACGGCTAGAATATTCCTGAGCCTTCACCTCCTCCTCTTCCTCCTGGCAGGACTTGAGAGTGTATTGCTTACAGCTCGCCCTCACTTTGCCTCCGGCTTGCCTCCATTTTTTTTTTTTTTTTACTGGCTTCTATTGACGTTCTCTGCATCTGGTGTTTCTTGGATTGTCAATGTCTAGTATTTTGGTTGCCATTGTTTTCTAATGGCCTCCATTGTCTTCTTCTACCTTCTGTTGTCTACTGTTGACTTCTGATTTCTCAATTTTTTTTACGGAAATAAGAGCAGAGATTAAGAAATAGAGATTCAAATGAAGTGCTAGAAAAGCCAAGTCGGCCACTGTGTGCCTCGTTTCTCTGGAGGCAGAGATGCACTCAGAGACACCATAGCAATATGATTATACACTTCAGTTTTACCTGAAAACCAAAAGTGAAGAGGCAGATTTCTGGGTCAGAGCTGTTAAGTGGTTCAGACTAGTACCAGTTCTAATATACCTTTTCCAGATTTTTTTCCCCCAATTTAAATTAAATTCAGAATCAGGAATGTCAGTAGACTGATCATGTCAAATCCCTCCATTATCAGTACACAACACCATCGCCATCATGTACCAACACTACTCTGCTCTTATTTCTTTAGTATCAGTTTGATTGTGGCTGAAGTATCTGAAAGAGGTTTTGTTTTTTAAACATGCTTGTTGAGCTGTACACTAAATGCTATGACTGCATTGTGATTAAACCAAGTTGATATTGACTATATTACCAAAGTTATTGAAAAATTGATAGTTACTGGGCTGAAAGTAGCTAAACAAGCCATCTACTGTCAGTGAACTTTGAAGGCCAACGCTGTCTGGGACTTCTTTATGTCATAAAATATATAAACTATATAACTATACCAATATATAGTATATATATTAAAAAAATAGTTAAATAACTTCTAATCAGAGGAGGCCAACGCTCTACTTAGCATTTTTCAGTTCTGGCACGATGGTTCGGACTTTTGTTTTTGACGGCTGTGGCAGCCCTTCACACCCTGACATGGGTTGTCAGTGGTTGCTGTTGGCAGGACGGTCCCTCTCCATTTCACTCTGACCTGGCGGTGTCACCGAGCAACTCGTCCCTCACACATCATGCGCACCACATGCCATCTCCCCTCTCAGCCCTTTGCCCACTTCTTTGCATTTCTCAAGATAATGCCATTGGTGGAGTTGGGCTTTCAGACTTAGATTTGATTTGCTTAAACTATAGAAATATGCTTATTTGACAACATTTTGACAAAGGCAGATTTTATGTTTTTATCTGAAATTCCCTCGTAGATAATCTGATGGTTCTGTCCTGTTAGTACATGCAGACACATTTCAACTCCTTTGAGTCCCTGGTCCAATTTCAATGTCCACACATTTACAGACTCACACTTAAGTCTGTGATGGCTGTCCAACTGTCAAATCATCGAGTGCACGCGGGCTCGCTCGCAGACTTTTTTCAGCCCTTTATGACCACTTTCCGTAAGTCAGCATCGATGCCGACTTTGGCTGATGGAATTACCCACAGTTCATAGTGTTGTGACGTGAAACACGGGGGAAACCAGGGGCAAGCTCCGAACAAATGAAAGAAGGTAAACAACCGGCATTAATTATTTGCAAATTACCTCTCCTCCTCTCTGTAAGTCAAGGGCCTGCAACATGTTCATATCCAGTCCCTTCCTCAAGGGTCTTGGCATGAAGACCATTTCATTTGGTCATTTCATTTCATTTTTGGTTTTCAATATCAAACAAAATGTTATAGAACTGGAAATGGTGATTTTTTTTTGTCTTATGCACTTGTGAATATCAAGCCAAAATGCATGTATTATATTTCATGAGGGTCGTGAAGAAAGTAATATATGGAAAATAAACGCACATTAGACAGCATGCACGTTTTTGCATGGTGAAGTAAGGTGCTGTTCCTATTTATACCATTTCAGGCCCGTGCAGACACTCCCATCTCTCATCCCATCCCACCTCTCAATCATTTACCAGGTGACGTGACTTAAGTGTGTAAGGGTTCAGGGCTTAGGGCTTAGGGGGGACATTGAGATTCAGCCCCTGTGGGACCCCAGTGTGTGTCACACGTTCGTGTTTCCCCTGGAAAACAGGAAGTCACCAATGGCTCATTTTAAAATCTGGTCACTGTTGTTTCAGACGTCTCTATATATCCACGGATACAGTAATGGTACTGCAAACACACGGGGATTCTGTGTGTGCACTGTCAGTGCAGCATATCTATATAGTTCAAGTTCCTTGTGTGCTGTTGAAGGCCGTGTAAGGCTATTGTAGCAAAGGAGGAGTTGCACCTAAGAGAGAGAGAGAGAGAGAGTGTGTGTGTGTGTGTGTGTGTGTCTCCTTAAACATTTGCTGCCTAACTGTTTGTGTGTGTCCCGGCCTGACCCATATACCTTCATCCCTTGCGTCCTCTCTCACACTGACATCCCCCATCTCTCCCCACTCTGTCTGTTACCCCCTCACCACACACACACACACACACACACACACACACACACACACACACACACACACACACACACACACACACACACACACACACCCTCTAACCCTCACCTAACCCATACTAATGATGCCCCGGCAGTACAGTCCACTCAGCTTATAACAAGGTCAGCTTGCCCTGCGTGTACACACACACACACACACACACACACACACACACACACATGCACACACACACACACACACACACACACACACACACACACACACACACACACACACACACACACACACACACTGACAATCAAACCAACCTAGCAGACACTCAGTCTCAAGTTTAGTATACACATAACTAGGTATATGAGTAATGCTCATTCACATTCACAATAGCACACAAAACACAGCTACAAATAATAAGATTTCATGATAGCTTAGGTACACAGTGTAGAGGAGAGATCATTTTGCCCCCAGCTTTGTTTGGGTGTGTGTGTGTGTTGTGTGTGTGTGTTGGGGGACTCTGATATGATCTAATGAGGATGTTAAACCGCCCATTCCATATCAAAGCGAAACCAAAATAGCTTGTGTTGTCCTCTGACTGCCTGCTCGAGCTACTGTGGAAGCCCTCCTCTCTTCTGTTAACAGGAAAAAATAACATTGAGTTGTTACTGCAGCACCGGGGCCAAGTGTTCACCCAGCTCCTGCAAATTAGATTTTGTGTGTGTGTGTGTGTGTGGGGGGGGGGGGGGGGGGGGGGGGGGGGGGGGGGGGGGGGGGGGGGGGGGAGATGTGTGCGCGTCTGTGTCAGACACAAGTGACAAATGACAAATGACACTGTGACAGTGGTCGGCACACGCACCTCGCTCCAGACTCGTCCGAGATTGGACGGGCGTGTGTGTTTGTGTGTGTGTGTGTGTGTGTGTGACTCTCATTGTTGTGCTGTGATTCATCAGCTCCTCTCATTAACACACACTGATTTATCAATAATGTGTGCCAGCGTTTGGAGAGCACACATTGAACTGGGGCGATTTACTGCCTCATAGACCGGACACTTTGGACAGGCCACACCAGGGAGGACTATATCTTGCTCTTTCTTTCTCTCCTCATTTCTGTCCGTCCATCCTCTGACCGCCTTTCTCCTATATCTCACCTCCCTTTCTCCCACAGCGCTGATCTCCCCGTCCCCTTGCCACGCCACACACTTATCTTCTCAAGGACATCTGCCTTTTTTTGGTAACCGTCTCTCCCTCCCTCAGTGTCTGCATGTCCACTTTCACTTGCTGTATATCCCCCCCGTGTCTAATCATCTTGTTCTGGCCCTGTCACTTACTCACTGGATGCCACAGTGGCAGAGAAAGTGTAGCTATTGTGCTGCCGTGTTATTTAAACCACTCTTCTATTGTTAATGGATCAGGAGCTAGTCTGGTGCACGTCTAATGTACGGAACTCAGTGTTGGAGTCCTGGTTTATTGTTCTCCATCTCATACGAGTTGCATCTTCATAGTGGGTAGGGATCGAAAGCGTAGCTTTTGTTGAGGAAACAAAATGGAATCTGTGAATCTTTATTGCAAAATGAACTATATTTTCTATTCTTATTGACCACTCAAAGCGGTGACCACTCACTTTACAGGACAAGTCACGCTCAACCTTTCACACACAGTCATAGAGCGCTGCTATTTACCACGCTTTTTCTGTCATTTTCATAAATTCGTCGACACATCGGCCTGCAGGAAGCTGGGATGGAACGGTCCAACCTTCGGGTTTGTGGATGACCGACTCTACCTCCTGACCCACAGCCGCAACTCTCAATGAAATTATGAAGTTGGTTCATTAAAATACAAAACACCTTGTAAATTGCAAAATTATTAACACACAGTACTACTGGCAATTAATTTAATATCACTACTTCACTGTCCTTTACTGCCTTGTGTTTTGATTAATGTTTGAATCTAGCTTCTCTCTGAAGCACGTAAAGTGTAATTTCAAATTATAGATTAAGTCATTTTTTCAACCCAAAAATATTCAAAGTAGTGTATTTTTTCAGCCCTACAGTTTAGAGAAAATATCACCTTCTTGCGTCACATTTAAATCTTAAGAGAAACTATCGTGAGGTCGAAATGTCCTTCCCATCTACTATTCCTACCTACTATTCCTTGACCTCACTGAGGTCAAGGAAAGGTGTAAAGGAGGACTAAAAGGACATAGGAAAAGCCGGCGGCGCTGCTTGGAGAATCCGACTCGACTTTCACTATGCCACGTCGTCACGCGACGGCGGATGTTATTGATGTGTGCCGTGGTGAAACTACAAATTTTCCGAAGATGAACTACAAAAAACACAGCGGCTCCATCAGCATGTTTCAGTGTGTATTACCACCGTGTGGCATCAGATGTAAATGATTCACATGTTACAGTAACTGACATGATGACGTGCGTTTCTTCTGGTCATATTCACACTCTTCTACTTCTTCTACTAAAGAATTGTGGGGTGTCTATGTCTCCTTACTCTCACATAGGAAGCTCCAGTGTACCCTATGCTAAAGGAGATAGGAAAGGAAGCACTGAAGCTCCTTTCCTGTGCATTTAGAGAATCCAAACAGCTCTTATCAATGCTGCTTATCAAATATTTCCGGGTCACGTCAAGATTTAGGAAACTTCCTCAGCCAATTTGACAATTCGACCTCACCCCTAGTCCTCACCCCGCCCTTCTGACTCGTTTTATAATTGCTGCTGGATTCACTGCTTGACGTGCAGTTTGAGGAGGGTCAAGGGGCTTGGGCCGATCAACGATCGGTCTCACAGCGCATGAGCTGTAACTAATAGACATGATCACAGACCTACGTGAAACGTGGCTGTTGTTAGTTCGTGTGTGATGGCAACCCGACTTTCCTATCCACTGATGAACAATTATTTTTTTTTGATCTCTCTTTTTATGGACTAAAACTAAAGAATGCTTCGGCACGTACGGTAACATATTCTAAAAATAACATCAAGCAGCTTAATGGCTGAGGAATAATGAAG
Source organism: Scophthalmus maximus (assembly GCF_022379125.1). Lineage (NCBI taxonomy): Eukaryota > Metazoa > Chordata > Actinopteri > Pleuronectiformes > Scophthalmidae > Scophthalmus > Scophthalmus maximus. The sequence continues at coordinate 28,252,674 of NC_061516.1, read as the reverse complement.
TGGCTGTATCATAAGGCTGTAGATAAAAGAGGTGTAAATCAAGCACCAGCTCAGAGTTCGGCGTCAGAAGTTGCTCCCTCCTTTGAAACTCTGCAGTGAAGATGCAGACATAAACAGCTGTACAATGAAAGACAGGAAGACTGGGTTGCTTCGAGAAGGATGCTCATGAAAGGATTCCCCCCCTCGGAAGTTGGGAAGAAAAGAAAGCGTAGGATGTGTCATGTTGTTATCATGTTGCAGCTCTGACTCCCTTCATGGGCCCTTGAGTCTCAGGAATGTCCACGGACAACAAACGACAGGTTTACATTTAATCACAGGACACCCCTGAGAAGGCTTCTTACTCCTTTTGGGTTCAATATCCCAATGGAAGTAACCTTTGTCACAATATTTTGTATAGATTGGACCCATCTATCACCTTAAAAGAATATTTTCACGTCCCTGGCGCAGTTGTTTCGTGACGGGTCTCTATCTGTGCCAGTGCGGCAGATGTTGTGTACGAAACGGTGCCTGGAATAAATGATGTGGAGATGCTAACATTTTAGCCTATAATGATCAATGTGGACGTTCAGTGCTGCGCCTCCTAACCAATTGATTTATGGAGCCGATCACCCTTTGTTTTGCTGCGGAGCATTTTTTTCATTCTTTCTCTATTTTTGGGACGGGTATCAATCATCATTATCAGACAAATCGAATATTTCTGGTGGCAGTGCCTCTGTGTGCGTTTTCTGTTATTATTCAGTGTGGGCTAAAAGTTTGCTGTCTGTGTGTGTGTGCGTTGGGGTTTGGACATGGTGTGTTTGTGAAGACTGCAGTTGCCCTGGTAGGAATGAGGTGAGCCACTTGGACTCAATATGGCAAATTCTTGGCACGGCACGGCACAGCACAGTGCAGAGAACACCAAAAGTGTAATGAGAGCAGGGCAATGATGCTGAAGGGTTTCAGATCTGGAAACCTTGCTCTTCAAATGACCTCGTTCTGAGACCCCCCCCCCCCACAAACACACACACACGCATGCAAATGTGCTTTTGTACGTTTCCTTCTATACCTGCACTCAACATCTCATTTTGCATCAGACAATTTCCACTCTGCTGGGATTCACTGTGCTGAGAGCCGAAGTAACAAACCACTGGCAAGCGTTGAGTCAGCATCTTGTGAACCCCACCCCCCACCCACCACCCACCACCACTGGCCCAACCTTGCCTCCCTCAATGTCACAATTCCCCACAGAAAGAGTGCACTGTGCCTATAATCAATTCATGTTGTTTAAATTGCAATATTAACATGCTGAGGACAGTAAAGCCTGCATTTTTTTTTTATTAATGCAATCAATTTGTCGCATGGTTTGTGTGCAGAGTTGAGCTGGACGTGTGTCACGTGGAGATGCCAGTTTGGGCATACAGGACACTAACTCGCAGACGCAGACACACAGCTATGGAAACACACTGCAATGTTCAATGCATAATTTTACGCAATGTTCAATGCATAAAAGTATGAAAGACTTCTGGTATGCAACGGGAGAGAGAGATCCACAACAGCAATGAACAGATAGCGTCTCTCTGTCACACACACACATCACCCTAAACCCTTCAAACCTGCTGTCGAGCGATGCGCGAGAATAAAGCGGCCCTAATGGGAAAAGCCTGTGTGTGCATGCTCTCCTGCTTGCGTCTGTATCTGATTACGTGTTCATTTACTGTGATCCCGGAGACCGTGGCACCCAAGGGTGGTGTAGGATTTACTGACAGGTGTTCTGGACCAACAAGCCCAGCACACTGCAGCAGGGCCTCGGCCACCGCCTTCGTCTGTTCCGGCAAAGATCAAATGTGCCCTTACCTCACCCCGCAAAACTATTTCTCACATGAACTTTTGAAAGACAAGTCAATTGAAGGAATATTAGTTCACTTATGAAGAAAATTCAGCAAAAACTCACAACATTTCAAGTCTCCGCGGCTCCGGCGGAATACAAATTCTTTAGTCTTTAGTATGTAGAATAATTGGAGATCATTAGCTGCCGGCAGCTGTAAAGCTGGATGGTTGGTTAGCTTTAATGAGTATAAACTGGCCACGTTCAGCGGCTCACTGAAATACACCTCATGGAGTGTAGGCAACAAAGTGAGTCGCCGTTCTTTAGCTAATTGTGTTTTTTTTGTTGTTTATTTTGCTTTGAAATGCTCTAAACACCATAATGGTAATGTTTGATAATTAAAGGGCTTTTTTACTCAAATTGCAAAAAAAAAAATTCATTTCACAATATTGTTTACAGTTTCCACATAAAACCAAAATGGTTCCTGATGTGTGAGCACCACAAGTGAAACTCCCGTCCCCTCCATCGTATTGGATGGAGTCAGAAATCTCAGTATTATATCGTAAAACCAGGGCTAAGAAATTCGATATGCCTTCCATTTTTTTTTTTATAAAATTGGATGACTTTTCCTTTCTAAATTAAAATACATTAAATTCCTACTGTATTCTGCTGCAAATAGAATCAATGCTGTAACTATGATGAGTTCTATTTTAGATCAATTTGAACAGGATCGCGCGAACCACAATCTCGCGGGCCAGTTCAGGGAATTTCCCTGACGCCACCACCCGTTGTTGCCACATTTCGCGCCGCACTTAATGTTACACAGTGACATCATCAAGAGCCGGCAAAGTGATGAGGCGAAGGACAGAATCCTTGACTACAAAAAGAAGGAATTTCACGTCTATCAATCACAACCTAACAATCTCCCGCAGCCAGTTAGGCCTGTTTGGAGAGGGTTCAAGTCTACTATCTTTAAGGCAGAGAAAAACTGCACAAAATCCTCTTAGAACAACTTAAATTCATCCAACTTGTAAAAATTATATCTTGTATATCTATCTTGCATAGTTTTGGAAAGAGCTGTTTAATTCGGAGAAGGTAACCCTGATCAGGGTTGGCGATTACATATTTCTCTAACAGAAAGCTCATGTAACACACTGGGTAAAGTAGAGAGGGTCTTTTAAAAGATGATAAAGAGTGGCACTGTGGGAAATGTAGGAACCAGCACTCTGAGACGGACTTAATATTTGGGTATTTCAGCCTCTGCTTCAGTTTTTATCATCCTTTTTTAATGTCATGTAATGTGGAAGTGTATTGCCAAATCTTTGGATTTTTTCTTCATGATTATTCCGTACGAGCATATGACATCTAAATATGTCTGATCTAATGATCGAGGGAGGTCTTCACCTCTCATATATATTTTTTTATTTCTCCTGTCTGTCTCGTCCTCCTCCGCAGCCCGCTGCGGTTGCCATACTGTAAAGTGCTGTTAACCAGTCAGAACATGAATAATACTGAATAATGTAACTTGCGTGCATCTATAGACAGACAGCAGAGGCGAGAGTCGCCACCATATATAGAGATAATCCATTAAGTTAAAGTGTAGAGACGGAACACAGACAGCCATGCCGTTTACTCCTGCAGCTCCTTACTTTCTCACACTGACCTTTAACAACACGCAGTACACACACATACAGTGATGATTAAAGGGCAGTGGTGCAAACAGAGCTGTGATCTGTACTTTATCTCCACCCTCTAGGCAGCTTTCAAAAGCACACGTGTAGATGTTGAATCAGGACCTACAGGACGTACATGTGTTCTAAGTGTCAGGATTGGGCATGCGTTGAGAAATATTTTTTTTCCAATTGTCTCTATGTGTGTGTGCGTGTGTGTGTGCGTGCGTGTGTGCGTGTGCATGGGGCACCTTGCTGATTGCAGCGCCCCGTCTACCTGTGCGTTGTTCCCCTGTGGTACACAAGCACAGGTGCGTGATGTGTCCTTCACTTTAATGTGCTATCAATCTGTGAAGCTGGAGACAAGCCAGAGCGCAGCCTCCCCTCCACCCTGTACGCACGCACACACACACACACATGCGTAGGCGCGCAGGCACAGGACGTTCAATACTTGCACTCCAGAAATGTCTGCTGCGCTCTGGCATTATCTCTACCCAGACTGTCTCAAGCTCATAAAATAGGACTTAAGAGTGAACATTAGACCAAATGACTGAAGACGGATTTTTTTTATTTTTTACAGGTGAAGCTCCACTAATAAAATAAAAGAGGCACTGCAAAGAATGATCACCCAACTCCAAACATTCCCCTCATCTATATAAACTATTATACAGATATACATTTTAGTGTATTTTGGCTCATTGTTTTGGTTCTACTGTCTGCCATATCATTTGATATGATGCTAATCTAAAGGATTATAACTTTAAATTTAAAGAATTGATGATCCTATTCATCATGAGTTCATAAGTGTGAAGGTGCATTTATTTACTGATAGCTTGCTGCACAGCAGTTGACATTGAGGTGGATATTGAGAGCGAGTGGGAGGTCTCACTAAATCCTGCTTGTCCTCAAGATGGAAGTCCTGTAGGTTGGTGGGGGAGTCAATTAAAATAATGTCCATCCATTTATGTCAAATTAGAGATCTCTGGTTTTCATGCTGGATATGTACAATCACACCTGCTTCAGGCTGACGACAGACAGAGCTGGGAGGAAGTCCTGCTTCAAGTCTCTGTAGGTTGAGACGCCGCAGGCCCCTTAAGGCCGTCGGGCCATGAAGGACAGCCATTCACAGATATTTATCATCATTATTTTTTAAACCATTCAAGCTTTATTAGACGTTCTGAAGGGGTAAGTGACGGGATGGACCGTCGCTCGGTGTCGACATTCACAAAGGTCACAAGACAGATTCAAACCCATGATGCTGTCTATACCACGGTGACTCATATCTAGGGAAATCTATCGCTCTCCCCCCTTTAGCTCATGTTCAGTGCATAAATAGATGTATTATCGTATGTATTCATGTTCACTATATGTCATGTAATGCATTTAAGTGCACGATGAGATGGAAGGGAAGCGGCATTAAATCCTCATAATGAAACCTCATGGTATGACTTATTCAAGTCTGTTCTCATCACAAATTCATGTCACACTCTTAAATCAAGGCTCACCATGCCGACATTGTAGGAGATCCGTTTTTTCAACTCAAACCGCTGCTTTCATCGGCCTTTACACGTACATGTAGTTTGGCCCGTGTGAGCCTAAAACAACAGGAATTAAATGTTCAAAGTACAAGTTTTGGGAAGTTCCGAGAAGGTAGCACACAGATCCTGGCCTGGAAAATGGGTATGGGAGGACGAGGATGAGATGACATGAAATGTGGCTGAAATTGGACGCGACGGAGAACAAGCCAGATTCGGAAAGATGAGTCACAATTAGACAGGTCCGTCTCCGATTCACACGTGCTCACGTGACTCTGTTGTGCGTTCACGACTCGGCCCCTTGACCCGAGCGCAGGCTGCCTGCTCCGAAGACCAGCTGTCCCCTCAGCTGTGTGCAAAGTCTGTCCACTCTCATCAGGCAGTGGTCGGCCTCTGCCAGGGCCTTGGCCGCTCTTGGCACGGGGGGACATGGACTCTGTGGCAGGACGCCATCTTAGCACCCTGACAGAGAGAGAAGGAATCCTGTTTTTTTTCCATCACGTTACCTGCTGTCTTGGTTATTCAGTGTGTTTTTCAGAAGTCGTACATGCATCGGTATGAAATCCATTTTGTACTTATTGCACTATGGGGCTGAGAGAAACGGATCCTCTGTATGTCTGGAACATATTGCAGAAATTGACAATGAAGTTGACTCGACTTGACTTGACATAGAGAAGTACTGTACAAGTGGCAGATGAACCCCTGATATCATATCCCAAAACCCTATAGGATACAACAACAGCAGATTAGCAGGTTAACCGATTCATACAGTTTAAGTGTGCCAAGTGTGTGGTCTAGAAAGTGAAGCCGATGCTGAAGTGCCTCGAACCTGTATTCTGTCGAATAACCAGCAGAGGGCAACTCCACTGGTTGCAGAAAGAAGTCAGTTTCGGAAATGACGCTTCTCACTTGATTTGTAACGTCAGTAAACATTTTCCTAAGGAAGTTATGGTCTCAATCTCCAGTTTCAAGTCTTCTTCAATACAGCATGATGTTATTTTAGTAAATAATGATAAAGCACGGTAAGCATCAGGGCATGGATAAAGTGTGATTGACAGCTAGTACTTTCAGATGGGTGCAGGTTGCAGGTGTAGGCCCATCCCCGGCTCCTCCAAAAATGGTTACTTCTGGTTTCAATAAAACCAAGATGGCGCTGTCCAAAATTGTTTTATGCAACACTGCCAACAGCGCATGCTGCTATAAGATAAAATTACGAAATGAATACAAAGGCATTAATATTTATCACACACTATCAGCAAACCAGCAGGATTTCTGTATTTGGAAACGTAATCATCATTTGCCATTATCATTCTGCGCTTTACACCTCACTCTTAACACACATCCTAAGAAGCCCATAATTACGAGATTATGAGAAATAAGTGTGAGGAAGAAACTGCTGATTTTATTAAAACCAGTGTACATATGTAAATAATTCACACAGCACTTTAATAAAGAAATGTGCGTTGTCAAATGAAGCATACCCCCCCCCCTCTCTGGGACTCAAAGTGAATTGGGAGATGGTGTGATTAGAGTAGACAAGGACAGACTGAAGTCTGACCTCTAGCCAGAGGTAACCAAGAGAAAGAGATGTGGAGGAGGAGGATGGAGAGAGATAAGTGTGATGCCACGAGTCAAGAGGTTGAAAAAATATATCACACCATAGATTGTCTTTTTCATCATCTTACATTAATGAGGTCGATTTATTTCCACGTACTTCCAGTTTTTGTACATTTGAGTACATGGTTTCCTGAGGATCACTCTGCTGGGCATGAATTGGACACACAAGTCTATTTTGGTTGCAGCTTGTGCCATGTCTGAACTTTGCAGGTGTCCCTGTTACAAAGTGGGAGCCCCACAGAGAGTATTGACTTTTTGTTAGCTCTTGTTGAACCGCGGGGTTTTGGATGGCTTTAACTTGAACCGCTGCGATATCAGGACATGTCTATTTAGGTAGGGAGTGGGTGCAGAAGCTCCAAAAAACTACACACACTGTTAAATGGTATGAGGTGATTTGCTATTTGCACTACTTTAATGAAAATGACAGCCATTATTATTCATCTGTCTCCGTTTGTAGCATGACAGAAGTCACATGCAAGTAGTGTGTGTGTGAGCGGATCCTGGTCTATTTAAGAGTAATTTTCTTTTCAGACGATAAAATACCAATTAATGCATCTTTAAAAAAGTATTTATTGTTAAAGAAAATAGGTTAAAACTAATAGATTTACAATAACGTTAATTTGATTTTGAGGCCATAATTGCACAAGAAATAAAAAGACATAAAGATAAAAATGGCTTTCATTTTAAGAGGGAGCATAACGTATATCTTGGAGAACCAGAGAGAGATGGGCAGATAGGGACGATGAAGCAAGAAGTAAAAGCCGCCCTAAAATGGCGAGGAGTAGATGGTGTGATAGAGAGATGGAAGGATAAAGAAGAGAGTAGGTAGGCGGGTAGAGGCAAGGAGGGAGGGAGGTAAAGAGGGGTCAGGAGCAGCAGGGAGAGATGGACTGATAGACGGGCAATGAAGGAGAGAAGGGAGGGATGAAAGACAGAGGGATGAAGGAGGATGTGAAGTAAAGACAGGCATGGTTAAGATTGAGCTACCTGCATTGCTCAATTATATCAAGAAAGGGAGATGAGGTGGAGGAGAGAGAGAAATGGAAGAATGAGAGAGGATTAACTCTCGAGGAGCCTTGATCTGATAGTTTGGTCTCAAAAATGCCAGTGATTCAGTTTGTATGTGTGTGTGCGTGTGTTTGTAAGGGAAGAGACACATTACACAGTATAAGCTGTGTGAGAAAGGTTCTATGCAAACATGTACACGAACGTTGGGTGGAGTCAGGGGGCAGTGCCGGGACTTTAGAGGAAGATATGCAGACATAATTAAGGGGCCATTAATAAATTTGATAATGAGCACACCATGTAGCAGTGAGAGAGAGCGAGCGAGAGAGAGGGATCATGTGTAATTGTGTGCATGTAAGTGTGTGAAGCAGAGAGAGGGGAGGCACACTTACTCTGTGGGTGTCTCCTGTATTCCATATCGGGCGTATCTGCCGGCCGAGATAAGTTATCATTAGAAGATATGTCCTACCGGTGACACATACACACTGTCATCTCCGTTTCCCTCCATCTGCATGAAGAGGGCTTTTAGCAATGCCCTTGTAGCCTCAATGACAGTATCACTGCATTAGTCAATGTGCGCCGCATACACTAGCTCACACTCACATATGCATTATGTATTAATTGCTCAACATACACAGTCAAGTTTTAATATGAGGATGAATTTGATTTCTGTGCTGTCTGAGTTAACTTCCTATTGAGCAGATAAAAATGGGTTTGATTTTATTGTTCAGAATATTTTCCAATATTGCAAATGTATGCAAAAAACATACAATCAAAATGACTTAAATGTGGACATTTATTGTTGCTGTGACAACATATGCTTAAGCTAATTGGTTCACTTTTGTTTTATGAGCTTTTGTCACAACAGATACAGACACAAAGAAAGACAGAGAGACTGGAAACGATGCCTGTTCTTAGTCAGTATGTTTACCTCTGTGTCTGGCAGCCTTATTTTTTCACAGTCAACAGCCGTGGGCTATTTAAAAGTTACACTACCATTAATAATTTACACCTTATTATTGCCAAGAAGCCGGGCTTACTACACTTTTAGTCATCTACAAATATGCCCCCGTTGTTTTGTTTTTAAATTATGCCCCAGTCTGTATCACCATTCAAACGTTTCTAATTTTGAATGAACCTTGAGTTTTACACTTTAACACATAATTGAAATGATGTTCACTGCAATGAACAATGACATATATCAGTAATCAATAATCAACACAATTCATCAATCAAATAAGAACTTAAAAAGTGAATTTTATGAATTTTCGTTGGAAGTAGTAAGTTACTTTTGTAAGACAAAAATAAAAAATCACTGCTGAATTTCTATCACACAACCAGAAATGCACTAGGAAAGATGCTACACCCTCGCTGCATTCAGTTTTAGATGTTAAATATAGGTTACATTGTTAAAATTAACATTTTAAGCACAGGTGAATGTAATTGATTGACAAATGTATTTCTGGTTATGTGTATGGTGTGGCTATTAATATCAATCCTGGAAAGGAAAATGTGTAATTCCTGGGTTTGTTTACGTTCACCACATGGAAGCGGCTCAATCAGCATGAATTAAATCAGCGAGGAGCAATGAGCAGGTTCCAGGCATGAGATCGCTGAACAAAATCACTTCAGTTTATTAAATTCTGTTGAAAGACTAATCACAGTTATTTGATCACTATAATGTGTTTAACATCTCATTCATTGTGCAGTAGTAAATGGTACAAGATGTCACCAGGGAGTAAGTTTTGCTCAAAGTCATCTTCAGTCATAAGCAAAGATGTGAGAGGCCACGCCCACTTGCTCCAAAAAATACAATGCTCCAGATTTTGGTCAATACTACTAATTTTGTGACATTTTGAGGTATAACCAGTTTTGATATTTGGCCTGAAGATGTCTACCAAGATTTATGATGATTAGAGAATATGAGGTATAAGGTATTTTGGTTGATGACAGCCATGTTTATTTTTCAACTGATTTTGCTCATGTGTTATAGAAATGTGTATCTCAGTCCCCTAAGGCTGCATACAAAAGGTGGTCAAAATCCAAAAGGTTATAGCCATTTTAGAATAAACGGCATAAGACTAAAATGTTGATCCCATGCTATGACCTTGACCTTGGACATTGACCCATGCTAAGACCTGACCACAGCCCCAACCAATTTACCAGGTATATTCAAAATTGGATTAAAACTGCCTGAGTAATCCCTGTGACCGTCAGAAACTCAGACCCCACCGTTTACAATACATGCTCTAAATATTTGCACCATCCACTAACATCTTCGAAAGGTATAGTAGTGTTTTAATTGCCGCTGTCTCTTTAACTGAAAGTGCAAAAAAATTATATTGAATTATCTTCCAGCCCTTAGTTAGATCTTGTAGACTTTCCACCTTACCATTAGTCAGCATTATTTTCCACTTCAAAATGTAAAACTTCAATGAAAGAATAGTAATTAGTGTAACCTGGGTTTGAGGTCATACTGAGCTGTCTATTATTTATCATTATTGAAAACATTAAACCTGCAGTGTGCATAGCAAGGCTCAATGGGCACATTTGGAGACATGTTCTGATCACTATGATCTCGGATTTGCTCAGGGAGTAAACACATTAAGAGAGCAAGCAGGTTAGAAATGGCAACAATGAAAATTAATCAGCTGAGACATAAACACAGAATGAAAGTATTCAGGTTAACATTTAAAAGTAAGTGAAAAGTAGCTGTTCCCACGTGGTTTAAAACCACCACCATCGTGCCGGTGCCAAAACACTCCAAGGCAGTGAGCCTCAACGACTTCCGCCCTGTTGCACTTACCCCCACCATCATGAAGTGCTTTGAGAGGCTGGTCCTGAATCACCTCAAAACCTGCTTGCCACCCACACTGGACCCCCTCCAATTCGCCTACTGCCAGAACAGGAGCACTGAGGATGCCATCTCCACGGCACTACACTCCGCCCTTTCTCATCTGGACAATAACAACACCTATGCGGGATTGCTGTTCATAGACTTCAGTTCAGCTTTCAACACCATCATCCCCTCCAAACTGATCACCAAACTCTGTGACCTGGGTATCAACACTTCCCTCTGCAACTGGATTCTGGACTTCCTAACCAACAGACCCTAGTCTGTTAGGCTAGGGAACCACACCTCTTCAACCCTCATCCTGAACACCGGCGTTCCACAGGGTTGTGTGCTGAGTCCTCTCCTCTACTCCCTCTTCACCTACGACTGCACACCTGTACATGGTTCTAATACCATTGTCAAGTTTGCAGACGACACAATGGTGGTTGGCCTCATAAGCAACAATGATGAGTCGGCCTACAGAGAAGAGGTCTGGCACCTGGCAGAGTGGTGCGCCGACAACAACCTGGCTCTCAACACCAAGAAGACCAAAGAGCTCATTGTGGACTTCAGGAAGAAAGGCGGCACACACACCCCCATCCGTATCAACGGGACGGATGTTGAGCGTGTCTCCAGGTTTAAGTTCCTAGGTGTCCACATCTCCAAAGATCTCTCTTGGATTCTCAACACCTCCAACCTGGTCAAGAAGGCTCACCAGCCTCTCTTCTTCCTGAGGAGACTGAAGGAGGCCAATCTGTCTCCTCAGATTCTGGTGAACTTCTACCGCTGCACCATCGAGAGCATCCTTACCAACTGCATCTCTGTATGGTACGGCAGCTGCTCTGCTGCGGACCGGAAAGCGCCACAGAGGGTGGTGAAAACTGCCCAACGCACCACTCCCCACCATTGAGGCTGTCCAGGGCAAGAGATGTTTGCGCAGGGCGCGCAGCATCGTCATGGACAGCTCTCACCCCAGCCACAGACTGTTTGCCCTCCTCCCCTCTTGGAGGCGCTACAGGGTCCTACGTTCCCGGACCAGCAGGTTCTGGGAACAGCGTCTTCCCTGCAGCTGTCACCCTGCTGAACTCTGCACCTCGGTGACACCCCCCACACTCCCCCTCCAGTGACTATACATCCCCCTCCACCTGGACTGCCACACACACGCCCTCCAGCCACTGAACATTTGCCCTCAAACCACTGAACATCTGAACATCTGCACTGTTTAGCAATGTATTTATCCCTAGCGTATTCATCTTATATCTGTATATACCTCTCGTCCATAGTGTATTCATTGTTTCCATCACTTATACTGTCAACTGCACTTTATTTATACTGATCTATTTGCACTACCTACTGCTATCTGCTGCTAAACCTATTGTACGTATTTATATATTCCTGTACATACGCACATACTTTGCACTTTACTGCCTTTTTGCACCTCTGGTTGGAAATGCTAAACTGCATTTCGTTGTCTAAGTACCTGTACTCTGTGCAATGACAATAAAGTTGAATCTAATCTAAAAAACAAAAAAAAAATCCACTTTTATGCGTACCTATTGTACAACAGTATGAACTGGGTGTAGCCTATACATGTAGAGCACTCCTCCTCCCACTACATGTCAAGGTAAAGTGAACACTCAAGCCTTAGACACAGCAGCTTCAAATATTAACTCACACACACACACACACACACACACACACACTTCCGGGGCTGTATTTGAGGCTTTCAGCGGAAGTATAAATGTTAGATCACTGTCAGTCAGGGAGCTGGGGAGTGCTTATGTCAGAGAGGGATGTGACATAGGAAGTCGAGGTGAATCACAGTTTATATTTGCACATGTGTGAAGTTCAGCAAGTGAAGCGCTGGGACCAGAGGTTCGCGACGCGTGCGGGGAGTCGCCCGTGGAAAACAGTGGTTGGTGAAAAAGAAAGGAGAGGAGAATCCCTCTGTGGAGAGGGAAGGCTCCTAACTAAAGTATGCTGCTGGATTTGTGACACGTACACAGATGAACTGGAACTCATGCTGTTTTATCGCTTGCTGCTCGTCCACTAGCTGCTGTGACTCATGATGTTTTAAAATGAAAATTACCGTCAGCTCCTGTGAACTGAAATACCTTGAACGCTATCCAGCGTGCCAGCGGACTTATAAGTCTGAAAATGGAGATGGCTGTACCACTGACGTTATGTTTTGTCCGGCGGATGCTGTTTAAAAGGGACTGGCATTCAATTTACGAACACTCACGCGTTATACTTATAGCCTTGGACACTTGAGCGACTACTTTCTGGAGGCCTGAAGCAACGGCACCCAGACTGTAATCTGTAATGTCAACATGATGTACAGCCTGGAGGTTGTTCACTGACAATGACTTTGTGGACTCACACAGTGTTTGTCTGAATATATGCTGTAGATCGGAACGGGCTCTTTGCTGTGGTGCTTTAATCTCGCCAAAAGCAATAGTACTTTTTATTGCCTGCACTACGCTGCCAGAGTCCTCCTGTCCGGTGCCAGACTGAGTCTAATGAATAAATGCACATGCTGAATGAATCCTGGCAACCTATACTAAAAGTCCCCTTTATGTATAGACATTTATTTGTCAGATTTCATTTTCATACGTATAATAATGTCTGTAGAACCAAGGAGACAATTGTTTTGAGAATTGTCTTTCCCTGTGTGCTAGCCCATGTGTGTGTGTGTGTGTGTGTGTGTGTGTGTGTGTGTTCCAGTTAGGGTTGGGTCGCAAAATCTTGTTTTATACGGCCAGTATCTAACAGACCAAAATAACAATGCAGCTTTTGGTGCCTCATTTCGGTTCCTGAGCTATTTACTGAAATAGTTAGGCTGCTTACAGGCAACATAACATCACTGCATGTTCCAAGTTAAAGCTACAGTGTGTAATATTTTGAAGAACGTATTCACAGTAATTGAATATATTGTCCATAATTATGTGTTCATATATGTATAATCACCTGCAACAAAGAACCAGTGTTGTTTTGTCAACTTTGAATGAGTTGGATGAAGTTACATTAGGGGATACCCGACCTCCGTGTAAGTCTCCATGTTTGCAATGTCGTATTGTGCTGCGTTCCGGTTCCACTGCGACTCGGGAGGTCGGCAAAAAATCACCACCCAGACGTTCAAGGGTCCGAATTCCAAGGCATAATGGAGTGCAGCATTCAATACGGTTGCAGAAAACGGTCCAGAATAAGTGCATTCGTGTTGAATTTCCAGCGCTGCAGGGAAACCGGAAATGGAATTAGCGGTGCGCCACCATAAAGTGTCCCATTTTTGTAAATCTTTACTCCATCTCCAGGGCACACCAGGTGGTTTCTATTTTGACTCAACTTCCAAGCTCTCGTTAAATATTCTCTCCATCTCCACATTTTTGCAGCCTCCTCCCACCACTCCCTCAGTCCACAGGCAGCCTAAAGGGGCTGTGACTTAACTGTAATTATAAAATAACCTTACTCCCACACCCGCAGAATTAGCAGCAACAGACATAATGGGTGAGAATTCCCTCCACCGCCACCACCTCCTGCTCGCCTCACCTTCTCTCCAATGAAACCAAAGAAGGGGAGAGGGAGAGAGAGAGAGAGAGACAATGACAGAGTTAAGCAAAATGGGAATGTTGATCCCATTATTGAAAACCTGCCTCTCAACCCCCCCTCCTCCTCTCTACCCCTCTAGAAGCCATCATTTATGTATATGGCGATTCTCCCAGGACCTTAGAAGGAACCAATTAGGCCCATTTTTGCCTCCCTGTTGCATGACAGTAATGATTGGCCTGACGATAGTCATTATGGCTTCACATGTTGATCTGGGTCTGTGAGCTTGTTGCCAGATACTTTGCATACTCCTCCTTAAACGGCAACCGAGTTGCTCTCCAGGATTTTTGGCAGATGATCTGAAGTGAGCTCCCGCTAAGCCACTCTGTGGGGGGACCCATCGACCTCGCATGTCCTTCGAAAAAGGCAGAGTACGGCCACTCCCAGAGATGCCCTCTGTATCTGACCTTAACCCCTGACTTCATTGTGGTAAGGGGGAAGTGACATAGACTAGATTAAGGCATCATGTTCTTATTGTTAATTATAGGTATTTGAATCCATTTAAATGGCTATAGTTAATTATATGGGTGTAGTTGGTTTGGTGGTTTGGTTTAGAGGTCTACAGGAGATACTCTCAATTGAGTTAGTTTTAGTAATGTATAGCGCTGTCCGGACACAAAGACAGAAATGCCATTTTGATGCACACAGCCGCATCAAAGGCGATAAGACGACGGGTCTTACTAAACCATAGCTTGGAGGAAGACTCCAACTGAGAAAACAGCTGATCAGTCATGTCAGTTGAATCTTCTTTTCAGACACAACATTTTACAATCACATTTATAGTTGGAGAACTTTCAGCAATCCATCCTCATCCACTGAATTCAATTAGATTTTTGGTTAAATCTTGTTCTGCACCTCAATGCCTCAGCGAATCACTCACACTATACACACTAAAGTTTTCCGGTTTTTCGCTAAATGTACTCGTTTACTTTCATCCATGTGGAGAAGGCCTCAGCCCTTTCTAAAACCCAATTCAGGCTCTGCGTGCCAAGTTTTATCAGAGAGTTTTTTTGTACCCTCGCAGGCAGCAGCCCCGCTCTGCTGCAGCGTAATGGAGATACACGACAGTTATAAATGAATCACTCGCAGTAAGCCAGACAAGCTGACCTGCCGACAGAAAAGGAGGAGGAGAGGTACCAAAGGGACGACTGGGAGAAGAGAAACGACAGATGGACGGATGTGAGAGGAGATCACTGCGCCGAACTGAAGATGATGGGGCTGCCCGGATGGGTTTTAAGGCGAAGGCCTGTCTCTGAACGCATGAAAGGAATTATCCCCGCCAGGTTCAATAAAACAGCTTGTGTAATTACAGGGCAGTTTATTAACTGGAGGGAAATTGAATACCTCAGAACTGCAGTGAGAACGACGAGAGGGAGAGAGGGAGGTTGACATGCAGGTTAACAAAGAGGGGAATTATTAAAAAAGAGTAGGAAAAAAAATGCATACTCTTGCTTCACTTTTTCTATTATCTCTGTTCAACAAATTAGCCTCAGAGGCAGCAGGAGCTTCTGTACAAACCATGTCCGTAAGTGTGTTATGTCTTGTGAGGTTAAAACCCCTTCACGCTCGGTTCGAATTCAGCTGACAAATGAAGTGACAAACCAACAATGTCCGGCGACAATTTGACTCCTCCGCCCACCTCGAGGTGCCATTTTTGGACACTGTAGTTGGCTTTTGGCTGCTGAGGCGTTGCTGTTTGGTGTCACCACTCAAGGAGTGATTGCACTATATAGGGAGTAGCTGCTTCAACGAGATCAAGAAATAATTTGGCGTAACATTTTGATAACTGCGTGGCATTTGGGTTGATTGCAGAGCTGCCAACGAGAACATAGGGGAATGAGGTAGCCACACTGTGTGTGTGTGTGTGTGTGTTTATGTTAGCGTGCGCCTGTGTTTTGGTATGGGGGCATGAATGAATTGAGGACAGACTGGAGGAGAGAGTGCAAATCAGTTTAATTAAAGAGTACCGATGCATGAGATTAGATTGGGAGCCTATGGTGTAAAGGATATGATTACACAGTGAGAGAGACACAGATTGGATATAGAGAAAAACAGAGAGAGAGAGACAAAGGGAGAAAGTGAAAGAGTGAGAGAGAGAGAGTAAATGATGGCGAGAGGTATGGAAGAAAACCATATCGCTGGAGACTCCTGTGGTGGTGGTCGCTTGTGGTGATGCACAACACGCTGGTCCCATGGTGCACCTTGGGTTGCCATAGCATCTAGAGTGTGTCCTGTCTTGACGATGTGGTATCCTCTGAGTCAGACTGTGTGTGTGTGTGTGTGTGTGTGCAAAGCATCTCTGGCTGTGCAGCCTGTCTGACGCTGAGAGCCTAATAAGTTGTGTCATCCAGAATCTGGTGACAAGATTCAGCACAACTGCTGCAGGTGAAACACTCATACAAACACACACAACTTCATGTCCTGCGTCCTTGTTCGTGAGCACAGTGAATCCCCCGTCATGCTCTCTGAGAAACAAAATTCTCAGACCCCAATGGCCCCTTATTTTAATGTCACGAAATACAAAGCACATGCTGCAGGTCCAGTTTACATGTTTCGAAATATCTTTGAGTCTTGATTCACAATTAGGGTTGTCCTGCTTTAACCTGCATGGAGTGTCAGCCTGATGTTTACCAGCAGCCACTCTGCATCAGTGTCAAGTAAGCTGTAGGTAACTGTAGGATGTGTTCAACTGATATGTGGTCGGGCTTGATTGTGAGGTGGACTCATTCCCTTCCCTGCCGTAAATTAGATGAGAAGGTTGGTCTCATTCCCCTGTGTCAACTGCAGTGGTTTTCAAAGTCTGACACTCTGATACTTTTCTCTGAACTATGTCGTGGCTACCTGGCATAAGAAAAGAGTGCAAACTTGTCAATTAGGAATTCCTGTTTGCAGTAACCATGAATGATGAGGAAGAAAAGTTAAAAAAAAATGTATGTTCCTCACTTAAATCCTTAGTTATGAAGAACAAATCTTTGTTCTGTGGTTTTTAAGCAGATTTATGTACTGGCGAGAGATAATGTTCTCCTCATTAAACCCTCAGCAAGAAAGCGAGAAAGCATATTTCCCAAGATGTCACACACTTTCTTTAAGGCTTTGCAAAATTGCTGAATGCATTTCTTTCTGTCATCCTGTCCTTATTTTTTCATCGTTGACCCAACCACCACCAACTGTCTGCAAGGAATTGCGTGGAAGCAAGAAGCTAACAAACAAACACGTTAATACGTTTTTTGACAACCACCAGTGGAGTTACTGTAGATCGGATGATTTGATGCAGAGAGACTGGCTTACTTTTGATATGCTTGCATAACAAAATATATTTTTTTCTTTAAATGAGAAGATGCTGCCAACCTCATTATTCAAACAGTATGTGGACCCATGTGATAAAACTTTAATAATCTTGTCTCTTGTACTAAACTACAGCGATGGTGGACAGTGTGGGTCAATCAAAGAAATGTCACTGACCTAATTCAATTTGTTCACCAACATATATTCTTTCTCACATTTGGCTAATTTTGGACCCGGATTAGGGGGTATGACCTGGGGAGGGGGGGGGGGGGGGGGGGGGGGGGGGGGGGTACAGTATTATAGTTCCATGGCTGCTGATTGCCTCATTTGGGAGCTGACGCAGACATAAAACGAATAAGAAGAGAAATGAAGAGACTGAGGGTGAGGAAAAGTGAGGCAGATAAAAGGCGAGGAGAAGTTTTGTTTCCTTTTTTACAACTCCACTCGCTAGATGGGGTTTTCTGTCTCGTGTGTGTGTGTGTGTGTGTGAGGGCCAGCGAGCGGGTGGGAGAGTGGGTAGAAGATGTAAATACAGTGGGAGAACCTGATTAGCATTGTGCTCCATGTTCCACTGCTGTGACACACAGACAGGGAGGGAGGGAGTGAGAGAGAAAGGGATGAATGAGGCCCAAGTGCTGTCTCAGCACTGCATGGGCCAAAGGAAGGAGGAGAAGAGAGAAGAAAGGAGGTGAGAGATATTCTGTCCATATGTTCAGAGATGAATGAGAGGAGAGGACAGTGTGGGAAAAGACGGGTTGGGAGAAGGTAAGTTCTCCCTCTCTCTCACACACATTGACTCTCATGGTCTCTCTCTTGCTCACACTGTCTAAAGGGCCCCTGAGCACTATGTGATTTTGGGCTGTGCCAGATGAAGACTGAGTCATGGGACACAATGTGGACTTTGGTTGTCAATTGAGAACGATGGTCCCAGCTTGCAATGTGAGACGTCGACCACCAGGAGTGACCAGAAAATAGCATGAATTGAAATATGATTCTTTCATTAACACAGTTGGGATAAAAAGGTAGTAATTTTGCAAACATGACAGCGTTGCAGTTGGATCACGCAGGTGAATGACATACATTCTTTCTTTTTATTTACATCGCAACGCTAAGAAGCGGCATTCATCACTGACATGGCCTAAAATGAAAGTCGCTTAGCCGACATGAATCAAGCTTTATTTTTTTCACCAGACCCCTGCACTGTGTAGAATGCAGTTGACCTGTAAGATGTAGGGGCCCTGACATTCGCCCTCTCTGTTGTGCATGCTGGTCTCAGTCTTTGAGTCACTCACACTCTCTCCCTCTCTCTCACACTAACACACACACACACACACACACACACACAAACTTCATGTGGCTTTGTCTTATATTTACCTGAATGCTCTTTAAACCCTCTCTGTATGATAGCAAAAAAAGTCTGCTTTGAAACATAAAATGTATATACATATATCACATCACATTTTCTTTTAAATTTGTTTTCAATTATTTTGTTATTTTACCATACACTTATACACATTATACACACCCTTGTTTTTGGGCCATGTCCATATTGTCTTTGTTGTGTATGTATCAAGTGGCGGTCCGAGTGTTATTTATCCAACATAACATTGGCGACGACAATGGAGTTTCCATTCCAACCTCTCTCTCCCTTCCTTGCTCTTCCCGGGCGAGCCGCCCGTTCCATGGACCCGCTGGCATGAATCGTTCGAAACGTTCATAGTGGCCATCGGGCTAACGAGTGCTAGCGACGACCGGCAAAGAGCGATACTCATTCACAACTTGGGCATCGAGGGACAGCGGATTTTTCGGACTCTCGGACCCCCGTCCCTACATACGCGACATGTGTCGCTCTGCTGTCTGGGCATTTTGCCGCCGCACAGAACGTTATGCTCCGGCGCATTGTTTTCCGCCAACGCCGGCAACAAGTGGGTGAGTCTGTCAACCATTACGTAGCCGATCTGAGGGGCCTGGCCAGCCTCTGTAAGTTTGGGGCACTGGAGAATGAACCGGTAAGGGACCAGCTTGGTGAACACACAAATAATCCAAAACTCAGGGAAAAACTTCTGATGTCCCCTGACGATTTGACTTTGGCTTAGGCCGTTGACATGGCATTCCAGCTCGAATCGGCGGCCGGGTTAGCATCACAGCTGGCATCCTCCAGTCCCTCTCTCACCCAGCCCATGCCACATACACAGATGGTTGGGCCGTTTGTGGGTTCCCCTAGCCCTGGGTCCTCTCAAGACTGGTCTGAGGGGAACTTTGCTGGACAGCAGGGTGCATCGCACCCTACAAGAGCGCTGACCTGCCCCGCCAAGGGGCAGAGGTGTAAACGCTGTGGCAGACAGAACCATTTCGCCAGAGTATGCCGCTCTGTCTCCGCCTCCACCAGTCCAGCGCCACGTTCACCTGGCCCGCCAGCACCAACAACCATACATTCAGTGAGCTCCACCTCCCGGCCATTTAAGGTGTGCACAGTGGAGCTGGACGGGGCGTGCCTGCCTCTACTACTGGATACGGGAGCCACACGGTCACTCCTGAATGTTTCTACCATCCGGCGGCTTTTCCCGCTCCGGACATCAACTGCTGGTGCTGAGGATCTGTACGGCTATGGACACTCTAAAATCGGCATGGTGGGCACAATAGCATTCTCTGTGTGCTACGGGACCAAAACCCTCCCATCGGTCACCTTCCAAGTGTCCCGCCACGGACGCAACCTCATGGGCATGGACTTGTTTTGTGACCTTGGTTTCTCCTTCCTAGACTACACGGGATCCGCCATCTTGTCTGTAAGTTCACCCTGGCAACAACGCTGGCCTGTTCTGTTCGACAGCCTGGGCTGCCTCACAGCTTTCAACCACCAGCCCCTCCTAAACGAAGAGGTACGTCCAGTCATTCAGCTGCGAGACAATGTGACAGCTGAACTGCGCAAGCTCTTGGAGGCAGGTATAATCAACCAGGTGAATGCATCTCCTTGGATTTCCAACCTAGTAATGGCAAGGAAAAAGTCAGGAGGCTTGCGCCCGTGTATTGACCTCAGGTCAGTGAACAAAGCTGTGATCCCGGACAAGTACCCACTGCCCACTGTGGAGGAGCTGGCGTCAAAATTCCACGGTTCCTCTGTGTTCTCCAAGCCAGACCTTCGCCAGGGCTACATGCAGGTCATGCTGCATCCAAACAGCCGCGACCTTACAGCCTTTGTGTCCTATGTTGGTTTTTTTACGTTACACCCGCATGCCTTTCGGCTTAGCTCCGCCCCCAGCTGCTTTCAAAAAATAATGTCCACCATGTTCGCTGGAATTCCAGGAGTGGTCATCTACCTGGATGACATAGTGGTGCATGGCACGACGCCGACTCTTCACGACGAATGCCTGACCAGGGTGCTTGATGTCCTCACCAGCCACAACCTCACGCTTAACGGGGAGAAGTGTATCTTCGCCGTGTCCGCCGTTGAATTTGTGGGGTTTCGCTTGACCGCTGACGGCCTCAGTCCGCTTCACTCTAATGTGGAGGCCGTGCAGCGTCTCCCTGAGCCATCCTGCCCTGCCCAACTTGCATCGTTCCAGGGGATGACAGCCTACTACCTGCGTTTTCTTCCCGAGTACTCGGCAACCACTGACCTATTACGGGAGCTCCTCAAGAAGGATGCGGCCTGGTCGTGGACTCCTGCCTGCTCTGCTTCGGTTCACCACCTCAAGGCCCAGCTCACCTCACCACATGTGCTTGCACATTTTGCCCACAATTCTGACCTGTGATGCCTCCAATGCAGCTGTGCTGTCCCCTGGGCGTGTGAGTGGAGGCATATGTATGTGTGCGGATGGACCACCAGCCCCTCACAGCCCTCTTCGCTACATCTGGGTCGGGGCACAAACCACTGAGGATTCACCGCTGGTCGGAGAGGCTTCAGCAGCATAATTTTACCACACTGTTCACTCCCGGCAGGGACAATGTGGTGGCGGACCTGCTCTCTCGCGCCATCCCCTGCCCCACACCGCACCCTGGCCCTGACGCAACTGAGCCAGAGCGCATCCACATGCTGTTCACCCCACTACAAGCCGCGGCCTCCCTCCAGGACCTTCAGCTCGAATCAGCACAGGACCCCACACTCGCCCGACTCTGCACATTCATCAGGGAGGGGTGGCCCACAAAAGTGCCAGAGTAGTTTGCGCCTTTCCATCGTGTGAGGGATGATCTGTCCTGCTGGAACAATGTCTGTGTGGCCCGGGGACTCTGCACAGTCATCCCCACCACCCTGAGAGGTCATATCCTGGTTATGGCACACGAAGGTCACCTGGGCATCTTTAAGGTGAAGCAGCGCTGCAGGGGATTAGTGTGTTGGCCAGGTATTGACCGAGATATCGAGACAACGGTGAAGGAGTGCACAGCCTGCCTTGTTAGTGGTAAGACTGTTTGCCGCCGCCACCACCTTTGCAGCCTTTACAGTGGCCACCCACACCTTGGGAACACATCCAGTTGGACATCTGTAGGGAGCTCCATGGCGTCCTGCAGCATTAGTGCTTCCTTGTGGTAACCTACGACCTCCACTTGAAGTGGCCGGAGGGAGTCTGTCACAACTCGAGTGGTCAAGGACTTTCACGCCTCACTGTTTGCTCGTTGGGGCATCCCTAATGCCACCACGACGGATAACGGCCCACAGTTTGTCTCAGCTGAGTGTGCAACCTTTGTGGCGGACCGGGGGATTAAGCATATCCGCACAGCTTTCTACCACCCTGAGGCAAACAGGGGGGTGGAAAGGTGCAACCAGACACTGAAGAACGGAATCAGAGCACACCTAGCGGATAGTCTGCCTTTTGCAGCGGCACTGCTCCACACCCTGCTGCACTACCGGGCAACACCACACTCCACTACCAGCAGTTCCCCAGCCCTTTTGATGAAGGGGCGTGAACTGCAGCTTCCACTACATCGGCTGAGGCCATCTGCAGCTGTTGCACCAGCAGCAGCAGCGCACCGATGGCACAGCGAAGGTGATGAACAGTCAGCTCTGAATGAAGCAGCGGTTTGACAAAAGACGGAGAGCGAGACCGCCTTCCTACACGGTGCCGGACCTGGGTCAGAATTTGCCGACCCAACTGAAACCACAAACTGCTCTCCTTCTGGTCCGCTCCGATGCAGGTCACCGAGCAACTGGGCCCAGCCACCTTTCGCCTGTCTGATGGATCACAGTGGCACGCGAGCCAGCTTAGGAAGGTGGTCCCGCCCTTCATCGCAGAGCCAGGGACTGACGAGGGTTTTGACTCCATGGCAGGGGACTTCGACTTGCCTGCCGAGCAGGTGCAGCCTCCAGCCGTGCGCCCACCTGCAGAACCCCTGGCTGTACACGAACCCGTCGAGCCCGAGTTCGGGTCACGCCAGGTTACCTCGAGGACTATGTTACAGACTTTTGAAATAGGCATTCAGAGCGTAGGCTTTCATGTGGCAGAATAATCCACATGGCTTTGCTGGTAACTGGCAGTCTACCCAGTTTACCTAGTTATGCCGCAAGTTCAACTGTAAGCCTGTTCTGTGTTGTTTCTGTGTTTTTTTTCTATTGGGGGGGGGATGTTGTGTATGCGCCACACTTTAAAGCTACAGTGTGTAATATTTAGAATAACTTATTCACAGAAGTTGGATATATTGTCCATAACGAGTTAAATATAGTTACATGAGATCGCCATGTTTGCGATGTCGTGTTGAATATGGTTTCACAAAACGGTCCAAAATACGGCGAATTTGCGCTGAATTTTCAACACTGCCGGAAACCCGGAAATGGAATCGGCGGTTCCGCCACCATAAAGTGTCCCCTGTCGGTCACTCAGTTGGTTGTGGTTTGCAACTTTACCACCAGATGCCACCAGAAAAGTACAAAAATTACACACTGGGGCTTTAACAAACAAATAAATAGTGTGCATATTAAGACACCATTACAAAGTATATTAGAAAAAGATTTATTACAGCGTAACGAACGTGAGGCAGTGATGTTCGATATTTATCTTGATGGCCAGTGTCTGACCCTAACACTAAGATATCACAGTTAATTTGCTAATGCCATCCTGATGTGTCAGGGCACCACACACAGAGCTGAGAAGTGTTTCTGATAATAATATAAAAGCAAATTGATTTGTCCTCTTTCTATCAGCGACGCTGGACGGGATCCAAGTGAGGGATTGAGCAAAGAGTCCTTCTATTGTTTAAATTCGTCAAGTCATTGTCAATTCACCCTTCCCTCCAGCCTGTAACCCATCTGCACGAACACACACACACACACCTGCACTGTCTCTTGTTACGGATGAAAAACCCACCTGTGTGTGTGTTTTCAGGGAGACAGCATTTGGTCATTAACTAATGCACGGTGGGAGAGCGTGTCTGCCGCCGCCGGCCTCTCTGAGGTCAGAGGTCACTGACGCAAAAGCGCACCAGTCGCTTGCAGGGCTGGCTCTGCCTCATCCATCATTGTCAGATTCTGAGCCAAGAACACACACACACACATACACACACACTTTCAAACTCTGTCACACAAACACAGATGCACAGACACACATGTAGATATTCTCAGGTGGCTCTCATGTCGATGTGTTGTATTAACGAAAAGGGATGCCATGGAGTTATCTCAACGTCAACATTTTAATGCCTTTCCGGACGCCCACACATTGCATTATGGGTACTGTAGTCCCTAATGCTACACCTCCTCTTTTTAGCTGAGCAACACACAGTTAGATAATTAAACTTCTTTGAACTCAGCTTTTATTTTGAACACTTCTGAACATTATCAGAACTTTAACAAGTCTCTTTGTTATCCAACAGATAAGAACTTAGACTACTTTCACATTTCACGTATCAGTCAAGTCTCTTGGGTGTCCTTGGCCCTCTGCCTGATCTAGTGACTGCTGTCTGTTCAGGATGATTTCCTGTGATTCTAAGGTGGACCCTGCTTCTCCTTAGAACCCCTCTGTCTGTCCCTACCAGGTATGACCTTGGCGTGTTAGCAGTACTCAATACTGTTCCCGGAGCTTCCTCTGTGGTGATCCAGACCTTGAGCTCTGGAAGTGTTCTGGAAGAGTGAAGGAGGTTGTAGTGTGCCGCTTGTTTACGCGTTCCTTCCCCATCCTTCCTGCGAAAAGCCTGCAGGTCAGGTCAATGAGGAACCAGTTTACTTGAAGGCTGAGGTAGTGCTGTGCACAGGTGTCTCCCCATCAGTACCAACGCTCCATCGGTGTAGCTGTGTATGCCTACAGTGCTCTGATTTGTTGTCTTTTTTCCATAGACTCTTGATAGTCTGAACTGCACGTTCAGCCTCGCCGTTTGCTTGAGGGTAACAGGGACTGCTCGTGATGTGTGTGAAGCTGCTCTCTTGTGCAAATGTCCTGAATGTCTCTGAGGAGAACTGTGGCCCACTGTCAGATACTACAGCCTCTGGGTATCCATGACGAGCGAACGCTTCATTCACAGCTGTAACGGTGGCCTCAGCTGATTGCCACCACCTTTTGCCACCATGTTGTATTAACAAGACGGGGCACCATCGAGTTATCTCAACGTCAACATTTTAATGCCTTTCCAGAAGCCCAAACGTTGCATTATGGCAACTGTAGTCCCTACCGCTACAAGATGTGCACACAACCTACATATATATGAATGCATTACACACACACACACACAAACACATAGGCCTGTCACGATGACTTATTTTTGTCAGATGATATATTAGGCCAGAATTATTGCGATAAATGATTTTACTGTCATTTTTTGCAACTGAATCCTGTGAGCTTTTATTAATGGCCTATTGGTTGTTGCGTGTGTGAATCACTGCACTCTTGTACACGATTTGTGTCAGTTTCCTCCCAACAGGGGCAAAATGTGAACTAAAGTACTGCATGTTAAAGATTTTTACTTCAAGTGCTTGTGCTGGTGATCAGACTGACACAGTCACACTCCCACTGGACATCACAGACTGTGCCTTGCTCCACATCACTGTCGTGGGTACTTGCAGCTACACTCCGTTGGTCGGACGTTAGCATGTCTGCTCTACGCTAGGCCATTTCAAAATGCCCGACGTCGACAGTCAGGTCCTGGGAGGTGAATGAACTTTATCTCACTGGTACCCGGTAAAGACACTAACCCTACCCTGTCCTCACTGTCTCTCTCCCTCTCCTTGGGGGCGCGTCGCCCAAAGATTCTACAGCGATCCGTCGTTGTGTCTTGCCGTGTCAAAATAAAAGCCCATGCCGAGTCGTGTATTTGCGACATCTAATACAATTCAGGAAGCAGCGGTGCCAATATTTTTGCAAAATGAACTCAGAGGAAAGCAAAGCTTCTGAGAGAAATGTAATCTGACAGTGTTGACACAGTCTGTGAGCTGCGCCTGCGACACAAAGCAGAGGAGAGGATTGAAGCAGCGCGCCTACCTGTCAACAAACATAATGACAATTATCGAGGTCAAAAGAAATTATCAAGTTCATTTTCATGTATCGTACGATGAGTCGACAATGTAATTATCGGGACAGGCCTACACACACACACACACACACACACACACACACACACCGTAGTGCCCGTAAAGCGTCTGGTTTCACTCACACACTAATTTAGTTATTTTTGTTGGTTTACTCCCATGTGAGTCATTTGAGAAAGAGCATGACAGCAGCCTGACCTATTTTTTATCATGACCTTTGCCTGTGTGTGTGTGCTTGTGGACTTCTCATCTCGCCTTTTTAAAAAACGAGTACCATGATCTTCAGTCACACACATGCAGAAGATATTTAGTACAGTTTAACACTACTGCTACTGTCATATACAACATAACCTTAATCTCAAAATGTCAAACTGCAAAATTTGTATTTTGAATCTTTGAATTTCTGTCATCAAAGTGGGTGGACTACCTCTGCTTTTGCACCGTTGACCAGTTGCAAACTGCCAGCGGAGCTGCTGACAGCTGAGCAAATAGAAATGTGTCCAAAAAATGCAGGAGGCTATCATATTAACTTTTGCTGCATGACTTGCAAAAAACATCACCCTGAGGAGGTGTTCGTCATGCGCCCACTCAGATTCCAACAGCTTAGACCCAAATTTATTTTTTAATCCAGTCAGCTCAGATATACGGGATGCTCTCTGACCCCGTCTGTGGTATTTGCGTTAAGCTCTGACAACATGTGGCCATCTGCAACAGATTTTGATGTGGACATGTCGAGTTGGACATGTCATACACACTTATTTGTTTCCGAAACCTTTGGATCAGGTTCACTGCCGTCAGTGTTTTTTTTTTAAAATATTATCCCCTTAAACACTTTAGGCTTGGATTGTGGTCTATATGTACATGTCTTTATATGTGCACCTACTGCAGACATGCTTTTAGGCAGACATAGTAACTGACGTTTCAACTTTCAGCTCAACATTTTTGCAACCTGGTCCGAGTTGTGTCTTGTGTGGTAGTTCCTTCAAAGTTTTTCAGGTGTGATATTTATTTCCTCCACCTACGCTGCGTGCTGTGAGTTATGGCAAAAATATGCTTTGGGTGTCATCTAGAGAGAGCTTCTGTAGAACGGGAATTGGCTGGTATTTGCCTCTTATGGCTCTTAGGGGAATATTCCTATTTATCTATGTTTAGGTCAGCGCTTGCTAGGGGAGAGCTGGAATTTAAAACAAGTGTTTAAAAAGCTGGAAGATGTAAGGTGTCCTTTTTCTCGCTTCCTTCCTTCCTCTCTCCTCTCCTCTGTCCTCTTCCGCCATGTTTTTTCTGGCTTCCTCCTTTTCGGTATTCACCCGTTCCCTCCTTCCCTCCTCCTCCTCCATGTCTCTTTGTCCTTCGTCCCTCCCCCTCGGGTGAATTTAGGTCCTGGGCTTCATCTGCACTGGGTGGGCGGGGTCTGCCAGCTGATCGTTGCTGTATTTAACGAGTCCTGGGATACTTAAAAAACCTCTGCACCGGCCGACTCGCACTGCCCCGTTTTCCTCCTGCGATTCAGCCTCTGCAGTGTGCTGCTATAATACAAGCTTTTTAAAGTGAAGTTAAAAAACTGGAACACCAATTTCAATTCTTGTACCTTTCTTCTTGAACCTTTTTTGTCACTAGCAGTAGACTTCGGCATATAGTATAGCAAAGTCCTGTATCACGTCAGGACCAGTTGTTCCAGCAGGGCCTCTCTTATCGACCTGTCACCTCACCTTCTCTTTCAGTCGTTCCTCTGCACCTCCTCTTTCATGGTCACATCTCTGTTTTGCTTGCCTGTTACTCACAGACATCCCTCAAACAACAGCAAAGCCCCCACGGGCATCTTTCCTATGTCTTTGCTGAAGCAGCCCCCTCCCACCCTTTGTCTTTGCCCTCTTCTTGATTCATACTCACCATCTCTGGCTTACTCTTTTTCCCTCTCATCCCATTTTTTTAAAAATCTTTTTCTTTATTCCTGCCCCTTATCTTGCTCCCCATGTATGCCGAATCACTCATTTTCGGAGACAGTTGCTTTTGTTTCTGCCTCTCTCCCCCCCTTTCGCTCTCTGTGACTTAATCGCCAGGCCATTCATTTGAGCTTTAAATCATTAAGCTCTCGAGCACAGGCTGAAGAAGTTCACCCGTTGCTTTTCTAATTAATCCACCACTTTCTACTCTCCCTGACCCTATATGTGCATGTTGTGTCACTTCCTTTTCAAGCTGTTTCTTCTCCCCTTTTGAACACTTTCTCAATGTATTATGTATATTCAGGGAGTAGTTGTTGCTTCTTTATGTATGAGTACCTATACATTGTGGTTTAAAACCTTAATCTCTGTAATACTGTCATAGTCTATCTTGCCCACTTTATCATCATAGTTTTACGGCAGATATTCATCTCTCCACAGACTCTCCATCTAGAGTCAAACATAGCACAAAAAACATAAATTATAAAAATGGTATTTTAATTGTCCATGCTAAATCCCTTAACATTATGAACAATACAAAAAAAATCAAAGAGACAATTACCGTGTGCGTCCACGTGCATCTAAACGAACTCTGACCAACAATGCCACAGTCCATGAGTCTCTTATTAAATCTGGTTGTGTGACGCAGTTACATTTCATATCAAAATAAAAATCTGACACAAAGTGCACAAAAAAATCAACCAAAAGCACAACACAGTTGTTTTATCAATGATACCTTTTCATCATTGTATTTATTGCATTTTGAATCACTTCATTTATCTTCATTTTTTATTTAACTGCTTTTTAAGGCTGTATGAACCCAAACAGCTATGAATCAATGACAGGAACACAAACACTTCAATGCAGCTGTCACGACTTTCATGCCAAAAACCAGAGGTTAATTCAAAGGGTTATTCAGTTTTATTTAAGTCACAGTTTTGTTCATCATTCCTAACAGCAATTAATTAAAATTTTTGCATGACTACTTTATTATATGACTTGAAAGCTTTGTAAACTTTGGGTTGGTGGGGGAAATTGCCTTTATTTGACATTTGACAGTCCGAGTGGCAAAGGGATGGACTGCGTTTACAGAGCACTATTCTAGTTTCAGTCTCCCGCCCAAGGCTTTGACACGTGGACTGGAGGCGCCCGGGATTGAGCCGCCAACCTTCCTACTAATGGCTGAACCGCTCTCTCTCGTCTGGTGTCAACTGGACACAACCCCCCCCCCCCCCCCCACACACACACACACACAAACACACTCACTTTTTTCTGACTGGCTGCATACAACCATTTCATTACCGTCCTGAAACCGACAACGCAACAAGCACACTCACTTCAGCCGTGACTGGGGAGAAATGTAGGTAGGTTTTTAACTTGAGAAAGTGTTTGAGAAACTGAGTGGGACCCTGTAAGTGCTTTTGAAAAGTCACAGTCTTAAAATGTGGACCATTAACCTATTTTAATGACGTTTTCCCTCTCTCTGTGAAAGTCGGCTTTTAACCCCACATTTGAGTGCGATCATTCAGAACCACTATAAACACATGGTTTCGTCGTATGAACTCATCGTACAAACAAGGTTGTTTGACGCATCTTGTTACACCAGTCTTTTTTGTGTAGTAATTATAATCCCATCACATACATAAAATAATCTTTACAACCTCGGGAGCCTTTAGGCCATTGTAAACAGACTTTTACCATTCTCAGCTGCTCCTCGGCTCCTGCTGTTTGGACAAACCAGAATTAGATTTCCAGCAATGTCAACTTGAGATTTCCTAACCAAGCGCTTATTTGACTTCTCCACTTTGGTCAATTGCAGGGCTTCCAGGGCAGAGAAATTCACATTTGCTGTTCAGCCAGCTGTTGTGTTGTCAGCCCCACACTCAGATTCTGTCAGCACTGTGTAAAGCACGCGATCCTTCCTATAACCAAGAATATGACTAAGCTGGGAACTTTTAACAAGGTTGCACTTCATCACTTTCATGACTATTGATTCCCCTAAAAGCCAAAGTAGAAAGAGAGGGAGAGAAAGAGCGATTGGATGGAGAAGAGGGAGACGCAGTTTGTTTTGAAGGGGTCCCGCCCCTTTCTCACTCTCCGTCCTATGAGGGATGAGGCTGCTGGCGGTTTGGAGATGATGGATGGCCCTTGTAAATATGGCCATTACCATGTAGGCTCTCCCCACCTTAATCCCCATTATTCATTGTCAGCTGGGGCCACTGTAAGCCCCCAATTTTATGCAATTTAGCGCTGCACTTAAAGTAAATGTTGAAATATGAAAACGAGAACATACGGTATGTGGTGTTTCCTCATCCCAAATCCAGAGGTTCTTTTTAGGCTTTTGGTAAGAGTGCACATTTAAAAAAAACAGACAAATAACATTTCACTGTGATATAAAAATAATCTACATACAGTATCATATTCGAGTTCTCATTTCAATACGGGATGTGTTATTGCCTCCGTGGCGGCCGTGAAGCCTTTTTCCATTGGATGCCATAAATGCTGGGAGATGAAATACTAGCAGTTGTAAAATCCATATGTCCATGGATTAATAGCTTCGGGCTCTCTCGCTAGTGGTGAGAAAGACAATATTGGAGTCAGTGGGGAGTAACAAGCTTATTAACTCTGGAGAAAGCTGAGAAGTGTTCCTCAGACCAGCGTGCAAAGGCATGGCATGTTAAGCAGCGGCAGCCGTGCAGAGATTTGCCCACAGTGCTATTGTTGGTAAAGGACAGTTACACTGCCACGACCTCTGTCCACCGGCTGATGAATGTGGCCCAAACTGGATGTTGGGTTTAGGCAATTTCAACACAATAATAGAGTGCAAAAGAGCCGGATACACTGTAAGTTGTAGCGTGCCCTCACAATACAATGTAATATTAGTACAGACGCAGACTGGGAAGATGGCATTCTGTTAGTGCTGCTCTGTTTCTCGACCTCACGGAGTAAATACTTGAAACGTGTAACTGTGTTGCGTTTCCACCTGTCAGACAGCACAAAGAACAACGTGTCAGCCAGTTGTTCTGTGTTACAACTATTCAATTATGCTTCACAGCTTCAAGAATGGAAAGAAACAGCCCTTGCTCTATTGTATAGTTTAACACCTTATTTTGTGGAAATTAATATTGCCTCAAATTTGATAATGTTTTTTCGCTGACCTTTTTTTTAATGATGTCAGCTTGCCAACTGCATGGTTTCACAGTTTGTCCCAGCTGTTTTCTTGCTGCCTCTTGCCTTCTTCTCAGTGGATTGCAGAATTTAGTCCATAAATCTGTTTCCTACGAAAATCAGTAACACGAATATTACTGAATACAAGATGTTTCTTACTAGGGTCGCCACAGGAGTCGGTATTACCAGTGTTATACAGTGTTCAGGCACATACCGATTACATTACCTGCCCCCCCTCTCTGTTTCATCTTTTACATCAGCCCATGTTAATCAAAATTTAAAAGCTCCCAAGTGTAAAATGCTGTTCATGCAACGTAATTCGAAAGTCAACAGTATTTAACAGTAATACACAAACAGAAACATGTCCGCTACTGTAATTATTTTGGACCTATGATGCATTGCGATATATACAGTAAAAAATCACAGATCAAAACGTTATTGTAAAGTTTTACTGTAGAAACGATAGCAGCACCAGGGGAACACATGAAGGCCGCAGGTTTGTTGGTGCTAAACATTGTTGTATGGGATGAATTTGAACAAGTTTTAATCCTTTTTGGATATTATAATACTTATCATTAACAAATCACACAATGGATAACCTCTAGAACACTTAAGACCAGGGCATCTGGCAGTTTTTTTAGAGCCATAGCTGTACGACGTCCATCATGTTGCACCAAGTAAGAGGTAAAATCACTTTAAACATGTTTATTTGTCTCAGTAAATCAAAACCCTTAGACTGATGTTGGGCATCTTGATGCATAATTTTAAGTATGTTTACTATGTGTTATTAAGGTTATAAAGCTTTTGTTGGAATTGGGTCACAGACTATATCATCCTGTTGCAATAAATATGATGCAACTGTGGCTGTGGAATACCACTGCCAACAAAAAGAGACAGTAGCATATGTCTCTATAGATTTAATACAAAATATTTGTACATTAAAAACCAAGAGTTTTTGCAACGTGTACTAACTTTTCAAAATAATGCTCAAATACATTTTTTGCATTATTTACGGGTCAAAAGAGGGAACGCTGTACTTATTCAAATATTGTGTTTATTAGTATGTCAAATTGAATTGTGACACAACAAAGTGTTATATTAACTCAAATGGCTCAGTTCTTCATAGTAATTGTGTCAGGGAACCACAATTGATTTGACCATAACATACAGCACAGATGTTTAAAAGTGCAAGTCAAGCACTTCCAGTTGACTCACTATACATTCAGTATCCCGGCTGCTCTGTTTGTTGTGAATTCATTTTGGATGCTGCGATGCATGGAGCTGTGATTCTCTCAAAGTCTGTGTCTTCTAAACACTGAAACAGTTAGCGAACTACAATGACCACAATGACCAGCATCAGTGATGCGTCAGCACATCTGGGCTCCCTTGAGTTTTACTCCTGCGTCGGTGCTGACACAGACGGAACGGAGACCATTTCCGGTGACGTCTCGATAAAACAGATGGAAGCATAACAATCGGCAATTGTTGCAGTGCCGTCAGCTCCGAGTACTTTGACAGACTTTATTGACTGGAGAGAACAAAATGAATTGCCGTGCACTCTAAATGAAACGTCAATACAAATCGTCAGTGTATCCCAGTGCTCCTGAAGTGAACTGACTACCTGTGGGAAACATATATGCATATTTGTACAATTAAGAAATAAGAAATCTTTCATGACTCTCATGTCGCCCCCTTTCTTTCTCTCATCATATCATTGTCCCCAATATCACCACTTTGTCTCCTATTCTTCTTTCTACCCCCCACCCCCCTTTTGTCTCCTACCCTTCCTCTGAGTGACATGTCTGACATTCAGCATAGTTTGTCGAGCTTGTTCAAAGATATGTCACAACTCGAGTAGATTTGATATAATATTGATTAAACTTAGCAAGTTTAACAAACAGGGGCTTAGAGAATCTTGGCTTGAACTCATTTAGAGTTTGTCCAGTTATCATAAATCTTGGGAAATATCTTCAGGCCTTGGTTTGAAATATACTTTACCAAACCATAGGGGGCGCTACAAATACCAAAATTGTGTACCTCAAAAACGGACTGTCAGAATTTTACTAAATTAGCTGTATTAACCAAAATGTGAAGTATCATAAATGGGCTTGGCCACCCACATCTTCTCAACTCACGAAGCCATTGAGCAAAACTGATTTAATTCACTGGCGACATCTTGTGCCCCACATCTGTTGAATGGGAGGGGAATGATAGATCTTCCAGCGCACAATTAATGAAATGTTACACACGATTGTCAGGATTTAATTAGTGTACAGTTGGTGTTACACGGTCTTTAACAGAATTAAACTAGCTGAAGTGACTTTGTTCAGCTTTCTCAAGCCTGAAACCTGCTCATTCCTGCTCGCTAATTTAATTCATGCCCATTGAGCTGCCTCCCTCTGTTGAGTGCAAACGGGTTCGATCCCTTTATATTGGCCCTCGCAGCTATGATTATACATTTTCATACAGCATTGATATAAAAAGCCACGCCACACTTACGCCCACAAAATAACTATACTATGCTCATCACTTCTTTCAATCTCTTTTTACAGTGGCATAATCAATGCTGGCCTGGATCCTCCTTATTACTGTCAAGTTGTAATAATTTCATAATTTTGTCAATCAAAGAAAAAATTAACCCTTGCTTATTAGTTCAAAGTTTTGAAACTTGAACATTTAAACCATTCTTTCTACAGTGCACTACGATTGTTTCACACCCATTCACCATCCTCACCCTTACTCTCTGGATCACTACATATGGCATTGGGGCACACTACTTTATTCAGTGGTACTGGACATAAATCAGTTTTATTGCAGTTATCCAATATGGACGTTACTCCCAGGCTGGACCCCAAATGGTGAGAGGACACTTGAGAAAGATTGAGATGAACAGGGGTGAAGGAGACAAAACTATTTATATGTTTTGTGTGTGATGACAGACAGATATTGTCCCTGGCAGATCGTCTGATCCTTCAGCCGAGTCTGTTTTTATGGGCGTCCAACATACACACACACATCAAGACGTGATGAGGAAAGGAGGTGAGAATAACTCCAAAGCTGCTGCCCAGTTGTCAGCTGACGTGAGGCGTAGGGCAGCTGGAGGGTTCAGGGTGACTTTAATGGTTGAAATTCTCAATAAGTAAGATTAATCCTGCTCTTTATTAAGGTCACTCTATAATTAGCGTTCAATATCAGTGGGATTATAAGCGCAAATCCTCCTCATGTATAAACACATGCACACACAATCCCTGCGCTTTTGTGCTGTAGGATGTGATGCGGTCCGATACCAAATCTTTTGTTTGTTGACTA
This sequence comes from Scophthalmus maximus, assembly GCF_022379125.1. Lineage (NCBI taxonomy): Eukaryota > Metazoa > Chordata > Actinopteri > Pleuronectiformes > Scophthalmidae > Scophthalmus > Scophthalmus maximus. The sequence continues at coordinate 28,218,462 of NC_061516.1, read as the reverse complement.
ATGCGCTGATCTTCCCCAGCATACATTCTGATGTGACAATATCCTGATTGCAGTCCACACAAGCATGAATTTGGTTTAGTCCCCATGGTCTTATTGCCATTTTCAGAGGCTTTGCCACCCTTCCAAGAATAAAACTCCAAGGGGAAACTCTGCAATGCTGTAATATTTTGGGGGAAAATGAAAATGATAATGAAAATGGCAGCTTTAATGAAAAAATGGCAGCGTGAGCATTAAAAGCTTTCCTCAGTCAAACCAAATAATGGATTCAGGATTTAACTAGCCTGATGTTATAGCCTTAACCCTGAATCAGAGATTTCCTTCCTTCACACGCTTCTGAATACAGGCCGACTGAAAGGTAAAGTGCTTAATGATTCTGAGGGGCCCTCCAAGCGTCAATCCACTTCAAAGTCAATTCACACTTCAAAGTTCTCCTCAGCTCAGAAAAGTAGCCATACAATGTCTTGTGTGGCTCAGGAGGAAGTTTGTCTAGTCTGAGAAAACAACCCAGATGATCCCATTAGGTAAAGGCCTGCATTGCAAACTGGGGGGTTGCAGGTTGTAGTATGGGAAATGTAGGTTACCTTTTTATTTCTTTTTACGTGATCCGCACTTGAGACTGTCATATCAGCCTCTGCTTGACTGACTGGTATTTCCGAATCATATTCATAGAGGTGCATAATGTAGTTAGCCCTTTTAACCTAAAATCCTCATTGCTGCGCAGATTCTTTGAAAGCTCCCTCAAAGAGCACCACCTTACACAAAATCTAAACTAGCTAAATCATAATATGTCTAAGATTTCACATCCTGTCCAAATGAAGTTTGAATTCTATGTATGATATGCACACAGTTTCTCATTAAGAAATAGGATCAAACTTTTACCAGACAAAAGCTGCTAAGATTGGTGAACAACCTGCAAATGTAAGGTGATAAGAAAGCTGATAATTATGCACCGCTATTAGCTGAGCCTACCAATGTCAGGTCGTCCGTCCGTCTGTCAGTCCTGTCTCCAGTCTGACAGTGGTATCTCCACATTTACTTGCTGGATCTCCTTGGACGTTGGATAATATTGGATACTTTCTGATGATCATTCTCCTTTGATCGACATTTGGTCCCATGCATTTCAAAAGACATGGGTCATTTTGTTCTGAAGTAAGATATTCATGATCTCATCAAGTGTCTTTGATCGATCTTGAGCTTTCCTCTGGTGCCACCATTCGAGCAAACCATAGGTGCATCGGAATATAAGAGGTTCTAAACATTCCTTAGGTGTTGGCATTCTGGGCACATGCTTGGTTTCTTCGGGAGAAATCAATGCTATATAATCCAATTAAATATTACTTGATTGACTTCAGTTATTTCTAAGTGAGTTTTAAAAACCAATTCATGAAAACTATAATATATACTATCATATATCATATATTATAGGTAATCACCGTCTTTCCTCGCATTTTCACTAGAGTCCTACTGTCAAACTAATGGGTTCTTCACACACTCCACACACTGTGTGTTTTATTTAAACCCTCGGTTTAATTAACATCCAGCCTTAGGTATGACTCAAGGCAATTTCTCCTCTGCACTCCTCATGTATTGTGTGTGTGTGTGTGTCTGTGTGTGTGTGTGTGTGTATGTGTGTGCGTTAGCTCTGTACTTGCATCAGTAGTCGTGCTTGTCCTTGTGTCCAAGCAGCATTTCCTCTGAAGGTCTTGGATCATGCCGCTGTTACCAAACCGCGCTGAACGAGGGCGGAGTCACGCTAAAGGTCAACAGCCGCCTCCCCTGTGGGTGTGTGTGTGTGTGTGCGTGTGCGTGTGCGTGTGCGCGCTAGTTGCTCAATCCCTCTCTGCACTGTGGCAGATGTGTTAAGCAGCACATGGCCTGGAGTGTGGTCTGTGGCTTAATTTGAGATTAACAGTCAGGATATTACAGATTACCACACTCCACGTTTGACCTTCGGCGTCTAGTCAGCCTGCGACGGACGGATGAAGCTTTTATCTTTGAGTAGTTACATACACTGAATCTGGTGGCTGAGGACAGCACGTCCGATGAAAAGCTTCAAGACATGTTGGGTCACACTGTCATCTTGAAAGGAGGCATTCACACACAAGTGTTTCTTTGATTAATTCACAGACATCAAGGCTTCACTCGAATGCTGATGATCTTCAGCATGAGATGCTATGCAGAACCGTCTCTAAAGTCTGCTCCTTTATACCCATTTAAACAGCCGTTTATGTGATATGGTTGGTGTGTGATATGGGAAATGTAGGATCCAAAAGTACTGGAAGTTCTGCTTTTTACGTTTTCTTTGTGTTAAAAGTCTCTTTTGAGCCTTTTAACGCCATTGGAGTGCAATGCCAAATTGATGGAATATCCTGTAGGGCGAATTGCAGCTGTGGTAGATTTACAAAATGTGTTTAGTCTACTGTAACATAAAAAAATGTTTTAAAATGCAGGAAAATAAACTTCAGATAATCACCCGAAGAGATTTTATTTTGTTGCGTCATACTTTCGGGACAATTTAAAGGCTCTGCATGAGCGTCTGAATATCTTGCAGTTCATCTCTCTCTCTCTCTCTCTCTCTCTCTCTCTCTCTCTCACACACACACACATACACACACACCCCTGCTGTCAACCGAGGGCCAACTGCCAGCTGCCCCCGTACTTCTCTGTCCTCATCCATATTTGATGTGTCTCATAAAAAGTTGATTGTGGAAACACTACAGCATTCTGACATTCCTTCTGATCCACTGTTTAGTCTCCCTCAGTACTTTGCAGTGGAAGAGCCCCCACAGTTATGCGTGTGCATGCCCAGAGAGGAGGAAGAAACGCATCCCAACCCAAACACGAGGTTAGGGAAACACACGTCAGACCATCTCCGGAGCAGTGGCGGATGAAAATGCTCACTGGAACAAATAGCAGTCGGATGCCTCGGAGTGCATTGAGTAAATGACGACAGTTGGTATTTGAGAGCGGGGTAAACAGACGATCAGGGGAGGTTCATTAAACTTTCAGCACAGCGACGAACGTGCTCTCGCTCTGAGGTCAGACTAAGGGGTACTTTAGAGTCTATATTTCAAGCTACCACAAAGTTTTACATCTGTTCAGTGAAATTATCACAACTAAGACACAGAAATAACTGCACAGTTCCAGTTCCGGGGGAATGTCACACACTACACGGTCCTTCACCAGGTGAAATGTCTCCAAAGAACATTTTGTCACGAAAACACACGCGAGAAGTGACATGGGAAAATACGCGATACACGCGCGAAAAATGAATCGTCTGTCACGTTCACGATGGACGTCGGAAAGGAACTGTGGTGTTCAATATATTATACAATACTCTTATGTTGAAAGGTCGAGAAAGGAAGTAGTTCGAGGGGACGCTCCGTGTGTTGTGTGAAAGGAGAGAAATGATGATGTGTTAATATGTAGTTCGGCATTAAAGCCAGCTGGAGGTTACAACCATTATCTGTTGCAGTGATAATGCACAACACGACAGAAACAAATAATAGGAGCAAATAGTCTTAAAAGAGCGTTTTGTGTACTGTGAACTCGGCATGAATTGACAACTAGCAGCTTATATTTAAAAAGTGCTGCTCGGCGATATGGAAGAAAAATTTCATCTCGATAATTTTTTTCATGCTGATCGATATCGATATATATCACGGAATAAAGCTTCCCTCAGTCAAACCAAAGAATGGATTCAGGATTTAACTAGCCTGATGTTATAAATCATTATTTCTGTCAAGCTTAAACGTTGTGAGATGAAAGGATATAATATTTAAACCAAATGTTATAACTGCTGCTATATAACGCAGTTGTATAAATACAAATGCCGCATCTGCTACAAATGCTTTTGACACAGTTTGCAGCGCACGCTACAACTCTGCCTCTTGGCGGACTTTAAATAATCCTTGGACGCTTCTTTTAATCAATGTCCTCATCTTTTGAGCCTAGTGTCCGTCGGGACGTCTCCTTTGGTAGCGCTGTCGCTCGAGTTAACATGTACTGTCGTCATTTTCTCTCTTATTTCGCTCTCACTCCTGACGGACTGCTTCTCCGCTCTGTGCTGTGTGCGTCGACCTAACTTGACGTGGATGTAACTCTATTCCAGCCACATGATTGGTTCGGCACGGCGCTATTCTCATTATCATTGGCTGTTCGTGGTGTCTGTCAAAACATGGATGGAATTAGTTCTATCGAAGATTTCTATCGAGGAAAAGTTATTTTGCGAAAATCATGCTTATCGTTTTATCGCCCAGCCTTAATTCCTGCTTTCTTATTTGAAACTGTTTCAGTAACGCTAACACCTTTATACTGCAAAATACATACAGTAGACTTCCCCACTACTGCCTCATTAAATGGAAAGGTGTTTCCATGTGTGAAACCTACTACTATGTCGATTCTCTAGTCCTTTAGTTCTAATACAGTTCTTCAAGTTGGAAGTGCTCGTCTGATGGGACACAAAATGAACAGAGCGCCTGTCTGACTCGAATCTGTCTGTGAAAGACAGAGGGCCCATCAATCCATCTGAAAGCCACAGTCTCTCTCTCTCTCTCTCTCTCGCGCACCCACACAAACGCACGCACGCTTCACTGTTTGACCATTTCACAGAGTAAATATCAAGACTTGCCCGTTGTTTAGTCAACGTGCATGCCCGCAGGTAGCTGTCTGCGTTAATATACGCGCAGCCAACAAGTGCCAACGTGTGTTTAACCCTTGTGTTTGCCCCGCAGAGCCCCAGCTGAAGGGCATCGTCACGCGGCTCTACTGCAGACACGGCTTCTACCTCCAGATGCTTCCGGATGGCACCATGGAAGGCACAAAGGACGAAAGCAGCTCCTTCTGTAAGTGAAAAGAAAAAAACATCTGAGGCGTGAGAGATGTTGTCACTTAGTCTGATGAAGGTGTGTGGTTTTTCTTGGCTCATGGCATCACATGTAACTGCTTGGATCCCCCCCCCCCCCTAGCAGTACACCGGCCACGCTTCCTGGTTTTATTCACACTAGGATCGCTCGGGCTGAGAACGTATACACACTTGGCGAGGTGCACTGTCGGTGAATGCCAGCTAAATGCGATTTGTTCACGCTGCGCAATAAATCAAAGCATATCCCTTGCGAGGAGGAATCTTTTCAGAAGCATCTTTTAAGTTTTTTTTGCATACAAACGGTCTGACCTTTACGTTACGAGATTCATGTGCCTATGAATTACTCATCTGTGTGAGCAGTGTATTCAGTGTACGCTAGGTGTGTGGCGGATGTGTGCTATAAAGCAGCCAGTGTCAAACGTTCTCAACATCCCTGCTCATCTCAGATACTACATGCGAGTACTACATTGTGATTCCTAAAGAATTTTGAATAGCCACTAAAATCACTACAGGTATTAGTCTGTGTTTCCAGGTTAGAATAACCTGGATTTGACCTTGAGGTTTACCCTCGGCATTTGTCCCGTAAAGAAATCCAGCAGTGCGTTTTATGTAAGTTGGACATCGGATACGAACTAATTGCATGTGTAACTTTGAAGTTGTGTTCCTTTGGAGTGTTCAGGGAAACTTGTGAGAGGAGGCAAGTACTGTATGCGCCCCCCAGTGTTTTGAATCCTCTGGTCACATCTGTTTGGTTAAATGAGGCCCACAGCAGCTCCTGAAAGCTCCACCATCACTGATCAGACCTGCTCCCTCCTCTCCCTCTTATGTAACTGCACACCTACACTGGAGCAAACACTGCCGCATACGCTGAACTTTAAACATTCTCCTGTCCAATTTGAAATATTCATCGCATAGTACTTCAGGGCAAATCCGAAGGCGAACAGGGCTCATTTCCAGGCGGATATAAAGACGGCTGTTATGCAACAGCCTTTCTGCTTTGTCGGGGGGTATAAAACATCAGTCAGCGCGGGGTCGCCCCACAAAATGTTTGCACAGGTCAGACATACGGTTCATTTTTATGACAACTATAATTCCATCAATCCCGGGATATGGTTTTAAGGGGGAGTTGACAGGTAAGTTCTGTGGAACTCAGAAATTGCACACTCTCTCTTTTCATCCGATTCAGATAATTTATTCATGCATGCAGGAATCGTTGAGTGATTGACATCATTGTGAATGAGCATCAATCAGCAGAACAACCATCTACCTGGCTGCACAGAATATTGAAAGAGTAGAAATTGCTGTGTGAGCGCGTGTGTGTTTGTGTGTGTGTGTGTGTGTGTGTAGTAGACTGTCAAGCTTATCGTCAGTAGTCTCCGTGGGAGCAGTGACTTACTCTGTAATGCAAACTGGCCTGGAACTGGAGAGCTCTCAGTTTCACTGTACTTCAATTTCCCCCTAAAATCTCCCTCCTTTTATTTTTTTTTACAGCCAATTGAGATCACGTTTTGAACTATCTCTATCAACAAAGTAGTTCAAGAACTTCCCTGACCACTGCACCCCCCCCCCCCCCCCCCCCCCCCCCCCCCCCAAAAAAAGCCCTGTTCCATCTCATCCCTTTTCTATGAATACATTTCTTCTCACCCCAAATTTGCTGGGATGTCATTTGATTAAATACACACAGATTCATGAATATGTACTTTGGAAGCAAAGTATCGACTCTAATGTAGGTCTGGATCTGAATCAAACTCCGCAGATAAGGTCATAAGTCTAGGTAGCCTAAAACTAGTCTCAGTAAAAAAGGTAATAAAGCAGGACGCATCTTAGTGGCCTTCATTTTCAATCCACTTCTATTTATATAGCACCAAATCATAACATACGATATCTCAGGGCACTTTGCAGAGTAAGGTCAAGAGGTGAAGCACTTGACAACAGCGGAAGTTGGAAAACAACTCACTTTCAACAGGAATTGGGCGGTCGAAGGGGTTTAGAGGTGAGAAATGGGGGGGGGGATAATGATGACGATGAATGTTGAGCAGTCAGGGATACCTGTGGAATGAGGACAGGGATAGAGGAAAAGCACTACCTATATGAGTGGAGACACCAAGTTAATGCATGCAGTTGTGTGATATATATACATTTGCGAGAGAAGGAGAGAGAACAAGTTCCCCCCAGCAGTGTAGGCCTATAGCAGCATAACTCAAGAGACGGTTCAGGATGCACCTGAGCAGCTCTTACTATAAGCTTTATCAAAGAGGAAAGTTTTAAGTGTAACCTTAAATGTAGAGAGGGTGTCTGCCTCCTTTGACACAAACTAGTTCCAGAGGAGAGGAGCCTGATGGCTGAAAGTTATGCCTCCCATTCTATTCTTACAGACTCTGGGAACCACAAGTAATCCTGAGTTTATACAGCGAAGTAATTTATTGGGATACTACGGAACTATGAGCTCTGTAAGATATGATGGAGCTTGATTATTAATGGCTCTGTACTGTAGGTGAAGAGCAGCATTTTGAACTCTATTCTGAATTTTTCAGGGAGCCAAGTCAGAGATGCTAACAGGAGAAATATGATCTTTTTTTCTTCTGGCTGGAGGCTTTTAACAGACTCACTGGGACATCCTAACAGTAACTAATTTTAGTCAATAGTTAGGATGTCTCTAATCTTGTTAATATTTCACAGGTGAACGAAGGCTGTCCCAGAGACTAGTTTGTCAAAGATAACTCCAAGGTTCCCTACATTATGATGTTTTTAAGACACTCCTGAAGTTTGACTTATTAGAATCATATGGTTAGATTGATATCACCTTTGTTAAAAATGAAGCTTTGCGGTAGTTCATGCAGGACAAGGTAGTCATACGCCCCAGCCGTAATCGGCTGACAGCCCGCTGATTGAACAATTGCCATAAGTCACACACCAATCACAGCCATCCTCACTCAAGACAGATCCATTTCGAAGAAGATTGCAACCTCGACACCCAAGACCACGAGGGAGAGACAGAGGAAAAGAGCCGCAGCGCTAGTTTGGCAGGTAAAAGTCCTCCGTCCATAAAACACTGGCCAGTGACTAAGATCTCAAAGTTCACTACAGCCGAAAATACCTCCGCTCCCTCGTGGGTCAGTCACAAAGAACTCTCCAGGTTTTCGTTGAAAATCCGGACCAGGATCCAGCTGCAGTTCCTCCCATCGCTTCATCGTCCAAGAAAGTTCTTCAAAGAAGAATCACTGTCGCACGGCTGCTGCTAACGCTAACAACGCTGCCTCCGTTTGCGCTAACACCGCTTCTTGGAGGCCAAGACTCCAGAAATACGACCATCAGGACCACTCAGACCACCATGCAGTCCTCCCTCAGCGTGATGAAATTCCGCCTCCAGGTTTTGGAAACCCGCCCGGCAGCAGCTACCAACATCAACTCCAGGGCATCTACAGCGACAGCGGCCTCGCCTTCTGAGCGCTTCCGGGTGACATCACGACGCACAGGACGCTGGGAACTGTAGTTCCCGCAGCTTCAACGGGAGCGCCACTCTTCCACCTGCCGCTGCCGTTTTTCGTCAGCTGAGGAATCGAATCCTCGCTGGTAGTGACATTAATCTGGTAAACAAAAAAAGATGTTCGGCCAAAAGAACTGCTCGCTTTTCCTTCTCGCTCTTCCCATTGTTGTCGCATGCAACCTATGGTCTAGGAAACAAATCTGTGTTTTCTGTGATAACGAGGCTACTGTTAATATCATTAAAAAGGGTTGCACTAATCCCCTTTATTAAAAACATTTGTTAGATGACTAACGTGGTTATATCCCAGGCAATTTCACAACGCACCTGCCTAGCTTGGACAATAAAAGTGCTTACTCCCTGTCCCGATTTCAAATTCCAGGAATTAAGAATCCGCTGCGCCTCAGGGCCTGCGTTGCCCAGGCTTTCCACAAACTGTACTAGACTAGAAGATTCACTTCAGTCTTACGTGATCTCTGCATCTCATTACACGACACTTGCATGGTCCTATTTCACTTCATTCTGCGCTGCTTTCTTCGTTCCTGCAATGCCCGTTAACATCCCTATGACCTCTCACAGGGTGCATGCTTGCATCCCTCCCAAAAGCATTTGGGTCAGCTGAGGTCTGCAGCATGCCTGCTGCCACACATATATTTCACATAACTGTAGTATGACCTCTCACAGGGCGCATGCTTGCATCCTTCCCAAAAGCATTTGGGATAGTTGAGGTCTGCAGCATGCTTGCTGCTACACATATATATTTCACATAACTGTAAAAGACCTCTCACCTTAGGCAGGGGTGCTTCGGAACCTTTAAGCAGATTTATTACAGAAGCGTGTTTCTTCACTGCATTTTATGGGTTCCCGAGGTGCGAACACACTACCAGCTCAGTTCATTTCTTACCATTTCGGACATCACAGTAGATACTCACATGTTTTCAATCCACATCAAACATTCTAAAACAGACAGGGAGGGTAAATGTTCAACTGTTGCCATCTCTCGATCTAACACAGCTTTTTGTCCTCATTCTTCATTGACCCGGTACCTACAACGGCATCCTCGCGTGAGGCAAGACCAACAGTTGTTCCTGACCGACAAAGGAAAGGCCACGTCAAGGTCATGGTTCACAACCCGTCTCCGACTCCTGCACAAACAAAGTGGACTCCCTCTTCAGCTGTACACCTCTAACTCCTTCTGCATCGGCGCAGCAACATCCTCAGCTGCCTCGGTTCCATTATCTACTCTGTAAGACACGGGTTGCTGGTCTTCAGCCCGTGAAGTTACGCTCGCCCTGGATAAACCACATCATCTCAACTCAAAAGGCCATGAACACTAACATCTAAAAGCAAATTTCCTCACTGCGTTATATAAATGCTGCATTTGGAAGTGGTTGGCTGGGTTTCATTGCGCATATTTTGGTAGTACGACCTCTTACAGGGTGCATGCTTGCATCCGTCCCAAAAGAATTTGGGATAGCTGAGGTCTGCAGCATGATTGCCGGTACATGTAAATATTTCACATAACTGTAGTATGACCTCTAACGGGTTGCATGCTGCATCCTTCTCAAAAGCATTTGGGATAGCTGAGGTCTGCAGGATGATTGCTGCTACACGTATATATTTCACATAACTGTAGAATGACCTCTCACAGGTTGCATGTTTGCATCCTTCCCAAAAGCATTTGGGATAGCTGAGGTCTGCAGGATGATTGCTGCTACACGTATATATTTCACATAACTGTAGAATGACCTCTCACAGGTTGCATGTTTGCATCCTTCCCAAAATCAGTTGGGATAGCTGAGGTCTGCAGCATGCTCGCTGCTACACATATATATTTCACATAACTGTAGTATGAACTCTCACGGGTTGCATACTTGCATCCCTCTCAAAAGCCTTTGGGATAGCTGAGGTCTGCAGCATGCTTGCTGCAACACAGATATTTCACATAACTGTAGAATGACCTCTCACATGGTGCATGCTTGCATCCCGCCCAAAAGCATTTGGGATAGCTGAGGTCTGCAGCATGCCTGCTGCTACACATATATATTTCACATAACTGTAGAATGACGTCTGACGGGTTGCATGCTTGCATCCCGCCCAAAAGCATTTGGGATAGCCGAGGTCTGCAGCATGCTTGCTGCTACTCAGATATTTTCCTATATAACCTGGCTGATGCTTATCTTTGGCGTTATCCAGCTTGGCGCTGGGTTCCGTTGTTTTGGTAAAATGTATGACGAGAGTGTTCCTAACTGAATTATGCTTTAGTGATGCTTTTATTGTTTTTGCATACTGTATAATGTTTTGGGCTTTTTGGGACTTTTTGCGCCTTGAAACCTAATTGTTTAAACAATTAGTTGCCATGAATAGAACCTGATGTTTTCATAGTTTTTGAACACCGTTTAAAATTGTTTATTTCAAATATCTCAGTTATTTGGTGGCATCTGAAACTAGGGTGACATCACTAACAAGAAATGCAGTCAGCAAGAAATAAAGTATAAAAACACAAGTTGCTGACAAGTCACCAGTTAATTTTAGAATGCTAACATACTACTGAGTTTTCGCTGACCCCTCCTCGTGTTACTTTACATGTCTGACCTGAAGAAACGCCACCATGGCATACCTTTACCTGCTGCGTTCACTTCCTGGTTCTCCTGTCAGGAAGGCTGGATGTCGAAGGGCTTATGCTGATGCAGGGACAAAAGCTGGAAGGAGGTGTGGAAGCCCTGAGGGTTGTGGCGGGACAAAAACATGACAAGAGTGGCTTTTTGTATGGCCTTGCAATACTCATCACTTTTTTTAGAAGTTCCCTTAGGCCTTCCACAGCAAGGCGATAGAGGAAGTTGCCAGGAAGCGCGAAGTGACAAAAAAGCGGCAAAGGGATGGAAACAGAGAATTAGAGGATCAGAGACGCAGAGAGGAAGAGAAAGAGGGCACAGTGGAACATGCCCCCCCAACTGAGCTAGCGTGACAAGATGGGTTGGCAGAGGAAGAGAGAGACGGGGGACGCAAGGGGGGGGGGGGGGGGGTGTGAGGGTGACAGAGAGAAAAGGGAGAAGAGGGGAGCAAGGAAAGCCAGAATGAGCAGCTGGCACGTAGCTGATGTGATGGCGAGACGACTGCGTCTCCCCCCTCTGGTGGGAGGTCAGAGGAGCTAAAGGCCCCCAACCCCCTTGCTCTACCCCTCCTTCCCCATTATTGGCTTGTCCAGGCTGTTATGTAATGAAGCTGGAAGAGGCACAAAGGGAGGACAGTAGAGTATGGTGAGGGAGTTGTATTCAGTGTGGAAGATGGTGACCGTAAAGAATTGTGCTGCATTTTTTTTCTCACATTTATGCCTCTTTATTACGAATCACTCGTTCTTTAATGTCTGCGGAGAGTTGTAAGCTTTGATGCAGTTTCCAAACCTTCAGGTTGTAAGTTCCCATGCACGTCAGTATATTGTGAAACATTCAAAAAGAATTTAAAGGAAACCAACCTGTTCCTAATAATCTGAAGTATCTGATATATTGTAACTTTGACCTGATGTTGGTGCTAGATGAAAAAGCCCCATGGATTCCTGCACCAAAAAGGCACAGGAGTCCATCCAAAAGTTGCCAAGACATTTATCTCTGAAACACAAACGTCAGCCTGCTGGTGGCGATAGAGTACAAACTCCTGAGATCACCAAAGTTGTCATCATATATCATGGGGGCCTTGAAGGTCTGTACAAATGTCTGTACTCCATCCAATTGGTGTCTAGATATTTCAGTCTGGACCAAAGTCTGGACTGCACAGCATTTACTATAATGTGTAAAAATGTGTAATATGCTTTGGAAATATACAGCGTGAAAAAAACAAACCTTTTAGTTTCCATCCTTTTTATGTGATGTCTTATAAAAACTATATTTCTAAGAAGTATAGTAACGTTTGAATCCCCCATTTCACATGAGCAATTTTGGGAGCCTGAAAATGTTTAAAAGTATCTCATATCTTGAAAGTAAAAAAGGAGAGAATACAGATTCATCTGAAAATATATAAATATATTAACATACAGTAATTATACAGTGACCTGCAAGATTTCCCTCCCCTACAAGGATTCTCTACCCTAGGACTGGGAATTAATTCTTTAAAGCTAATGAAAACTAGTTTTCAAAAAAGTTCTTCTCTATAACATAACACATTCATGACTAAATGAGAACGAACCAAAGTTAGTCAGTAATGATTTATTAAGAGATTTGATTGGCAGTGCTGGGAATTTAAGCAAACAATCCCACAACTGATGGAAATAAGACATCTTACTTTCCAACTGAGGCCCTGTCACTTCAAACCAGGGACAACAGTAGACAAAAAGACTGAAATAGCAGTAGTTGCTTATGTGAAATAGTCACAAACTGTTATAACTGTACTATATTATTTTGTGGTCATGTAGGATCCTGCAGCTCATAGAGAGATGATGGAGAAAATAGGCTTTCATAGTCTTCATCTGTGCCAGAGTGTGTCTATGTTGAGGTTAATCAAAATGCAAAATAAGGCACAGACATTAGAACGAATCCCACAGCTGCATTGGAATTGGCAACTAAACTGAGATAGGTGACAGAATGGAAATGTGTCATAGAAAAAAAGAAACCGATTAAGAAATGGAGAATGAAGCCGCTGGTGCGATTGTCACTGGATTTGGTCTTGCTGGAGAAGAGGAGAAGTGGAAAAATGAGACAAATGAGACACGGAGACAGCTTGAGAGAAAGAGCAGGGGAAAAAAGAGGGAGACAGAGAGAGATGAAAGCTATAGACTCTGTTTTGTACTTCGAAAAAGTGACGAGGAGGAGCATCATTCCCTTACTTCCATCCACTGTAATTACATTTTCCCATTGCTGGTAAAAATTTTGACTTATCTTTCTCTGCGCTCTGGAACAAGTCTGCTCTTTCTTTCTGTTGAACTTCCCTGAGTGCTTGATTATGCTGCTTCGGAGAGGGAGAAATTCAAAGACTGGAAAGGCAAATGAGGGAAACTTTGCTCTGTGTGTGAGCTGCAGTATTCGGGGGGGGGGGGGGGTTTGCGAAAGGAAACTCTCTGTCAGGTGGTGTGATGAAATGTAAAAGAGAGCAGCAGATCCGGCTCGTGAGGATGAGAAGAAAAGCATGGGGGAATACCAACGATGGAGAAGTGAGGACAGGGGATACAAAGAGTGGAGGCAGAGACAAGAGGAGTGATTGATGTCACGGACAGAGATGGCTGCGGGGCAAAGTGGGACAAAGATGAATGGCTGCGGATGGAAAAGTATTGGTTTCAGAGGTCTGTGGGAAACGACAGCTGGCAACAAGGGAATTGATAGGGAACAAATAAGGAAGAAGAACAGTTGAGATGTATTAAAAAAACAATGAGATAAGAAAGGGTTGGTAATTCATGACGAGATGGGGAAAGAGAAGAGAAGAGAAGAAAGGGAAAGTCAAATGGACTGAAAGGGAGACCGATAAGGAATGAGGAAAGCCTGGGGGGGGGGGGGGTAAAAGTTAAATAACAGGAGAGTGAGGGGAGCTGTCGTCAGAGTCATCGACCACCGGGGAAATCAGCCATGAAGCACGGCTGCAATTCATTTAATCCACTATTGAGTCTTTAAGGCTCTTTTTTTGACAGTGTGTGAAAGCAGAGAGGCGATTTCATTTGCTGCCGATGCAAATCAACCGCCCGGCTCGTTTCAAGATGCTGATGTTTTTTGAAGTTCTTGTAAGTGTAATGAAATCAGAACGATTTAAACATTTGCCAATAGAATTGACTGAGAATACAGTACTTTTAATTGTACATATTAAACATTGTAGTAGCTAGTAAAATCTCAGATGCACATCATTTTTGAATGGGACGTCCTAGCTCTATGTGTATGCTGTAAATTCACTTTGTTATTTATATTAATGCACTGTTTTGTAGTTAAAAAATAAATCTTAAATTGAGCAGTGACGATTCTGAGATGCTCTTTGTGTGTTTACTTCTAAAATATTATAAGACTAAATACACAGAAAGTCTACATACCTGCTGCAAAAAAATCCGCAAAAAAATCCACAACTTTCTCACTCAATGAAAAGAGATAAGTTGCAAGTGTATAACAATATTTATGAGGTTAGCAACGGAGACTTGGCCTTTAGACATTATTGATTTGAAGCACCTTCATTAAGTGTGTAGGCCCATATGAAGTCAGGTGAAAAGGCAGGTCTAAACTACAAGCCAGCCGGTAGATGATGACAACTTGAATACTGTTGAAAATTACAGTAAAGCCTTAAGGTACATTAGTCAGATTAGAACAGGACCTGATGGTAGAAAGTCTGCCAGAGGAGAATAAAGGCAGAACGTGAATGAAAAGATCTTCCTTATTGAAGTTTTGCCACAGCTTCATGTCATCACTTACTACTAACTACAGTACACTATTTATACTAGTACTTCCATAAAGGTTCAGTGTGTAGGATTTTGGATGACGTATTAGAAAAATAATATTCATAGTTATATTTTGTGTATAATCACCAGAAACCGAGAATTGTTATTTTTTCATTAACTTAGAGTGAGCTGTTTATAGCTACATTTGGGAGCGGGTCCTACGACACAGAATCCATGTATGCCGTGGTTTAGCGCCATGTTTCTATGGTAGCCCAGAAGACAATAAATGTCCACACACCTCGGGGACCGTTATACCAACTGGTCTTACGCCTGGTCTTAAGCTAATTCAGTCGTATCTGGCATTTCCAGGTCAGGGTGTGTGTTTGTGTGTGTGTTGGGGGGTAGGTAGGTAGTAGCCAGGTGTCGGTAGCCAGGAGTCGGCTTTATGCAAGAGATGGCATGTGTGGCAGGGGAAATTGAACTTAATATTAATTTATAAGCATCAGTGATCGTTGTGGCCATCATCAGTCACAGGGATCATCGTCTGTTGGCCCAAAATTGGACATTTACAGAATCACGCTTTGCTACTACCAGGCAGACGAGTCTTAAGTTCGGTTGGTGCATCTGACTTTAAGTCCATTTTAATGACTGGTCTTAACAAAGACAGACTTAGCAGACCAGTTTTAGTAAAGACCAATGTGTGCAACTGGTCCCAGTTGTCGCTCCCACAAACGTTTTGATTACAGGGCAGTTTTTAGACCTTTTTGTCTGAAGAGGATCTTTCGCTTCTGTCCAGCACCTACTGCTAATCAAGTTTGGATGTGCATGCTTTCGTTTACTTTCTACGGCAGCCCAGAACAGACAAACAAAACGCGGGCTCTAGAGAGGGTCTTTTAAGTTGACCACTGCCGGTTGTACTTCACGCTTTTAAAGGGGAGGGGGAGGTGAGGGGGTGAGCACTAAATCCTTTGCAGACCGATCCTTTAAGGTTGTCCTCGTGGTTACAATAATAAACACGTGGTTAAGTTTGTGGAATGGTCATGGCTCGGTTTTTGCTTGGTTTAGACTTATGAAAAGATTATGATTTGGGTGAACAAAAGTTCTTCTTAAATTTTTGAGGAACTTTGTCGTACTTACAATATAAACCCATGATTAAGATTGATGCAATGGATAAAAGAAACAAAACTGACCATCGGTTTCAGATTCCCATATTTTGTCTTTCCATCCATCCACCAAGATCACCTCTTTTTGTGGACTCACAACTATCTATCGCATCAAAATGTTGTTATCCAGTCAGCATCATTCACATGGGAAACCAAATGAAGACTTTGCCACTTCCTGTCTAGAAGTTAAACTCTTTGTCACTTCCCAAAGATGACTGTAATCCTCTTCTCACTCCAGTAGAGACCAACTGGGCTGCACAATACAACACTGTAGAGCAGCATCGCAGTGTGCCGGCCTGCAGATGACCTTACAGTCATTCTGCAATTTATACTGTGTGGTTTTTAATACCTTTTATTTATTTTTTGTCTTTTATTTTGATTTAATTTTCATACTTAGGTACCTGGTAGACTTGGGGAGTAACACAAGACAAATTCGGATGTACCTGTACTTCCTTGTACCGTGCAAATGACAATAAGGTTATTCTGTTTTTTTCTATTTTCTTTTGATTTTCGAGCAGGTGGGGAAAAAAAGAAACTATTATCCCAACTCTCTTTTACTATTGGCGGTGATGTTCTTCTTTCAGTGTGTGCAGCAGGTTATGTGGGGTCATCAACACGATAGCGAAGGTTCTGGTGTGTGTGTGTGTGTGTGTGCATGTTAGTGCATGCGCACCCTGCTCTATTTGTCATCCAAGCCATGGTCTTTGGTGACACTTTGTTCATTTGCGAAACCGACTGTTTGAGATGCAGCGATCGATCGAGCAAATAGAAAGCCTGGTCCTGAGGATAGAGAGGGGGGAGAGAAGGGGACCGGTTGAGACCCATGTGCAGTTTTGATTACTGACATTTGCACATTCAAACTGGACAAACATTACTGTCCTGACTGTCCGATATCTCAACTTCCGTCCATTACGTTGGCAGGACTGCTGATTTGAAATTGATTTGCCTAATAGCGACTAATGGCCCCGTGATTTGGAAAAACAAGCTCCTGAGACTTAATATTTCATCTGTGTGAAAAATCTGTCATTTTGACAACCAGGCTGCCTCTTTATAATACTACACTTTATAATTTGTCAAAGAAAAAAGACAATCGACAAAAAGCTTGGTAAACAAAATCTTTTTACCAGGCATTTTGTCCAAATGAACTCATTCAAATGAAAATGCCACAAGCAGTATCTACATAAAATACAGTTTGAGGGGAAAAGAAATCAAGGTAATTATATACAATTTTAAATATAGTAGCATGAGTATAATCAATTACTCATATTTGCTGAAATTCGGGCAAATACATCAGTTTAACACATATTTTTTTTTCTCAAAAGCTACAATCAGAGGCCAGTTAGCTTAGCTTAGCATAAGACCTGGAAAAATGGGGAAAACAGCTAGCCTGTCTCTATGCAAAGTTAAATCTGCCATCGTGCACCTCTAATGCACACCGATAAGCATGCGCTATCCCTTATAAAAAACTGCTCTGCCACAGATCAGGTGGGAGCCAGAGGCCATTTTGTCAGTATCACTTCAGAGAAGCACACACTCCAGAGATACAGTATGAGAAGGACAAATCCCCACAGGCACTTAAACATGTCGGACATATTTCACAGACAAGTTCAGAGATGCACATCTGCATACACTTGCACGCATGAGAACGTAAAGAAAAAATGCGCGCTCATACACACACAAACGTGCGCACACACACACACACATACACACAGTGCGAGTGCTGCTCCGGTGGCCAGGTTGAAGATGGTTTATATGGAGAGCTATGCACATAAGAAATCCAAGGTTTTCCGCAGGAGGGGGGCTCGGCAAAAGTCCAATGCAATGTGCGATTTTACTGTGTCGGGAGGGAAGAAATGAATTCAAAACAGGCTTAGGAGATGTCACTTTGGAATGTACTGTACTCTTAAAGCTCTCCGCTAAGCTGTGCAGTCTCTCTCTCTCTCTCTCTCTCTCTTTCACTCATGCAGGGGGAATTCTCCGTACAGTCACTCCAGGGTTGTCGGCCATCCAGTGTACCAGCAATCAGACTTTATAACTCCCAAATCCCGCTCACCTAATCCCTCCCTCCTTCACTCCTCCCCTCCTTCTTCACACACTGCCTATTCCCGCCTCTGACAGCTACACTGTACGGCAGGGGAGGATGAAATAGGAGACGGCTGGAAAGCAATTGTCTTTTTACGCCACGAGGAAGCACTGTGAGCGTTTAAGAGAAAGAATGATTGCTCTAACACCACTCTACTCTTTGTTGTTGTTGTTTTTTTTTACAGTGCAGTTCAACTTGATTCCTGTGGGGCTCAGGATAGTGGCCATCCAGAGCACCAAGACAGGGCTCTATGTTGCCATGAACAGCGAGGGCTACCTCTACACTTCGGTACGGTCAGCACACACAGCACAGTGATGCCTTTCAGAGATCTAATTTGTGCCTTTTATTACAGCAGTCCTGGCTGAAAAAAACCCCACCACCCCACTGCTGCTGCCTTTGTATTAGTTCGTACTTGGTTCAGTGTACGGGCAACTGTGCGACAGCTGCACGTGAGATGTTGTTGTGGTGTTTGCTGAAATGGAAGTGATGCAGAAAAGTGTCCGGTCTGAGATGATTATATCAAACTGACCTGCAATGGCGTCAGACGTAGCCCTTAAAAGTTAAAGAAGAAAGGCAGTTCACAAAAAGCAAAAGGTAATTCATACGGTATTGCAAACAGTTGCAAAAGTTGCTATGAAATTCCCATAACTATTATCTTGAATAATCTAAACCAAGCAAAAGCAGTGTATAAACATGAATGTATTTGCATCTCATCTGCTTTGCCCAGATCCCCAGACATAGTCTTTTGTCAACCAATACAACACACACAAGACAAACTGATTAATATGTATAACAAGTAGATTAAAAGTGTCACAAATCTAAATGAATGTGCAGCGTTTTAAGAAGAATCACCATACAGATGGGCATATAAATTTTATACCAATTAAAAAAACAGCATTCGTTTGTGCACTGTAAAAGCTGTTACGAGTTATCCACACGGGCGTTGAATCAGCAGCAACTGGACGAGAGGGGAAACGTCTTCAAGAAACTACAACTAAGTCCAGTCGCTCCTGATACAATGCCCCAGTGTATAACCATGATCTGAAACAATGAAAATCTCCACACTAGTTGTTTGACTTAAAAAATTGGAAATGATTAGAATTATTAAGAAAAAAAGAAATGAGTTAGACCCTTATTTTCTGCCCAAAGGCAGATGAGAATATAATATGGGGAAACCAGAATCACAATTCACCCCTTGTTCCCTTCATACTGAACTTCACTGTGAAATCTTTGTGGTTAATTATCTCAAATCAGCTCCTCCTCCTTTTTTCAGAATCCTTAATTAGAGGTTCAGTCCTGTCATTCAAAATTACGAGGTGACTATTCGTCCAGCCGATCCTTCGTTCGGTCTGTTAAATTAAGTTTGTCCAGAGACATTTTGAGCATATTCACGTATGCTAAACAGCATGCAATGTATATGCATGGGAACTAACACGTGGAGTAGAATGTGTCACAAATGCGAAACTTGTGAATTGGACATACACAAAGACAGTATCACGTCATTTGCCTGTAGAGATATGCTTCATTATTATGGTATAATATTAACAATTAAGTCACCTGCTAAGCACAGTGTGATTGATACACGCAGCATCGTCACATGACCAAATGCTGCCATCTGGGACTATCGGAGACTCCCAACATGGATTGTTTTTGCTCGCACCGTGAAAAGCTGCGGCGACGACATTTCAAACTGCACGTACTCTTTGTAATGCATCTGTGCATCAAACTGTCTCCTGCTATCGGTCACAGCAGCGCTTGTATGCCACAGCTCGTAAAACGGCTCATTTGATGTTTCCCGGGAGTAAGTTTGCATTGATGTGCAGAGAGAAGTGGCACATTTGAGAGGTAGATGGAAGAATAGATGGAGACAGACGGATCAGAGAGCGCTCTGTCGGGATGCGGAGCAGAGCTCTTTCTTCAGCCCCTTTTTTTTTCCTCCCTCTCGGCACGCAGGCAAAGTGTGTGCGATCTTGTTTGAAGTGCATCGGTGCGCTCACTTCAAAGTCCGTCTCCTGCTGCCGTACAGAGACGAGGAGGGAAAGATACAGGCTTTCGGTCAGGTGGAACAATGAAAAAAATCAGCCCGGAAAGAACCCATACATTGAAGTCATCCCCCTGCTACGTACTGTACGCAGTTTGTGATCATCTCTCTGTTGAGATTCAACATGTGCACAATGGTTAATTGTCTGTCCTTAATTCTAGCAGCTGTACCAAACATTACCTGCAGTGAGATGTAACTGGACTTTTGTTCCGTCGCGTTCTCTGTCCACAAATCACACAGCATGAGAGTAGTAGAGTAGTTGGGAAGTTTGGCTTGGACTGAGTCCTCGTTGCCTCCGGAATTGTTTTGTTACCTCATCTCTGACTACTGTGTACAAGAATTCCAATTGTTTTTTTTTATTATCGGTCTTATTCTGAATAGTTGTGGTCGTTTCTGACCATAGATCATGCCAACGAAGTAGCACAAGCCTCCTAAAACTTTTCAATGAAAGTTACATTTGATTATTTGCGATGCTTTTTTTCAACTGCAAACAAAATGATATTGAAAAAACTGATATTAGCCCCCTGGATTTTTTTACATCATTGTCTTTTTTTCCCCTTTTACAGCTAGCCGAGATAGCCCCAATACATATTTCAATTTAACTCTAATCTTACTGTGACCGCAACCCCCCCACCCCCTAACAAAACCTGAAGTTCCCCTAATAAGCCCCAGAAAATGGTCCTTGAAAATGACTTTTCAGGGCTTGGAACCCCCATAGACAGTATAAACCTTGCATGTACTCGGCACGCACACACGCACACACACACACACACACACACACACACACACACAAACACACAGTTAGAGGTTATACCCTCCCAGGCATTCTCCTGACAGGAGAAGGCTGACCCAATTTTCACAGAGGGAAAGAACCAGCGAAGGGAAGAGGAGAACCGTTTTTTGAGAAAATCCCTCCGAGATGAGAAAAGGAGAGAGGACTAAGAAGAGAAGCTGGACATTTTTTTTTGCCTTTTAATTCAGACTATATGCTATGC
The DNA here is from genome assembly GCF_022379125.1 of Scophthalmus maximus. NCBI lineage: Eukaryota > Metazoa > Chordata > Actinopteri > Pleuronectiformes > Scophthalmidae > Scophthalmus > Scophthalmus maximus. Next base: position 28,197,489 of record NC_061516.1, on the reverse strand, counting down.
TAATGCTATTGTCATGAATAAACGTGAGCGCCACAGTGAGAGACAGAGACGAAGACGGGGAACAGGAATAGAAGATGAAGGCCTGTTTAGTGCTCGTTGCCCTCAGGGTCTGGAGAGAGGCAGTGTGGAGCTTTGAAACCCTCTTATTCATGTGTTAGCGTGTGCAGGAAACTAGGCCCCACCATCATTCCTTGAACTCTAAGCAGGAATCAAAAAAATCCTAGGTCATATTTTGACGTAAACGTGTTGAAATTTCCAAATAATATTCTGGTAAATGTGTCATTTTAGGTCATGGTTGCACAATTTGCTTCTGCTGTCTATAGTGGCAACTGCAGTGTGGGACTCTGTGGGATGAGGGGAAACTGTTGTTGGTTAATTTCTCATGTGCGCTTTCTTCAAACATTTATAATTGGGACAATGTTGACACAGTGGCTTTTTTAGTTGGCGTGTGCCTGGTTCTGTGGTCTGTATTGCAGGGAGGAGGAGAGAAGAAAGGAAAAGGCAACAGACACATGGAGAGTTTTTACCCAACTGCACAGTTCACCTTTTTTCACATCTTTGTTTGACGGCCCAGAACTTTACTGTTGTAGTTAACTCTCACCGCTCTTGTAGCTCACTCTCCAGACTCAGTAGGTTGCTGTTTACAATAAAATAAATATCTATATTAACCTGCTGTATACATTGTGACTAGTGACTAGATAGTGAACACAGTGAAGCAGCTAACAAGTCAAATATACTATATATATACTATACTATACTATATATATACTATATATATATATATATATATATATATATATATATATATATATATATATAATAGCAATATTGTTAGTGAATGTGAATTGCAAATGCTTTCAGTTAGATTTCAGCATTCAACTAGAAGGGCACCTGGAGAGCGCATACCTCCGCCTCGGCTAACGTCCTATCTTTCCATGTAAAAGAAAGTGGAAAAAGATTTCCTGGCGCAGTACGTTTATCTGGATTCACTCCGGAATAGTATAATTATTCCCCTGGCAAGTACCAAATAAATGCCATACATCCCGCTGTCAGAATCCTTTCAGTGAATTACAGCCACACATGATTTTAACTTTAGGCATTTTGTTGTCTCGTTGACTCGTGTTGGAGTGGCTACTAACCAGAGCCGTCTGATGAGAGTCACGACAACTCTGTTCGCTCCAATGGACCATTTTTGCCCCCAGCAACGCCGGATCATGGAGCCTCTCAATAGTTCCCGGGAGTGAGCAGCAGCTCATTAGGGTGGCAGCAGAATGGATCACGTCTGTGTTGAGATGTTTAAATGATCAGATTGTATATTATGAGCACATCTGAATCAAATCAACATGCGCATTAAAGCATTTTAGTGGATTATGATTTATGATTATTTATGATTTATTTATGATTAAAGAAAAAAACATATGGACTAATTACATCGAGTAACTACATAGGCATGTCAGTTTGCTATATTGTAAATTGATACATTTGTTGATTACTAATTGTTGCCACCAGAGTTAAGTGTAACGCTAACAAGGCACGTGTGGTGATGTTGCGATACGCAGCGCAACTATTTCCGTAAATAGCTGAGGAACCGAAGTGAGGCACCGAAATCTGTGTTGTGATTCAGCACCGGTGCCAATTGGTGGCGGTAATAACTAACCATGTTTGATGATTGAATTTTGTGGATTAATAAAAAAACGCAGGTGGCATTATGTTTCCTGTAAAACGTGTTTGCTGTTGCAAATTACTATTATGAATGTGATTTCGAGGAGACAAAGTTGACAGGTTACAATTTCCATGATTTGTTTTCACTTCCTCAAATCAAGGAAAAGTATATTTCTCTCGCAGCGTCAGTGCAAAAAGTGTAATCAAGGTGGAGAGGTGTTTCCTCATTCTCATTCGTGGAAATAACAAAAGGCTCACCTCGGCTGCAGCAGTGCTCCAGTGGCTACTCAGCATTAATCTTTCATGGGGCTCCCTCTCCCCTCTGCACCCTCACACACACACACAAACACACACACAAGCAGATAATTACAACACTTATTTAAAGGATTTGAAAATTAAGTGCCTTCTCCCAGCTGTACGTTCGCCAGTGATGGCTCAGAGAAAAAGGGGAACGTTGTTTTTTTTCTCTTTTGGCCCTCCTAGGAGCGATCATTTATCGTTATTTATCAGTAGCATCATTTTCACTTTATGCTTCTTTGTTAAATTTTTCATTTTGCATCATCCGCAGTGGTTTTCCATCTGTTTTATTCTTATTAAGGTTCTCCAGTCCTCTACTACTACAGCTCATTTATCTCATGAAAGTGGCAGAACTTCAATTGTATCTCCAAATCTATCGTAATTTAATCATGAAACCTTTTGTAAATATTTTAAATATTTGTGGTGTTGGTGTTCACCAAACTCACATTCACACCTATGGGCAATTACAAGTCTCCAAGTAACCTACACTGCATCTGTTATGACCGTGGGAGGATCCGTTGAAATATCGGGCACTCAAATTGTGGGTCATTGTCACAAATTTTTCATTTATTCTAGACACTTGACTATTTTGACATCTTCTGTCACATGGTCACGTGGCCCAGTGTCAGTGATGTGATGCCCAAAAAATAGATGCAAAATTTCCTTTTCCGAGAGTAGCTTATAAAAATCAATGTTGATGCATAACGAATATTGTTATATTACTTTTTATTATTTAAAAAAACAAAAATGCAGGATTCAAAAACTGAATTGGGCGATGATCAGCATGGCAACAAAAGACTCAAAGAGGGTCAGCCCCAGTAAACCCGGCTTCGAGGAAGGAAAGAAGTGGTCAGGGCAGGACAGTCCCGCAAGCAATTTTTTGCTCAAGGTCACTGATGCCCATAGAGACATTCTCTTTTCCCTGTCTCCTCTGTGAGGAGGTCAAAGGTCAGGGGGAGCTACAAAGCAGCAGTTCTATATAGGCCTACTACCTTTTGTCAGATAATGTATGGGGCCAGAATTATTGCGATAAACGATATTATTGTCTGGCCTAGTTCTAGTTCTAGTGAATATTTAACTCCTTGCTCAGTGACATAGCAACTTTTAAAAGCACCAATAAGCACACATTTTTTATATTTAATCTGTGGTTAAAATCTCTGTACATGACGTTCAATGACTTTCACATCCACTGTGGTGTTTCCCTTGCAGACAAACTCAGCTCTACCCTCTCACATTGTCAACTTCACTAAGTTATTTCGCTGAAGAGGAATGAACCTTTACCTCTCACTTTACCCTGTAAATTCACCTCAGTGGAGAAGTAGGCGGCCAAACATCTCACTTTAGCCATGAGAGATATATAAGGAACGGCCCGAGTCAAGTAACAATTTGGTGCTTCCTCTATCACTCCAAAGAGATTGAAAAGGGGAAAGACACGGCCAAACGTGTGTTTCCACAAATGAATCCACTGTGTGGAGCAATAGCACACACTTCAAATGCCTTGAACCGTTTGTGGATTTGTGAGTTGCTGTGTACAAGCTGAATAAAGCGCAGTGGGAGTGACAGGCTAAATGATGGAGCGAACGTCCTTTTTGTCCTTACATGAGCCCCCTGTTTCGGGAGGATAAAAACAACATGATAATAGAGGTGAGAAGGAGAACAGAGGGGGAGTCAGTGCCTGCAAGGCATTGGCGTTTTTCTGCGGACAGAGCTTGAAATGTTTAAAATAAGGGCAGCGGCTGACGTCTCAGCTTAAAAAATGAGTTTGGAACGGAATTGAACTAAAACGAGATGAAGCAGATAAAACATTTTTGACCTTCTAATATACAAAATGTACATCTCGCTGGTGTGTGTCCATGCAACACACACATGCAAATCTGTATTCAAGGCCAGGGGCTCCTCAAAGTCCTCGAGGGGACGAGCGTGGCGGGGGCAATTTGATTGACAGGACAGGCTGGATCGTAGCGCTGGTAATAACAGACGGGGCTGATTGTTGTCGCTGTCTTGGGGGGGGGAGAAAGATGACCTGACAGGCCCAGACTCAAACGGAACATAACGTCTCCACTGGGAGCAACAACTGCCCCTGCCCCCTGTCTCACTTGTACAGCTTTTACTTGCCTGTCAGTCTGTCTCACTCCCTGTCCATTCGCGTCTGTCGGCCTCTCTTGTGGTTTGCCTTTTTTCTCACCACGTCCCTCCTCCCTTGCTTTCGGTCACCCCGTGAACCTCTTTTATTCAGAATATACATCTACGTCTTGATGTGTCCCTTATCCGCTGTCCTTTTCCCAGCTCTGTCCTCTACCCCTCTGCTCCCCTTCCTCCTCTCTCCGTTTTGTTCAGCTCTGCCTTCTCACGTTGTCATCGCCCCCCTTCTCTTTAAGGCACGGTCCTTTAACTGCACCATGTCTGTTATGAACGATACACGGTGGAAATGGAACCAAATACAAGAAACAACACGGCATCAAATATAACGTGATTTAATGTGTAATATAATATACAGCGCAAGGTGCAGGGGGGGCGGGGGTGGCGTGTCCGGGGTACCATGGGTGAGTGGTGGGTGGTGGTGAGCTCTCAGGAGCGTGCACAGTGATTCGAAGTCCCAATTTGATACGTGGCGTTCCTCCACGTGGCACTGGCGTCCTCCGACGGAACAAACACATCCAAATTAATTGATTTTGATAATCAATTAATCGGTTCAAGTAGTTTTTATGAAAAAAGAAAGTCAAAATTCTCTGATTTCAGCTTCCTAAATGTGAATGTTTTCTGGTTTCTTTGCTCTTCTATGACAGTAAAGTAAATATATTTGGGTTGTGGACAAGAACAAAACGTCATCTTGGGATTGGGGAAACATGATCGTAATTTTTCACATTACGAAACAAACAGTTATGAAACAAACTGTTTCAGTTTTTTACGACCTGCAAAGTTACTGTTGTGGTTCACTCTAACCACTTTTATCTGCGAAAACGGTGTGAATGACTGGCAGTGCACTCAGTTCCCAAAGCAAAAGCTAAAGGACAAGCAGTTTAACATTGTAGAAAAATCGAATGAACTAAATATTTCCTTTTTTAGAGGTGGTGGCGACCAAAACAGATATGAAAGAAATGTGATTGATTGACTTCCATTCATAAGTCAATAATAATTGTATAATATTTGAATAATGTTTCAAATTTCAACAAACCTACGTTACAAGGTGATAACAAATCAGTACCCCAACTGGCCAATAAAAAATCTGTAAATGCAAGTTTTAGTAAAGTTATTAACCGCAACCTCAATTTAAAAAAAAAAAAATTCAACCACCATAAAAAATAATTTACTTAAATTGTCAACTCAGTTAAGGTTTGTGTGCAAGTGTTGCCTGGAATAGGAAAAGCAGTGTACAGTGTATTCACCTGTGACACATCAGGGGAGGAAATATAACCTTGGACAGTGTCGGGGGGGGGGGGAGCCAGAGAGGAAAGAACACATTCATCTTTCACACTCCCAAAGTCCTCATTGTTCCAATTACTGAGTGACTTAAATCTAAACAATTTAAAATGTCATTTTACTGCACTAATCATACGAATCGGATTTAACTGCATGACTTTGTGCACTCGAAGAGACTTGTTCTTAGCAAAGCCGGAAAGACGAGCTTTGTGAAGAAAGAGGCCAGATGGGCTGTGTATCCATCTGTCTTCACACATCCCCAAACAATACACACCTCCTCTTCATCCTTCACCTCTGCAGTACATTTATCCATCTGGTCACCACACATCTCTCTTTACTCCCCGCAGACCGCCTCTGTTTCCATCATGTCTAATGCCCTGCAAATATCCTACAAACTGAGAAAGAACTTAAAACAGTGGGTTTTGGAGGTTTTGATATTTATCCAGGGAGTAGGAGCAGGTTCATTCAGGCCTCTGCGGTGGCTGTGCAGTGCTCCTGGAGCACCGGGGCGATAGCGAGTAGCCCAGCAGAGGTTAATGGCAGGGGGAAATTCCTTGTCATGGCTCCATTGTCTGGCGCGCCGGGATCCGCTTACCTGTGGGCACCTCCTGAAAATTGCTTTTCCGATAAAAATAGTGCTCAGCCGCGGACCTGGCCCACTTTATTAGCTGTGTGCTCTGGAAAAGCCTTCCGGGGAGAGACGGTCGGAAGTGGTGGGGAAGGAAGGAGTGATTGGGGGGGCTGCACGCCGTCGTGAAATGTAGCCAAAGGGCGCGCGCGCGCGCACACACCCAAACACACACACACACACAAGCCTGTGCAATTTAGAAACCCTCCACATCCGCACAAACACCCATGTTCAGCCAGGTATAGACAATCTGACAGAGGCAGGCAGACATAATTGGGCCGGACTCCGATACCCGGCACCGGCTCTGGCCAAACTCTCTGCAGTTAACAGGGGGAAAGTGGGGCTAGAGTAAAACTTTACTCGGCCAGATGACATTGTGGATTTTACACTTGGAGGAGAAAGGAACACAGCAACACTAGTGACCCAATATGGAGCATCGCTGATCGGGAGCCAAGGGAGGCAGAAAGGCAACCCATTTTCTCACAAGCAGTTGTAGGGGAGAGACGAACACTGCTGTCCCGCGTGTATTGAAATCAGGTTGGGATATATGTTAGTGCCAGTTTGCACATTTGATGCACCAATTGGTTCAAAGTGAGATTCATATAATGAGTTTAAATGTGGTGAACCATTTGCAATGTTGACTCAATAGCAACGGTCCCGATGACACTGGCATTTATTTTTTTGTAGTTTCATGTGCTTCATTTAAAAACGAGCCCGACCGATATATTGGTTGGCCGATATGAGCCTTTCACAGACATATCAGCATCAGCATGTATATAATATATATATATATATATATATATATATATATATATATATATATCGTATATTTCGTACCCCAAAAATCCTTATCGGTCAGACTATTAAAAACTTCATCCGTCACCAAAAGAGGAAAGAGTTGCAGACGGCTACAGGATTCAATGGAAGCATTGCTTAGTTTGAATAAACTACATAAATATATTGTCCTGAGCTGAGCTTACAAGCTCGCGGTTGACAGTTGCCTACCTTTGTTAGCCAGGAGAGCTTTTTCCCCTCTCTAGTGAAACTAAATGATTTAATGTACACTCGCGAGAACAAAATGCCAAGGGCGGTAACTGTCACAGCAAAGAGAGAATGGAAAGAAACTCAAAGTGAACAGCATATGCTTGGTCTTGGTTGGCTGTAGCTGTTAGCTCGCTTGCTATCGCAGTCCGCCAGCGACCTCTGAGGATTCACTGCGCTCCCTGCCCTCCTGCTCTCTTCTCTCTTCGTGGACTCCTCTGAGTGCTCCATTGGGCCTCCTGCAGAGGTGCATGGAGGCACCGGACGCTAAATAGGGAACACCTCCGCTCACATGTCCAACTCAGGTGAGGTAGGACAGCAGGAAGGAGGAGAAGAGCAAGAGGCGCGAGATATGGGGGCAAGAGATGAGAGAGGATGGGATGGGGAGTGGGTGAAGAAAGATGTGGGGCATCGAGGAGGAGGAGGAGGAGGAGGAGGAGGAGGGGATATGTGACAGGATTTCATATCCACCCAAAAATGCCGCAGCTGCATCCAGAGCCAACGCAATAGCCCTGCTGCATTTCTGACAAGAGTTACAGCTGTCCCAATGAGCGGAGAGGGCAGAGCCCCGTTCTGCATTCTGATCAGCACCAACAATCCATAAACACACCCACACAGGGTCACATGCACACCAGAAGACAGTGAAGCATGTACAGGTTTATGCACAGACACATTTTACATGATGACTCAGAAGAAACCAAACACAAATTCATGGAAATAAAGTACAAGGACCAAAAGCATTTTACTCTAAGTTATTCCTATGAGTGGAGTTGTTCCTCGTGAATTTCATGCTGTGGCATTCCGCTGCCATGTCTCACAAAACCACTTAATTGCGATGGATGGTCTTTGGGCGATATAAGAGAGTTACCGCATTCATCATCGCGCTGTGTTGTGTTGGAGCGAGCAGGTCTTTTTTTCTCTCCGTGGAGACTGGCAGGGAGGAAGTGTGTGATGAGGGAGAGTGTGCGAGGTTGGCTTCTCCGAGACATTTTAGTTCATTGGTTCTTCCTTCAGTGCTACTGTGAAGAGTAGGTCACACCATCCACGCGGGACTGAGGATACGCTTTCCTGTAAACTTATGACAACAGAAACACCAAAATCACGTGATATGTGTTTCAATGATAGCAGGCAAACTGGCTATCTCAATTTAAAGAGGCTTTTAAAAATCTGAGTGGATTGTATGCAGTGTTCTTTCTCTGAAAACAGCTGCCTGCTGTGGCCGCAAATGACACTTAAAGAAACAGTGTACATTATTCTGGAGTTACATAAAGTACATTAATTTATTGATTTGATGATTAGACCCGGTGGGATCATATTTTTATGGCAACAAACGGCACGCAGCCATTTTGGTGATTTTTTCAACAAGAGCGAACTTAATGGCAATAAAATAACAGTAACAGAATAATGCTTGACATTTTTATTTCAGCTAATCACTCCTGAACTGGTAAAAGTGTTTAAATCTGCATTTAGGCATTATTATTACAAGTAAGTTTTAGTGATTCTTATTGTATCTGTTGTCCACAGCGGCTTCATAGTTCATGGAAACTTTCTCCTTCAGTTCATTAAACCCCTGAAGGCAGCAGGACACATGTCCATAAATCTGCAGACTCTGATTTGTGAAGTGCTGTGTCATTCCGCAGTGCCATTAACAAATCGTTAAACAACCCCTTACAATATTGCACACATCAGACTGGTCCATTAAGGAATCAGTTTTCTGTTGTCGAAGTGGGTGATATCGCATCGCAGTGGCTTGTCAGCCCAGTGTGTCATTGCCTCCTGTACAACTTCCTCTTCCTGCTCAGTTGCTCAGAGCGTTTCACGTTTTAATCAGATGAAAATGCATCTTAGTGCAAATGCTGTCGTGTTGCATTTTACGCTGTGATGTGACCATTAATGGCGTGCAATGCGTTATGAATAAATCTGACATAGCATTGGATTGATGTGGCCACCTCGGTTGTTCTGTATGGAGAAAGAGAGGGCACCCAGGACGGATCCATGCAGCGGGATCAGCACCTTGGAGAGCTCCGAATCCCACAGTGCTGAGCAGTTTGCAAAAAAGGGGAAACGTGTGGTTTCAGTTCAGCCAGAGCACCTACACCGTACTTCTATTGGCTGATTGGAAATACACCTTACAATGTTTGGCTCATTCACATCTGTATTCACCACATCCGCGAGCAACTTGTAATGTCGTAATGACACCAAACAACTTCATTCATGCAGGTGCACAGCATGGACATGATCACCAGACACTTAACGCTGTTACTCCGCCGATACACCCGCCAGTGCAGGTTTCCTGCCACTGCTCCCTCACCACCTCAAACCTCCTCCTTATGTGTCATTTCAAGTTGTTGATTTGAGTAAGATCCATGTTCATGTGTATGTGTTTGGGGGGGGGGGGGGCAGGTCTCACAGCAGGATCCTCATCACCACCTACACACCTTTGTACATCACTGACAATTAGTCAGCCCCCTCAACGAAGACTTTAACAAAGTCTTCCAACAGAATGACCTTAGGGGACCGAGCTGCATGCACACACGCACACACACGCACACACGCACACACACACACACACACACACACACACGCAAACATGCACTCACACCCCCTCCGCCGCCAGCTCCTGTCCTCTGACCTTCCTCATCCACCCATCGAATCAGAAACCGCTTGTCTCTTTTCCTTTGAGTCAGCATGACTGTTTCCTTACCTTTGCTCCCCTTCCTTACTCTTTCACTCTGTCCCCCCCCCCCCCCCCCCCTCTCTCTCTCCCACACACACACACATGCACGAGGCATTAAGATAGGAGATGGGAAGAAATGGGAAGGACGGAGGATACTGAGAGAGGAAGAGGGGAAAAGAAGAGAGGAATGGAGGAAGGAACAGGAGTAGAGAGGGAGAGATGAAGAAGGTGGCGTAGAGGTGAGGCAGGTTATCTCTGGTTCCCTTTGGAAAATCCCCAAACACACAGCCAGGGTCTGGCAGAGTCAAGGTGAGAAGCGGAGACCATCCCTCCTTCCCTCTCTGCTTCTTCCCCCTTGTGCAGCCTCCCGCCTCCAGCTGTTCTCATTACGCTGTGTGTTTGTGTGTTGGTGTGTTTGTGTTTCATTCCCACTCATTTGTCTGTGTGTGTGTGTGTGTTTGTGTCGGAGGGTTGTTTCACGCGTGAATCTTGTTTATTCATCCTTTTGTGCAACTAGACATTGCGAACGTGTGTTTACACAATGCGTTTGTGGATGACGCTTCTCTCGCCTGCCTTCATGTGAGTTGCCTGTAGGTCTGTGTTTCTGTGTGTGTGCGTGTGCGTGTGCACGTGAGCCCGTCAGCCCCGGTCGAGCTCCAGCGCTCCTCAGGGTGTTCCTGTAAATGCCAGAAAGTTGGCGAAGAAGAGAACCCCCCTCTCCGTCGGAACTACTAAAAACTCCTTTCCCTTCTCTGTCCGTCAGCAACTCACAGACGCTCATGGGGGTTCGCAAGATGTGGAAATCAGACAGAGGAAGACAGAAAAAAAGGGCCATTAGGGCCAGCAGTTAGGTCATTGTGAGGCGTGACGGATCAAAAATCACCATATCCTGGGGAGAAATGGGTCATTGTGAGTCTTTCAAAGTGAATTCTTGACCTTGAAACCAGCTAACCAAAGGTTAGTCAAGCAAGGAGTTTGCTCAGCTGTAGCTGTTTAAATGTCTTAATTTTATTCATTTATTTATTTCAATATTTCTAGAAGAACTAAGAAAAATGATCAACCTACTCTTCAATCGCCCTCCCAGCTCTATGGAGAGTTTTCGGATCTTCCGGGTTGTTGTTTTGGTTTAAAGGCCTGAAACTTAACAAGGTTCAGTCCTCCCACTCTATGCAACAGCGGGCACCAGTTTTTTTAGCTCAATGCTGAATGCTACCTCCCCAGCACCAAACAGACAGACAGTCAACACAGTGGACCACGTAGCAGATAGAATGTCAAAAGATGCCCTCAGGAGATGGTGGAGACCAAAAACAGAGCTTAAAGGAGAGCGGATACTGGCAGTTGTTTTCATCCGGTAGCCATGAAATGTGCTCCATAACGGTGTAAATGAATACAGTACGGGTTAGACGGAGACATTTGTGCTCGTCTCATGGAAATGCCTTGGAATTTACATTTCTGAATGTATTCTAATTCTGAAACAATGTTACTGAAACCAGCAGAAATATCTACTCAGCTCTTATTAAAAGCTCAGTGCCAGAGACATTTGAGAACCCAGCCACGAATTTCAGATCATAGAAATCAAAAATGTTGCTTTTAAGACTCAGAGAAAAAGAAAAGTCTCGAACAAACGTGGGGTTGGGAAGAGTTTTCTTCCCCCAAATGCCTGAGAGATGGTTTGGACGTGGAGTTTCAAAAGAACATTGCTGATCATAACACTACAGAGATCGCCAGCGGGGCTCTACATGTTGTCCATGCATAAATTAGTAAATGATAATTACTCCTATCTTTAGACGATTATTTTTGCTCCTCTGATGCCTCCTCAGCTGTTTGTCCTCAATTAAAGTTGTTTTCCTGCTCATTTGCTCAGATAATAATCAGCCCTTCTGGTAAACATGCTCTTGCGAGGCTAACCTTGCTCTGTGCGCTGATTCTTATCCTTCTGACAAGCTTTTATGCATCCGCAGGTATATTCCGTTATTCCGGCAACAGAAACGCCTCACTTTCTCTCCCTCTTAGATTTTGATCACGTTCTGATCACAATTTCTATCGAGACCAAGCGACACTCGCAGCTGCGGCATGACAAAAGCCGACTTTTCTTAGGTCCGTTGATGATCTACATATACAGCTATGACAGAAAGTGATTTGACATACTGTATATTCACAAACAAGTGTCACAAACTCAGGCTGCATCTGCTCACACTGTCGCGAACCCCTTCTGAAGCGAGTGCCTTTTGGAAGAAAAAACATTTCTCCATTCACGATCAGTCCAATATACTTTTATAACCCAGCAATCACTTTAAACTTTTTTTTTTTTACCCCCTGCAGGATATTTTTATGACAGTTTTCTGTTTTATTGGACTGTGAAGTGAAGCAACAGTAGAGGAGGCTGAAGATGTTATCCGACGGACGGGCAGCTGACTGACGAGAGGTTTTTCACATTTTCGACTCGTGCGCGTTTATCTTTGCACGAAGATGATCCAGATGCTTGTTTCAATTGAATATAATTCTTCAAAGCTGTGTGAATCCATGCTTTTGTATGAATCTGCAGATCAATTCACTCCGTGTGAGGTGGACGAGATGAGGTGTGTGGACTAAAGTCCCCCGACTTGGACACGAATCATGATTGAAGACTTGATAACTTTAAGCCATGTCTTGTCTGGGCAGTGCAGGGCAGCAGACAGAGAATAGACTAAAGACTAGAATAGATGCTCCTGTCAATCGCAGCTGATCAGTTTGATTACCTCCGCCAAGGAGGTGATGTTTTCGTGACCCAAGGAAGAACCTATGAAAACTCAACACTTTCTTTTACATGGCGAGATGCAGGCTGGGGTGTGAGCTCTCTGAACAACCTTGATGTTTCACATGGAATTAAGTTTGTTTCTGTTAATGTAGTACACTGTTCCCCTCGGTTTACAAAAGCCCATTTTACCTGAATATGGCCATCCAACACTGTAATGATCAGTTGTAGTTGCTGACACATGGAAGTGTAAAGAAAATCGTTAACTGAAACCTGTAAAAAAAAATTCTGCACATCTCATGTACAGTACAAACACACACACACACACACACACACACACACACACACACAAACTGACACACACGGCTCACCCAGCTTCCCTATCAACTCTGTGAAATACATTTGTCCTCTGGGACGTGGTCGATAGGTGTCTGCGACTGGAAGCCCACCGGATTAACCTGCGGTGGCCCGATTGCGGCTTGTAAGTCGTTTCAAGTTCTTCACACTCGGTTGCGTCGCCCACGTCGCTCGTCCAATCAAAGCCTAATCCAGGTTTCTTTTTTTCTCCCGCCCTAATGCCTATTGACTTTTCACAGAGGTCTTGCATCGAATCAATTCCCCATATGAGCGCGTGGGAGGCTCGGTGGTTAATGACAGCCACGTGCCCGTGAGTGGGGCCGAATAATGTCTTCAGGTGTCAACGGATGGAAATGAGACGACGACGGCGCGACTGTGTGCCATTGCTGGGGAATTATCCTGCTGCTCTACCTCCGCGTGTCTTCCGTCAACCCTCATCTTTTACTCCCCCTCTTTTTCTTCACCCTCGTTTAATCTTGTCCCCTCCTTTCCCCCTGCTGCTGCCTCTCCTTCCTTCCACCCCTCTTTCTCCCCTCCGTCCGTGAGTGATGAGGAAGGCAACCGCTCCATCCGTCACTGTTGATGTTGTGAGCGCGCGCGCACGTGTGTGTGTGTGTCATCTGGCACCCGGTGGCCTCCCACTGATGTAAGAGGGATCTGTCATGTCTCTCTGTCACAACAGCAGACACGCATGAGTGGATGTGCACACACGCGCACCTAAACACACACAGACACACACCCCGAATACAGTCGTCTCCTCTAAAACTGTGAGTGTGTGTGTGTGTGTGCGTAACTGGCGGTTGTTGTCATTTTAGTGTCAAAAAGTGTTCGGTCATGTTATGATCCTGACTTGATTTGATTACAGAGTGCGCCTTTCCCTGTTATTTGCTGAGTAGACGTGTTTTCTTGTTGTTGTTGTTTTCACTCAATGTCCATATTCTTTCTTCCCCTTTGCTTTTCTTATAAATTCATGGTCAAATGATAGTTGAGAAATGAAACTTTTTTTTTTGAAAAAAACATTTCTGAAACTGCCCAAAAGCACTTGTGGCAAGCATTTCTGGCTGCTGCTAGGCCGAGGACTTTTCGTAGCTCAATTATATTATCATCCCAAATCACAGAATGCTTCACGACGGGACATTTGGGCAAATTTTTAGCTGAAAATATATACAAAACAACACAGAGTGTTGTGTGCAGAAAAAGCAGCACAGAAATAAATCATCTGCTGCATCTGTGGCCGTTCCACAACTCGAGTGGCTTTCAGCGTTGCTAAACAAGGTCCTTTGGGGAGAGGGCTGAGTATTATGGAGTGGCGAGTGGACACAAGTTAATTTTTGGAGCATCAGCAGCAGCAGTGACAGAAGGCCCCAGACTGCCTGTGTGTTGGGAGCGGCCCCTGCTGAGCACACGATGAACTGCATCCCCGGTAATAAGAGCGGTTCGTCTTCGGGATGAGGGCAATTGGAGTCAGGCGACGGATAAGCTTTCACTGTCTTCATTAGATGGAGGCTCTACCTTAAGTGGTGTGTTAAATGTGCAGACATGCAAGCGAGTCAGGCCTCCGTAGTTTATCATGAGTAGGAAACGATCAATCAGACGTCAACCTGAAGTGCCGTCAGAGTGAATGCCTTGCCGACAGACGTGTCTTCGTCCCTCGTGTGAATAATGTGCCAATAAATGACTGCTCGACATCGTGTTATCCCATAAAGCAGCAAAGCTCTGAACAAAAATGTAGCTAAAATCAATTTTGACTTGATATTTCCTCAAAATATTCACAAATGCCAAATAAGAATATATATGTGAACATTTTGGGAAATGAAAAATAACACATGATCATAGTAAGTTCATTGCAGCGATGCCATCGAGTGGCACGCAAGTCTGTTTTGGTGCCGGGGGGATACAGTCAGTGCCGCACCATTACACCGAGACAAATCACATGAAATATTAAAGGTGTATTGTACAAGATGAAATCATAAATTAAAGACTCTGGAAGCAGAACAACATTTTCCGCTCCTGTTTGTTGCTCGTTCAGCCATTTTTACTGACTGCAGGTCATATTTTACCACCCACAGCATGTAAACCTCGAACATAGATTTGAAATGTGACACGTTGTGAGATGTTGCCTGCGCAACTTTTTGTTTTGTATCACTTGAACGCAGCACAATGAAAACATGCTTCAGATAAATAAATGATGATTCGGTTGAACCCTGCTCAATACCTGTCCGGTTGCTGTGTAGACATTTGCGTAAGTAAGATGTAAGTTGTATAATGTTGTTCTGCAGGGGGCTTTCCATCATTTGAAAAGCAAGAAAGGGAAACCCTGTTGAGAAGAGCTGGGAGGTTGCATTACGGGAAGGGTTGTATCCAGAATCTTTGGAGCTTTACCGATACTAAGGATTAAAGTCAACATATCTGTGCCTGTGCAGCACGTGAGGATTATTGTTTGAAATCTGTCTTCTGAGATGCCACCTCTTCATATCGTCAATATATGACCCATGCTTGATTTTCGGACAAGAAGCGAAAGCTGGCGGGTAATCAACTGTTTACATCGCCCTCTGTCGATTACGCACACTCGACCATTACAATGGTTCCTAACGCTAGTGTACTCGACCAATCAGTGACATCCAGGGCTCCAAGCCCCGCCCAGAAAGCTTCTGAACCTTCAGATAGTTCAACCCCCCCAAAGTCGGGACATGTTTAAGGTAGAATCACCTTAACTTAATTCACACCCTGGTCTCTCCATCGAAAAATGAAGGTAGTTCCCCCAAAATGTTCCTCCAAATGTTCCTGTTCCCTGATGAAATTTATAGTGGAAGGTCATCCCTTGGTATATATATTAAGGGATGGCATTAATATTTTATAATATAATATTAATCACCATTTTTTTTCTATAGTTGCTTTGCTACAAGAAAAAAAAAGGATTATCATTGTTTTATCTTCATTTCTCTGTAGCGCAGGATCAAATTTGTGTCTCATTAGAAAAGCTCACTGGCTTCGGATATTTAATCTTCCAAAAGACACAAAACCCTGAATTGTCCCAAGTGATCTCGCCGTGGAAAACCACGTCGATGGATACAGAAAAAAATCTTCATCAGATAGTCCTATGTCGCCTGTTGGCAAAAGAAAAACGACCTCTGTATCTTCCTTCTGTCGCTTGCTCGTGGTGGTCTCCCAGGACAATAACGGC
Organism: Scophthalmus maximus; assembly: GCF_022379125.1. Lineage (NCBI taxonomy): Eukaryota > Metazoa > Chordata > Actinopteri > Pleuronectiformes > Scophthalmidae > Scophthalmus > Scophthalmus maximus. Next base: position 28,181,489 of record NC_061516.1, on the reverse strand, counting down.
TAATCAGATGACCACCTTTTGCCTAAGGTGAATCAACCACAGACACACACACACCTTACACGTGTCTCAGATGGCCGGACTTGGTTTAATTCTCGTAATTAATCAATTTATGAACTCTGAGCATGTCTATCTGGGGGTGGCAGGAGCTGGTGATCAGGCTTCACAAGGCAGGCTTTAATCCTGCAAAATTGTGCGTACACACGCACACGCACACACGCACACGCACACACACGCACACACACACACACACACACACACAGCAAAGAAGAGACGATTAATACTGCAGTGCAAGCACTGTTAATGATAGTAATCTGATCACACCTTCCAAGACAATCCAGACCTTTGGATTGCGCTCTCGGGGCAAAGTTAATAGGTGGGCGAGGAAATTAATGGCTGCCTAAGTGAATGGACGTGTAATTAAAGAACGGGTGATACAGTCAACGTAATTAGCTTGTTTATGTGCGCTGCAGTGGACGTAGGCAGGCGGCGAAGGCCTGCGGTGGCAGACGAGCAGGCAGAGGGAGAACGGGAGGAGGAGGAGGAGAGAGAGAGAGAGAGAGAGAGAGCGCAAACTCCTTATTCAGGCCTTTTCTGCTCACCCGTCATATCAAGGCTCCAAATCAATCCTGCAAATTGGTTTGTTCCTTGACAAGGTTACCAAATGACGGAGGGATGGAGGGAGCCGGAGTGGAGAAGGAGAGGCAGAATATGAGATGGAGAGGGGAATATGTGAGAGCTGTAACGAGAGAGAGATGAGCTGGAGTGTGTGTGTGGGGGGGGGGGGGGGGGGTCCCCGTGTTGACATATTGTCTAATGCAGAGCCACAGTGTGCGTGCTGTGCGTGCGTCTTGTGTGTATGTTTGTGTGGGCTGAAGGCCGACGGCGAGGTCGTCAAACTATGGAGGGGGGGGGGGGTGAAGGATCCGGTTGATCGTCGTTTGTTACAGGTAAACCCAACCCGGCTGAGTTATGGCATCCCGATTCGCGAATCACTTTGTCCATGTGGTAAATGGCCGTGTTTGAATGAGTTTGCGTGTGTGCGTGTGTGTGTGTATGTGTGTGTGTGTGTGTGCGCTTGCAGTGCAGTTTCTTGATGCAGCCACAGATGCTCCTGTAACCCTGTCACAATGAAATGTGGGACCCATTTCCTCCCATTCCCAGGTGAGCCCTTTGGAATTGGAGAGTAAATATATAAATAATGGAACAGATAATAAAAAATAAAAAAAAAAAACCCGCTCCAAATGTGTTATTCTTCTCCTCTGACCTGATGTGGGTGCTGGTCTGTGTGTGTGTGTTTCAGGAACACTTCACGCCGGAGTGCAAGTTTAAGGAGTCTGTGTTCGAGAACTACTACGTGACCTACTCGTCCATCCTGTACAGACAGACCCAGTCGGGCCGGGCGTGGTACATCGGCATCAACCGGGACGGACAGGTCATGAAGGGGAACCGTGTCAAGAAGACCAAGGGGGCCGCACACTTTCTGCCCAAACTCATTGAAGGTACAACAGCGACATTTCCTGCCTGAGCTGCGCTCCAGAGGCAGGGGTGCTTTTATTTTGTCTCCACTTTGGTGCTCGTTGTTTTTACATTTTCTGTACACCAAGCAAGTGTCCAGTACAATGAAGCCATTGAGCTTTAGGTTCAAGGCTGGATTACCAGCCACCACTTCAGTACACCATCAGCGATGGCAGATTACACATTTAATAGGTCATTTTGTTGCCCTTTCTTGTCTTTTTCCTGTGCAAAAATATTGTTGAAACCCTAAAGATTATACTCATTAAAAAATAAAGTTGTGTTTGATCGAGCGTTTTAGCACCGCAGGTCACCCTGGTCTCTTGTTATGTAATGAAGCTGCCGTGTAGCGTTCACTCATGGTAAGAAGGAAAAAACACACAATCTGCAGAGGGTGGTACAGTAGGTGACTGGTGGACGTCAACATGGGCACAGCTACATATTTTTGTTCAACGCCTCAACACTTTGTTGCCAACACTTGTTGTTTAAATATCGAAGTTTTCAGGACCTTGCCAAAGGTGTCTTACCAGCACCAGTGGCAATGTGTCAACAGACATCTATGTATAAATGATATTTTTTTTAGAATAGTGCTATTTTATCAAGTATAATTACCAGTACTACTAAAAATGATACGCTTCCAGATGCATTTTACTACATTTGCCACGAGTTACTCTACAGGCGTGAGACCACTTAATGCAATATGACCTAAAATGGAGACGGCGGCTTATTTACATTTACAAACATTCCTGCAAAGGTGAGTCGTGTAACAATAAGGTAGTCAGTCAGTTTTAAAGATACAGCTGCCTTCCATAGCGTGACCTCACTCAAATTTATCAATCCCTCAAACAATTTAGATTTACAGAGGAAAAAAACCAATGTACACCTCTGTTTCGCTGCATTCACTGATTACAAATGAAAGGGTTGTAACTCTTCTAACGCAGTCGAAAAGAACAGAGCATCACAAACGCAGACGCCATGTGGAAGCAGGCTCGTACACAATGAGAGCACTTCATAGCAGCTGGTGTGATAAATCAGTGACTAATCCACCTCGGCCAGACATAACGTCTTCTTTTTTTTCTATGAATGTATCCTAAAGCACAACGATAATCTTAACCTTAACCACAACCCATAATGTTGTCATCCTTGATGTTTATTGCATTGTTCTACATTTTGTGCTCCGTTCATAAACTCGTAATTTGGGCCCATCTGCCTTGTCTTAGAAGCTAGAAGAAATGTATGCCCTTTTCTTCTTCTACACTGTTTCCACTAATCAGGGCTTCCCTCTCTATTTTATCGCTGACTTGCGTTTTGAATAAACAAGGTGATGTCATGTTAAAGGCGCTGTTTGTATGATTTGTACGTCTCTGGCTTTGATGACTTCTAGTCGCACGCGTGCAATAAAGAGAAAGAAAAGCAGGTTACCGCATGGAGACACTGAGAAGATGAAAGAGGAGCTGACAGCAGCTCATCAGTGGCAGCAGTTTCCACCTTATGCCTTAAAACATATTTTAAATCATGACAAATGTTCCCAAAGAACGACCTCATTTAACTCTTTTGTAACCTTTTTCCCCCTCCAGTGGCCATGTACAGGGAGCCCTCTCTACACGACGTCGCCGAGCAGAGTCCGCCCAGGAAAACACCCAAGACCTCCAGTGACTCGCCCGTGCACCAGAACGGCAAGAAGGATGTTCAATCCAAAACCAAGACCACCTCCTCCTCCTAGCGCTCAGAGACATGGGAGGTGGCAGTGGTGGTGGTGGTGGGGGCCAGGGCACGGAGTACACGGCACTGGGCACCAGCGGAAACCTGAATTTGGGTTGTTAGGGCAACCCCGTCCCTGCAGTCCCCCACCCTTTCCCTGCTGCCTGCAACACTAACCCCAACTCTGCCCAACACAATGCACCGGTGTACCCCCCCCCCCCCCCCCCCCCATCCCAATCCACACCAGCCCTCCACCTTCTTATGTAATAACCTCTGTGGTTATCCAGGCCTGGGACGTACAGTAAAAGCAATAACTCCACGGAGAGGTGAACAGTCCCCTCAGTGCATCGTAAAGCATGACACCGCAGCTGCGGGTAAATCCCACACACCCTCTACTGTAGATGTCATCCGCGACATCTAGCCAGTCAACCAAATATCCGAGTACAGTCGCCCTGGTTTTCGAGGGGGGCCGCTGTCCCCTCTGCAGCACACACTTCACAAACAGGTTGTGTTTTTTTATTTCCCCGCGGGGTTCCATGCTAATGTTAGCCCGACACCGAGCCATCCTAATGCTGTGGCTGACACTGAGACCCTTGCAGACTTTTGTTCTGCAGCCATCTGCTCAGTTCACATCTTCTGTGTGTGTCAGCGACTTTGTGAGATACTTGTCAGCCTTGTTTGAGGGTGTGTTTGTGTGTGTGTGTGTGTGTGTGTGTGTATGTGTGTGTGTGTGCGTGTGCATGTGCGTGTGCGCGCATTCCCCTTCTTCTTCCATTCACCTTTGGCGCGGTTTGATTAGTTTGTGACATGGACTCAATTTTCCACTCGGCGGAACAATAAAACCCCCGTCCGTCCTCTCTGTTAATGGAGTCTGAGGCTGATCGGAATCTCTCGACCCTTAAACGAGGGGCCAAGAGCTCCCTCGGCACCCAGCATAACCACACGCGCGCGCACGCGTAATTATTACACTGACATTTATGCACACACATGGGCGTGAGTGTAATGCGTGCAACACATTTCAGCACCCTGATATCTGTGAGCACCGATCGCACAAAAATGATCCCACAACGTAATGCGCACACACCAAATGCACTCAAACATACCCACGGCAACATGGCGGTGTGCGTGCAGGATCTTGGAGATGACGAGGAAATCATCGGTGAGATGTGGTGCTGATGGAGACGGACTGTGTTGCTTTTTTCCCCCTTCGCTGTTGGTGGCCATGCGTTGCACAAACACCTGCAGCCCATATCCCCTGTGGACCCTCTCACACACGCAAATCCTCTTGAAAAATGTAGTAAATTTATGTTGTGTGTACGATAACAGTATCAGCAGATTCCTGGCTACTGCATCACTGCCTCCCTGCCTACTGCATTCCCATCATGTGCACTCATTTTTAAAAAAGAGCACCTCACACATGTCAAAGTCAGTGAACATGCCATGGAGAGTTCTACTCAGCCTGTGAGAAAAATTGTGAATTTTTTGCCCTCATTTCTTTCATGCCTGACCCAAAGACCGTATCTGTTTCCCAAATCCATATTACATAATCATTTTGAACAGTCGACAGTAATGCGGTGCGACTTTCCAAGTGACGTTTACTCGAGAACATCAGTTTGCTGACTAAAAACACACTTGAATCCTGAGTGTGCTGTTCATTCCTTACCCACAATGCAGTGCACAAAGGAAATAGGTTAGCCAGCCACCCACAAAACATTAAAACTGATCATGAATGGCTCTGAAACTGCTTTGTGAAACACCAAGAAAAGCAGGGAAGATTCCTGTATGTAGTATAGTACTCTCCATGAGTTCTCTGTAAATTAATTACATTTAAAAATGACCAAACCCAAGCCCACAGAACTTCAGATACCGGCAGATTAGTGAAAAAATCCAAAAGATACGGCTGCAAAAGATCATATGAAATTGCATGATGGGAATTGTAGGATCCATTGTTTTTGGAGCTTGGGACTACAGGTCAGGATATCGCAGCCTCTTCCTTTTCAAATCTGTTCCCCAACTTAATGCAAGTGCAACTCCGAATCGCTGGAGAGCTCCTCTGAGTCCTTACTTGTTCAAGGATACGTGAAACTCTGTGATTCACATGAATATTTCGCTTTCACACATTCACCTAAAATGCCCTAGTTTCTGCTGCTCGCTAATGAGCAGATCCGCTGACGTTTTTTTCCGTCATACACTAAAGTTCTGATGCAGAGGAATTCAAGCCGTCTTTACTTGTCCTGTGCTGTTTAGAGTGTGACTTCTGAGACTGTTTTGTTAGTAGGCAAAAGAAGAAAACATGTATAAAGAATTAAGTTGTCAGCACAAGTACACACTGTGATTCTTAAAAAACGGAAACGGAAAGACAGAGGCTTTATATTTCACTTTGATCACATTCTATTCATCAAAATTCATATTTGGCTCCTCTCTTTCAGGAGACCCCAGTTTTGCGTGTCTCCAATTGTTGTTTCCATTCAGTGGAGAAAAGCAATCATCTTTCATATCGAACTTTCATGGTACAATATGCCAGACGGGGGGGTAATTGTTTCTGCCTAATGTTTATGTATTGTTGGAAGCGAGGGGATCCCGTGTGTTCAGGAGGCAGAGGCGATGCTAGATTGATGATCAGGGCTCAGAGAGAGAGAGAGAGAGAGGGACGAAGCAGAGAAAGGAAACAAGACACAAGGGAGATTTTCAAGGAGGAGAATTTGTGATGATGAGCAGGACAAAGAGAGATTTAAGAGGGATTTATGGTAATGCCAGACACACACACACACACACACACACACACACACACACACATCTCCTACTATGCATAATCCCCAGCGCCTCTGTAACCTGTGGTTGTAAATAATAATAGCTGATAAAGTAATCCGCTACCTGAGACGATGGAACAAACCTTTTCCTCCGATTTCCTGAGGACAACCAAATGAACCGAGGAAGGAAGTGGGGAGCGGTAGAGGGATGACGGAGAAAAGGACAGAAGGATGGATGAAAAGCAGAAAGAAAGGGAAGGGAGGGAGTAAAAGCAACTCCTGCTTCGGCGAATTGCGGCCCGACAGAGAGTTGCTCCCATTGTGTTTTAGATTCATTCAAAACAAGTTAAAAAACCTCACTTTCACCCCAAAGACCTTAATCAAGCTGTTAAATAGACCTTCGGGTCGGTGTGTCTGACCAGTCACCCGCTATGGATCAAAAACCCAGAACACCGTGTTCAACTATTATTCGCAAAAAGTAATTACTCAAAATATTTTAATTAAATGAGGCTCCCGCTTGCTCGAGGAGAATTAAAAGTGCGCGGAACTAGGTGGAGAGATACTGTTCGAGGAAAAGAGCGGTAGATCTCGGCGAACAGACATAAGCGACACCTCCTACAGAATATTTTTAAGGGCTTTGAAAATCTGCGTTGCAATATTTTCTCACTGAAATGTCATTTTTGTTGTTTTTCAGTATTCAGGCCGACGCGGTTAAGGGCTAAAACAAGTTCAAGGAATGAATGTCTGTTGTAGAAATGGTGAAAAAAAAAAAAAGTGTGTGTGCTGTGATTTAAAGTTCATATAGGAAAAGACTATGCTAAATGCATTGGAGCCATGCGCTGTTTAAAGGGGCACTCCTCTGATTATACACATGGAGCTCAGTTGACTCCTCACAGAAGTTCATACTCAGCCTGTGAAAAGTGTTGCAAGGTGCTTCAAAAGGTGTGTTCAAACAGGCTGTCCGTGCAAATTTGACCACAGGACAGCTTTGGACGTTTGTGAGATAACAGGAGGACTAAGAGTTAAAACAATTCCACCTCCGCCTCACGAGCTAAGTGGCTGGAGTGCCCCTTTAACCCTCAAAATATATGCGGCATATTCATTTCTGCTGATGCAAATGCCTGCCAAAAAAAAAAAACATAACACAAAGTTTGTGGGGTCACAGTCATCTCATTACCTGCCTCAAACAAAGAGTTTTTTTTACATAAACGAGATCAACGATTTCATTCAGATCGTCAGTCAACTCTGACACCTGGATGGATTCATATCTCACTATAGAGAAGCTCGTGCTACTGTAGGTGTAGACTCGATCCATTGCAAATGATCCATCTGCCACTTTAAGTCGTATCAATCACCAGTATCTCACTTTGCCCCTGTAGAATACGCAGACGAATGAGCTTTTTGTTCCAGTTTGCAGACTGTTTTGTCGAGTGGTTGCCCTCTTGGTTATCCACCGGGATACACAGTGTATTTTTGAAATCGAACTTCATGTTCACGTCCGTGCTTTTTTTGAGCAATAGTCACTTATTTAATTAGCCATATCTATCATCGACTTACTGTGGGGGGGGGTTTTTGCGACAGATATTCTATTTTATGATAGTGATAAATGTAACCTGTCATTTTTTTTAAATTGGGGAAGAGTTAAAATGTTGGTGTACACCAATCTGTTTGCAGTGTCATTGATTCTGGTTGTAGAAAAGGTAGAATAGCAAAGTCATATACTGCGTGTGGAAAGTTTGCATGGATGTGTGTGTGTGTGTGTGTGTGTGTGTGTGTGTATCACAGACTTGACTTGCATGTGATTTGTTCTGTCCTTTGCGAAGTGTGAAATCAGCCTCTCTTTCCAGCAAGTCTGCTCTCCGGCCTTCAGGCTTCACTTTCAGCCAATCAGTTTGAATTACAGGATGTAAAGATTGCCATTCATCTCAGCGGCCCGTCTATCCGAGCTCATATTTGATTAGTGACCCCCCCCCTCGCTGATAAATGTCTCTGGATTCAGCTACACGTGTTGATTATTGGCCCTTTGGAGATCTCGCCATCGCGGTTTCTTTAGAGTGCATGAGAAAAGTCGAGAGTGTGAGTATGTATCGATGGGGGTTAAATGACGTGCATCCGATTCAGCCGCATGCTTCGCACATCACACAATTCTCTCCCCCCGGGGGACTCCCCTCCCACCCCATTCTCCCGAGTCAGGGCACTCCCTCGCTTACTGAGCGAATTGCGGCTGCACAGAGGGTCGTCCGGAGTTGTGAAGGACTCGGCGAGAGAGAGAGAGAGAGAGAGACAGAGATGGGGGCTTGTATCACATTCTGTAGTGTAGCTAACTCGTGCCCTTGCAGCCTCCCTTTGAAGTTTCACTTCCTCTCCGCCATCACTTTTGCAACTTCCCTTTAACCTGGAGGCAGTATGTATGTATGTATGTGCATGTCTGTGTGCACATATGTGTGTGTTAGTGTGTGTGTGTGCGTGTGTGTGCGTGTGCGTGCGAATAGATCAAACGAATGCTTCGCACTCATCAGTTTTGGTCTTTGTGTGCGATCGCTGTGACTGAATGTCCGTCCATTGTCCGTGTATCCAAAACGAGATGGAATGAAGAATGGAGAGAGAGAGAGAGAAAGGGAGTGAGGACAACAGAGCATAAATCAGAGGCCAAATCAATGAGCACGAGTCCTTGGGCAGAAAGCAATAAACTCCATTAACAAGGTGCAGCCACATTATCTGGGAGGGGGGGGGGGGGGGGGGGGGGGGGGGGGGGGGGAATTAATATTAACATAGAAACCCAACTGTGTGTTTTATTACAGCTTTTGTTTTTCTAACACTTTTTCCCTTTTTTTTCGAGCTGGGTTTGTGCTAGTGCATGTGTGTGTGTGTGTGTGTGCATGCGTTACTTTGAGGTGGAGTCCCTTCACCACATCTGCAATGCAGCAGAAAACACAAAAAAGAGAGAGGGAGGAAGAGAGAGGGCTCACGTGCTCCGACAAAAGAGTGACGTGTTCCTCAGACGGTTTTCTTTCTCTCTCTCTCTGCCTTTTTTTTTATTTTGCTGAGACACTTCAAAAAAAAAAAGATATATACATATATATATATAATAAATATTATTTTGGAATCCAGAGCTGAGCTCCTAATGTCACATCCTCTGTATAGCATCGACCAACAGATTAACTTCATATATAAAAAAATTTAAAAATCCGGCCATGTTTTTAAAGGCGCGCCCACATTCCCGGTCACGTCTGAGTTGCACACAGCACCCTGCACCGCACCACCGCCGGCACAGCTGTGGCTTACTGGGGGTGACCTTTACAAACAGATCATGGGGGGGGGGGGGGGACTTCACCTCTCACAAGCGAATTCACCACCAGTGTTCAAGTGGTGATGTTGCACTGTAAACTACGCTGATATGTGTTTTTTTGTTTACGCCTTTTTCAAATTGACTTTGTTCAAGAAAAGTATGGATTGTGCTTTGGGTGTCTCTCAGTGGAAGTACTGTGACTAGTGACGAAACGTTGTGAGGAAATCTTAATTGTTGGTATTCATTGTAATGCCCCTTATGGATCACTGTTAGTCTGTTCATGTGTGTTTGTTGATTTGATGTGGGGTTTTTTTTTTGCTGTTCGAGCGCATATCCGTGTCTATTTCTCCTGTTTTGTGATGTGGGATATCGAAAAAAACAAAAGAAAGGATGACAAAAAACGGCAGGACTGATGGGCCTCAAACCTCTTCCTCAAGAACCCTTCCCCCCTCCAGAAAAACCCCAGCACCCGCCTGTCCATCAAAGACTGACTGAATGACCTCTGATCTCTTAACGGGATTTTAATTGGCTCACCTGCAGCATGTGGACTGCTCATTCGCTGCCTGCCGCTCCCTCAAAACACACAATCTAACACACCTTCTACCTGTGTGTGATTCTTTGATCGATCCTTGAAGGATTTTTTTGACATTTTCTTTTCTTTTTTTCTTTGTACTGCATGGACGATTCACCTTATTGAACAGTTTTTGAGGAAATCACCATAATCTTCCTTCTTGTCTTCCAAATACAAAGAGTGCTTCAGTCTTCCAGCTATCAAAGCCACAATGACACTATTTTTGTATTCAAACAGGGCAAAAAATAATAATATATCTATATATAAATATATATAAATATATCCATGCAAATGTGGTCAGGGGGTGCAATTACTCCCGCTGTTGCTGACGAGGTGGAATAACACGACAACCAAACACCATCCAAACCCACGGTTCATGCGGAGCAACGAGCTGAGAGGGACCACAAAGGATCATGGGACTTGTAGTCTGAAACTCCTAGGTTGGGGTCGAAGATCACCGATGGGCGGGATTACAAGCATGCATGTGCCAATCATTTACTGGACACCTTCAAAGAAACAGTCATTTCCCAATATTTAGTCATTATCCCCCCCCCCCAAAACTCTATTATCCCAAACTCTTGTCTCTGCATTTGCAATATGAACTGTATTTATTTCTATGATAACTTACACAAAGTCAACAGAGACAACGTATTATTGGATATAATTGAATAAAACAAACTAATATATTTGTATGATTGTAACACTGGTCTCCTGAGAGGTTTTTTGGGGGGAGGGTGCTTTTAATATAATACATAAAGCATACAAGCTGCTGTCCATCTTTACAATAAAGAATCAGAAAAGTCTCATATTGCATTTTATAATCCGTGACCACCTTCCACCCCATCACCTCCAAAACAACAGCAGCACAAGTGCATATTGCATCAGCTATAGAGTTTCACGCAGTTGACATTTTACATATTTACTGAAAAAAAGGCCCAAATTCAAAGATTGATCTTGGGATTCAATATTGGGTCATAAAGTAAAAATGGGTTTTAACTACTGTGACTGTGTTAAGTCGTCGAAGCTATAGGCTATATACTGTTTATATATATATATATTTTTTTTTCAAAGTGCTGCAGTAGTAGTTTTTATCAAGAACCCCATAACTTTCTGTGTCATAGTATATGACGAGCACATGGGTTTAGTAGTAGCTTAGCTTTTGAATATTACCAAAATTTCATATCCACTGTCACAAACTGATTAGCACAAGAGATTCGTTGACACCCAAATGATCTGAACGAAAACCCACCACAGTTCATGTGAGATGACGTTCCAAGGGTTTGCCCCTTTGGGATGAGCTGGAATGCTGACTGGGAATCAGGCCTTAAAGGAGACCTATTATGCTCATATTTACGTTCATCATTTGAAATTTTGGTTATTACTTGAAAAAGCTTTACATGCTTTAATGTTCAGTAAACACATCCATTTTTTCTCAGACTGTCCATTCCTGCAGCTCCTCTTTTCAGCCTCTGTCTGAAACGCTTGGTTTTAGCTCCTGTCTCTTTAAGGCTCCTCCCTCCCAATGAAGCCTGGTCTGCTCTGATTGGCCAGCTGGACCACTCTGGTGTGATTGTTCAACCAATTTTGGGATGAGCACGTTTGTGTACAGTGTGCTTTGATTACTTTCACCTGAAGTCTAAACACAGACTTTAATTTTAACTCAGATGAGACCAAGTTTGTGTCTGTGAGGTAATTAGCAGAATAAACATAAGAAAGTTATACCGCAGATTAATTTCAATATGATTAAAGTGGGGAACTTAGACAGTGTCTTGAAATTAAGTACAAGGATTATCCCCCACGTCAATCTATTAACACTCGTGTACCTATGTAAACAATCAATCCAATTTAAGTTGACTATGTACTTCTGATATTAAACAGTGATCTATAACAGTTGCTTTGGGAGAGATCACTGAATTTGAGTCACTGCCAACACGAGCTTTATACAGTACACTCCCTTCTGACCATTTGATGTGTGACTTGACACTGGCTGCTAGCTTTTAATAGTTAGCTTCTATGGTAATTAAATTGGCGGCTGGCCAAAAGGCTGTGGATAGCGGATCATAAATTAAAGCGGCGTGGATGGCACGATGAATGTGTGCGAGAGCAGAGTGGAGTGAAGGGAGGATAGAGATGTTTTTTCAGCAGGATACAAAAATACACTAGAAATGAAACTATTTTTTAACGTGGCGAGTAAAAGTTTATTTCCCTAAGAAAATAATGCCCCCTGTATCCCCTCTACATGTTCAGTTATTGCAGTAGTTACCTGTACAAGATGGCCATGCAAATTGTGATGTAAAAGCAAATCTTATATCACAACTAAAATGGAGTAAAGGACGCAAAGACCCATTTATGTGAAAAACCACACTTTGTGATGACTTAATAATGTTTTGTATTTAACTGCATGTATAAAGAAGATGATTATTGATCGGAAGGATTTCTAGTAATGACCAGTCATGTCCCGTTTCCTCCTACACCAAACACATATGTAATGGTTGTGAATTATGTTTGAATGCATCCCATTCTACCAAACTGGAAACTACTGTAACACCATCGAGCAGAAAAAAATGACTTTAGGTATTGGATGATATAAAAAGCAAAAGCATTGGCCTTTCCAAGCGTGCCATCCTTGATTAATCAGGTAAGATCTGTGGAAGATATCTCATCTCAATTATAAATTAATATAGCTTTGTATCTGTAAAGGTGGGGGCTGCATGCTCAACCCAAATACGCTCATGCTTTGATTTGTAATGTACTGGACTGGGTTCATCTAAACCGTTTTTTCCTGCCTTAATGCTATTCTCCAGTGAAGTATCCCCCCCCCCGCCCGCCCACAAGGACTCAGACCCGGACTGCAGTTTGAGAACCAGTCATGCCAGAGGGAGGGCAAACAGTGACACACATCCCCCTCCCCTCCCTCCAGGAGGTAATTGGAGCAGACAGCAGTTGGCCAGGCTGACCTGACTGACAGACAACAACAGTTCAAAACTCATGCTGAAGACTTCCAGTGAGCTGTGCTGGAAAAGAGGGGGAGAGAGAAAAAAATCAAGTTTGAAGAAGTTGGATTAACCCACAGAGGATCTGTTTTGAAGAAGTGGGTGGAAAATGAGAAGCCTTGATCTGCTCCTGCTGACATGTTGCCTGTGCAGCCTGAGCGCATTGGGAGGTAAGTTGACACAATATACCCGTGTCCTGTAATAGATCAGTAGTAGTCATGTAATACTTTTTAAGTTGATGCTACACTTGCATCACATGTAGTATGCCACATGATCAACAGAAAGAAAGCCACATCAACATTGGAGGCCACCAAAGACATATTCTTGGACTATTGTTGTGTTAAGGCTGATATTTTAGTTGGAGAAAGTGCAGAGATTGAACTTTACCTCCAGCCCCAGTGGAAAATCCACGTTACCATGCTAATTAGCACCAAACAGAGAAACAGCTGATGGCGATGGGAATGTCATTTGATCTTCTGGTATTTCATCATATCCGATAGAACACACTTGTTTAGATGTTAGAGTCAGAACTGTAAAAGGTCAGGAGATCCTCAAAGTTATGAGGATTAATCATCTGGTGGTCATGAATGTCTGCACGGAAATTTTTTTTGACAATCAGTTTGAGATTTGGAGCGGGCCGACGGGATCAACAAACCAACATCGCCCTTTGCTGGAGCCAATGGCGCAAGCATGATTAAAAATGGTACCATAAATTGATACAGCACAGATACAAAGTATCGTTAAAATGCTACAGGGTGTCAAAGTAAACGTTCAACAGGACTGGCGTTTTGTCAAGAACCCCTCAAGTTTTACTTTATCATACTGTCAACTGTGATAACATGACGATCCAAAACCTGGTAAGCTGCCGTCTAGAAATCTTGTCAAGACAATGTTTAGCTCACTCTGAGCCCGGCATCAATGAACCCATGCACTGTTTAGGATTTATGAGAAAACTGGAAGAAGGGCAATGGAGGAAAATAGGGAAAGAATAATAAAAGGTAAATTAATAGCAAAGATCGAAATGGCCAACCTTCGGGTTAGTGGACGGCCATTGACTATTTTGAAATTCTGTTCATTGCTGATCTGCAAGTGCAAGTTATCGTGTGGGAAAACAGCCGCAAGCTCATTAAAGTGCCTTTTCACATCTGAGGGCTTATAAATTCCTCTCTTGTCCTTTATCACATTCACATCAGAAAGGCAAAGCTGACCGTTTAGATTTGCCTCTGTGCAACACCTAGCCTTCAACATTGTCTTACCCCATCTGATCTCAGCGGTCGTGTACTTGAATTTGACTTATTTGCCAAGTCATCCGAACCAGCCGGAGAGAAGAAAAATGCAAATTCTTTAGCCTTTCACAACCACCTCCCACTCTCGCCCCCCTCAGCAGCCATGCATCCCCGTGCCTGGCTTAATGGGGGTGCCTCGCTGGGTGATCGTTGTCATTTATTCCTGTCAGGTCAGATCCTGCAGGGCCCGCGGCTATGCCAAACGTGATGAATGCTTCGTCACCGTGAGCTGCTGATTATAAATCCTCCTAACCTTCCAACTCTGGGGAGGAAACCGCTGGGCATAAAAAGTATAAAAAAAGTATTTTTGCATTAAAAATGCAGTGGAATTTCACAACTTTGCAGAAATCTCTGTCACTGCTAAGGGGCAATAACACAGCTTGCAGGGCTGTTGGATTCAGACAACACATGGGCACAAAGGTGTGAATTTATTATTTGAATTTAACCAGGTTTCATATCTCTTCAAACAGTGTTGCAGTTTCGTGGACTTTGTTGCTCTTTACAGTATGTCACCTGACTTCCTCCTTTGCTCCTGTTATTATTATTACAGCCACTAGAGGTAGCCTGACAATAAAATGTCACCCATTGTGTCATAATAAGTTGATTGCGCAGATGAGGAGGACAATGGGCAACAGCATTCATGGACAGTTATATAAATTCATGCACATTTGCATCAACCATGTTGTTGATACTGGCTGATGATGAGACATGAACATCCTGCTGCCACTAAGGCTTTTGCAGTGACATACAAACGGATTATGCAGAGGCAGCCAACTGGCTATTGAATGAAAAGAACAACCAGCAATGGGTTTCTAATAACCTGTCGTTGACAAAATCAAATTGCTGAGTCAACTTGAATCCCAAAGTCATAACCGAAGCCCTGTCTCCACATCTCACCCAGGCGCCGCGGGGATGGAGCAGGATCTGATGAAGAAGCTATTCACCAACTACAACCTTAAGGTCCGGCCGGCGGCCAACCCAATGGACAGGGTGGTGGTCCGTGTGGGTATGATCCTGACCTCCTTCGTTGGACTGGTGAGGGACACAAATCGACCCCTTTTTGTGAAAACACAAACAAAGCACGACTGCGCATGCACAGAAATTTACAGGCAGACCAAAGGTTTCGGCGGCTAAGGAGAGGAGTCATTGTTGATGATTGTTGATGAACATCATTCCAGCAGAGGATTAGACTTAGGAACTCTGCTCATATGTCTCAGTTGAAGGGCTGATTTGATTTAATGCCTTTACTGAGTAAATGTGAATGCATGATCTAATACCACCACTACCTCAGTGGGAAAAAAAAGCCTACAGCAGTCAATGAAATTTGGTGTAAATACGCTTATTCATTTTCTGGCAGGGGTTTAGATAGGAAGATTAATATCACTCTCAAATCTGTCTATTTAACACAAGGCTATATCCAGCAGCTAAGCAAACAGACTGCAAGGGGAAACAGCTAGCCGTGCTCCGTCCAGAGGTCACATAATCAGCCTACAAGCACCTCCAATGATCAATAGTTTCGTGGTATGTTATTTGTTTAATGTGTCCAAAATGTGACCATTTTCCAGGCAAGAGTGAAGACTCCAGACTACACTTTTTTTGCACCCCTTTTTTTCCAGACTGAACTCCACAACACATAGTGTGTTGATTGGTGACATTTAGTTGCCGGTAGGTGGTTCCCACCAAGTCTTTTGCGTGCAGCTAGGCTACTCTGCTGCCGGCTGTAGCGCTAATGGACAGCCATGAGAGCGGTATCAGACTTCTCATCTAACCTTTTTGCCAGAAAGCGAAAACAGTATTTTCAAAAGTGTTGAACCAAAAATTAAAATGTTGGTTAAGTTTTTTTTGTGACTTTCTGTTTTGAAGGGGGTTTCGTGTGATGAGACAGAAAATCCCCTTGGATGCCTGTATCCTACTGGACATACTCATAGCTCTCTTACTCGATGATATTTCTCTGGGGCCTTTTATCAACTGTCCCTGGGTTTCCTCTCCCTCAAGAGCAGATGTGCCTCTTATGGATGTGACTCATTCACGCTTGGAAATAGGGTTAGCAACTTGCACCTAAAAAGGTT
Organism: Scophthalmus maximus; assembly: GCF_022379125.1. NCBI lineage: Eukaryota > Metazoa > Chordata > Actinopteri > Pleuronectiformes > Scophthalmidae > Scophthalmus > Scophthalmus maximus. The sequence goes on along the minus strand of NC_061516.1, from coordinate 28,165,318 downwards.
TCCGCCTGCGCGACTCCATAAAAAGTAAAAATGCGAGTATCACTTCAACTGCTCCTTAATATGTTGTTGGCTCCTTTCTCTGTAGCAACCGCACACACACACACACACACAGACACACACAGACACACATAATCCTTTCACACGGCGCCACATTTACACGCATCTACAGTGAGCACGCTCCGCCCAAGGTCAGTCTCAGTCTGGAGAGGAAGTCACGCGGGGTCCCTAAGTCGTCAAGTGTAACGATCATGAAAATCGACCCACTCGGATGCTCGGCCCCCGTCTGCCCAGACCTAGTCAGCTGGATAAACTGCTCAGTTATTATTAACGTTCGCCCCCAGAGGGACAATCCTAAGGGAAGTTCACACGGTTACAGGAAGTATCAGTAAGTGATAGGTCAGTGATGAGAAAGGCATTTGTGTGTGTGCGGGAGAGACATGGCTTGAGTCAAAGTCTCTTAGCCCCTCACCCCCTCTCTGCTTCAGTCCCAGCTGTCTCCCTGACATTCCTCCCAGCGTTTTAAATAGCAGCCCCGGCTCCGGGACGCGCCGCCTTCTAACTGGAAAGACAATCACGCCACCAACGCCAGACAGTTTCTCAGCTGCATCTGTTTACCTGTGTCTGTGGCTTAATTCTCCTTGCAACCATGTACAGTCTCCAAAAGCAGCACTCAACCCAGAAACATGGACTTTTAAATGATCAGCGTAAAACTGAAGTTAATTTGGAATGCTTTACACTGTTTCTGCACAGGATGCATTCAGGATAAACAAAAGAAAATGATTGTGTAAACATCAAACAACCATGTAGACCCTTGTCATAGTGTATTGAGAGATATTGTGTATACTGCATGAACACGTGTGCATAATCTTTACAGACACTTGTTGTTCCATATGAATTTGATGTAATGAGAACCCGGCCATGAGTAGAAGCATCAATAACACAGATACTTCCCTGTATTCTCCCTCCAGAATATGAAGAATGAAGAAATGAGCACAGTTGTTGTTATGAATCTGGTAAGTCCGTTTACATAAGCACCTCACACCAGCACTTTTTACCGCACACTTCTTTGGGAAACCCTATAAACTTCATTAACAGAAGCCACTACAAGTGAATAACCACCTATACTGTTTCTCATAATTTTGACCAACTCGACCGTGACTCCAGCTCTAGTTGAAATAACTTAATTTAGTTCCTTCCTTGCGCGCAGCTCACTGCCGATGCACCGCACAAACAATCCAAGCAAGAAAACATGGTGTAGTCATAACAACTCAGAGTTAATGCGAAATGAAAAAATTATGCAAATCACGTTTGGGTACGCCAGGATAACTGCAAAAGGAAACACGTCCCTGTGGAATTATTAATAATGAATAATTACCTCAGTAGAAAATGAAAAAATAAACTGAAAATGTTTTTTTCCTCTCTCTCCTTCTGTCATTATCTCTTTCTGTCTCATCCCTGACTCATCACTCATGTACTTTTGTTTAATGTTCACATTCCTGGATGCATAAACACAAACTTAATGAAACAAAATAATAATAATCCAAACAGGAATGGACAGATCATCGGTTGTCGTGGAAACCAAAGGAGAACGATGGGATTGAGGTGTTGCGTATCCCTGCTGCGAAAGTGTGGCTGCCCGACATTGTCCTCATCAATAAGTAAGCGCTACCTTTCCTCTGTTGTTTATATGTTGTTGTTTTTCTCTTTAGGCCTAAAGGAGCATTTAGTTTTTACCTTCCTGTACAAATTCATGTTTATTGCCAAATATATTGCCATTTTTTTTCCTTCCCCTGACTCTAAGCTACAGTAAGGTCATATTTGTTTATTCATTGAATCAGAGTCAACATAGATCCACCCTGCTTATTCCACTGCTCCTGTCACACAGATAGCCATCCATGATTGTCAGCTTTAATTCTCGCCTCTCGGTTAGAAAATCACTCTAAGCCAACTCCTTACACCTCCACTCAAGGTCATAATCACACAACCACTCGTTTTGGTTGGGAGAAGAAGTGATGTCGAAAAACAGTTTGCACTGTACTGTGAAGCAGTGTCGAAGCTTTTAACGCCCCATCACCCCCAGTATCCCCTGGCCACGGCTGCATTTGCACTTTTCTCTGCTCTACATGCATATTTTGCCAGACCAGCTTGCATCACTGATACACAAAATCCTTTTGTGCATGTACATAAACCTACATAATGTAACCTGATGAATTTTTTTTGTATGCATGTATGCATGTATGAATGAAGATTTAGTTTTTCATTGTTTTCCATTTCTCCTCCAGAGTATGTGCAGCAGGATTATGAATGCTGCAGTTTTTCCTCTACATACTGTCAATTCAGTGACAAAATAAAAACAGACCGCTCAAAGCGCTTTATAATACAGTCGAGTACAGTTGCCGTTTACTCATTCACGCACATATTCACACACACAGCAAATATATATTTTTTGTCTATTAGTCATGCATCTCATTCACATGCTGACGACACACAGGTGCAATATTGGGTGGGGGGACAAACCACAGACCCTCCGATTAGTGGACAACCAGCTCTTCCTCCTTAGCCATAGCCGCCAATGTGCTCTGTATACCATTGTGATGAACTTCAATTGCAAAGTTTGTAACCAAAAATTATCATAAATTACAAAACACACACCCACAAAAAATACTACTGTTGCCGAGCCCAAACATGGCCCAGTTGCACCCAGTCGACATTAAGCCACAGTACAGTAATTGTAAAACTATTTGTGAAAACGATCAGCCACAACATTAAAACCACTGACAGGTGAAGTGGATAACATCGATTATCCTGTTATAATTATATTTTCTTTGGGGAGACCTTTGGTCCTAGCATTCATCTGAGTGTTACTTTGACACAAACCACCCAACTAAACATTGTTGCAAACCTGACGCCAGGCAGACTCCCTCCATGGTACTCCTCACCGGCAGGAGCCTCACCCAGCAGGACAATGTTCCCCCACCGCAATGCGGAAATGCTCAGAAATAGCTGAAAGCCGGGTCGAAGCTTTTGGCTCTTTGTCGGGTTTTTACAAACTCCCAAGATACCAATCCAATCAAGCAATGTAGGATAGAACCTACGGGACCCAAAGGTCACACTTCCAATGTCCCAAAACCATTGGCCTAAAAAATATCCTGTGTGCTTTCGCCCGCGGGTCAGAGCTGTTTCATTGTTCTGGCTGATCGGTGTATATGTCGCAGTATTAAATTACAAAAGTAACAAGAGGGCCTTTGCCAGCCTCCTGCTGGTTGGCGCTCGGGCCCTAATAAAATGTAGATACTTAGAATCTCTTTTTTTCTTTATACTTCCCCATATACACATACAGCCCACAGTTCCGGTAAACCCACCGCTCCATTTGTCAACACTTTATCGGCAATTAAGCAACATGGCTCCCTCATAACTGAGGCGATGGCACTGCTCAGGAACTTGAACGATACATACAAAGGTGCGTCTTATCTGTGTGTATGATCAATGCCGGTCATTTCAGCAGCAGCAGCAGCACCTTCACAGGGACAGGCCTTCAGAAGGACCGACTTGAAGGAGAAACAAGCTTCTCCCTGTTAAATCACCAGAGCCATAAAAGTCAAACACAGCCCCATCCTGACAGGCGGCTAAATCTGTGTCTAATTGACTTGATGTCTTTGTTGTGTATTGTGTCGTGAGCTCAATGGCCAAAACAGCTCTGTGTGCAGAACATGAGACATTAGTGCTGCACTTAGACGTAATGTGTGAATTGTATAGAGTTCCTCCCTTGTATCTGTGTCAATTAGAATGGTTTAGTGGGGTCTTGCAGAATGGGACCGCAGCCAAATGTCGACCTACTCCGTGGCTGCGAGGAGAGAGTGGAGAAGGAAACAGTGCGATTGCAATAATCGGAAGGCTCAAAGGCAAGCAGCAAATCTAACCAGCCCCGAAGGACAGTCTTTAAAATGACCACTATAACATTTTTCTGTTTTGGATTGGATTAATTGAAATCTGATATATGATGATCTGAAGTTGGGTTTATGAAGAAGATGAAGTGACGATACATATGCAGACCAACAATTAAAGGTTCAGGACAAATAAGTTAGAAAATAAGTAAAGTATTTAATCAGTGTTTCTATTAATCTCTGTCGGCAGTAACGATGGGGTGTTTGATGTGGCCTTGCACGTCCATGTTCAGGCTTACAGTAATGGCAGAGTTACCTGGACTCCCCCTGCACTCTACTGCAGCTCCTGTGGCGTTGAGGTGAACGTCGACACACGCATACCCTCTCGTTCTTTCCAGTCATTTCCTCATAAAGCTCGCTACCCCGTTCTCTGACTCTCCTCACGTCCCCGTTTCTCTTGTCTAGGTGGAAAATTTCCCATTTGACTGGCAGAAGTGCACCATGCAGTTCCGCTCGTACACTTACGACTCGACGGAGATCGACCTGCAGTACGCTCTGGACCCAAAAGGCAATGAGATACGGGAGATCCAACTGGACGAGTCTTACAGTGGTAAGGGTCTGGGTGGATAGTGAGACAGTGGATGGATGGAGGAATGGATGGGTGGATGGATGGGTGGCTGGATGTATGTATGGGTGGATGTATATTTGGGAGAATGGATTGATGGATGGCTGGGTGGGTAGTAGTAGTAGTACACTGTAGTAGTATTTAGAATGGATATATTCCTTTTCATGATACACTGAATCCTCATGTTATGACAGATTTGTTGCTTGTGCTGTATTAGTTTTGCTGATCTTGATTTCAATGTTTTGGCAATGCTCAAAATGCAAATGTTCCTCCCAGAGGGCGGCGAGTGGCACATCACGCACAAGCCTTGCCGGAAGGTTGTGAGCGACGACCAGTACGAGGACATGATCTTCTACCTGATCATCGAGAGGAAGCCCCTGTACTACGTCCTGAACATCATCCTCCCCTGTATCCTCATCACCATCATCGCCATCTTCAACTTCTACCTGCCACCTGATGCAGGTACCCCGACAAAACTGACTCATGTGCACAAAGCAGTTTGTTTTGAGCTCGAGGTAAAGAGGACTCATGGTCTTCTAGCTTCGCTGTGACAATCTGGACAGCATCGAATACATTCTCCAGCTGATGAGGCTTCGGTTCGATTATACAGCCGTATCCCTTCTCTCGAAAACTGCTAACGCTGTTTTCTAATTGTGTTTGTGTGATCTGTTTAAATTGGGCTGTGACACACTTGTGCAATCGCTGGAACAAAAAGGGGATTTAAATTCAGATTAGATGGTTGTTTTCCTGGCGCACAGCTGAGAATCGATTACCTCGGAAATTAAAACGGTAGAAATCCGCCCACCGATTACTGAGAACGATCAGCTTGATCCTACACTTTCGTTTGCTGTATCTACTTGGTTTGAATATGGATTCCTCTAACATTCTGGTTTGTATCGATTCATCAAGTAATCAGTCTTCAGGCTCGTGCTCGGATTGCTTTGAATGCAAGTCCTGTGCTAGTGCTAAGTAGTAACCTTGAGCAAATCACAATTAGATTTGTCCACACAGAGGTATGCATGTTAAAGGGCACACTAGCACTACATGAGCAATTTATGACTGGAAGACGTGCAAGTAAAAAGAGAACGTCAAAACTGATACAGATGTTTTTTCATTAGAACCGCCCTGTTGAGCAAATGTGTCTTTCAAACTGCATTTTGAAATGCTACATTTTTGTTGTGCAATCTCTCGGACCAAATTAAGATAAGTCTGGTGACATCATCAGGCTTCTCTTACTTCAATTACTATAACCAATGAGAATATTTTAGGGGTTTCAAGTTCATCTACAACTGCATCAGCTCCAAACCCGACTGCCTTCATCTCGCAGCCCGGTTGTTGTCTTTCCCTTTTTTATCAAAAGTCATCTGCTGCTCTTTCTTCTGCTGCCCTTCACAACAACCCATCGCCCCCATTGTCTTCGACCACGCTGCAGATGAAAATGTAGCAGTGCAACCCCTGCATCCCACTCCCACAGGGATAATCTCGACACAACATAACAAATCATAGTCTGAGACTGTCCGAGGAAAGAGGTGGTTGACGTTTTTCTTCCTTAGTTGAACCATGTCTTCCTTGAGTGTCAATCCGTGCCATTTAGGGACGGCATCCTGTAAGATGCATGCTGTGTGACCATGTTTAATGACTTATTTAAGCGCATAACCCTAAGAACACACTGAAACCCCTTCAGGCGGTAGGTTATAGTACGTTTGAAGGTCTGCTCTCCTGCACAATTTGCAGAAATGTGTGCATGATCATAAAGTATGATCCTCACCCCCTGATACAGAGACAAGTCAAGGATGTTTAATTAGAAATCCAATAGATATTTTGGGTTTTTTTTTGGCTGCTGATCAATTATTTTTATACGCTGCACTTTCTCGGATTAAATTGTACTCGGACATGTTGAACGGTCGCTCCCTGAAGGAGCATGCGCTTCTCTAGCACACATTGGTTCATGGATGTCTTCGAACTCTGCGTGGGCCAGATGCTGCTAAAATACTAGATCTCACCCAATCGGAAGTACGCACGAACTTTGTCCTGGTGAAACTTAATGAGTCAGAGAACACGGGGCCTGAAGGTACATGACGTATTCTCTCCTCAAAAAAAGATTAAGCTACTAAAATAAACAATATTCTTTCTTTTTTTTGTCCCTATACCAGGTGAAAAGATGGGTCTGTCCATCAACGTGCTGCTGACCCTCACTGTCTTCCTACTGCTGCTGGCGGACAAGATCCCAGAGACGTCGCTGGGCGTGCCCATCATTGTCAAGTACATCATGTTCACCATGATCCTGGTCACCTTCTCCGTCATCCTAAGCGTGGTCGTCCTCAACCTGCACCACCGCTCCCCCAATACCCACCTGATGCCCATGTGGGTCCGTAAGGTGAGGGTCCCTAACTGTCACTGACTCCAGGTTCAATCGTTTTACTGGATTCTATGTGTGTTAGACTGTTGGCCTTCATTCCTGTGGCTCAGGACGTAGAGCCGTTTGTCCACCAACCCGAAGGTTGGCGGTTCGATCCCACCTCTCGCCAGTACACATGCCGTTGTGTCCTTGGGCAAGACACTTAACCCTAACTTTCCTCTGACGGCTCTTCAGACAGTGCATGAATGAGTATGAATGTGACAGAAAAATGCGTGGTAATTAGCAGCGCTGTATGAATGTGAGTGAATGGGTGAATGTGACTTTCCTGTAGAGCGCTTTGAGTTGTCTATATGACTAGAAAAGTGCTATATAAATGCAGTCCATTTACCATTCCAGTCACATGCTATAAGTTGTTTTTTTATTTATTTATAGTCCCTTTTTTTCTTTTTCTTTTCAATGGTTGGGTCAGTTCCCTGAGCAATGTGTTTCAGAACAGTCCAGTAGGATGACAGAGATGCTTCTCTGCTGTCAGTTGTCTGTTGCCAACGTTTTTTACCCGATAAGCTCATATTCCGATTCATTTGATCATTCTATAAAATTCTATAAAAAGACTGGTCAATAAGAGACTAAGCTAATGAAATATCATGAGTACCTGTCAAGTTAATCCAACAGATTGTAGCAAATAAGGGAAATCAGATGTAAAATTCTGCTTCCCATGAACAGAATTGAATACATTGTCAGCACCAGAGCACCATTAAAGAAAAAACTTTAACAGTGATGCTCATATCACTGTGTGCGACTCGCGGTCAGAGGAGGTCATAAGGAAGTTGCCTCTGAATTAATAAAAAATCCCTATTAAAGCCACATTTTTGAACCCTTATGCTACATCCACTGTCGCAGCCACAGCGTGTTGCTTTGCCAGTGGGGTATTATGATATATTTGTGTCAATACAGGCGGGCTGAGAGTTATTTCAAAGCACCTCAAAGTGGAGATAAAGACGCCATTTACAGCATCATGATATTGATCACGGCTGACATTTGGCCCAATCATTTGCCCGTTTTATCACAAAGTCCTTTGATATTCTTTGGAAAGGCAGTCTCAAGTCTGACAGCCAAGGAATAGCAGCTGATGGTTATATAAAAATATGTTCTGAGGTTTTAACAAAGATTTATTTTCAAATTTTAATCACCACACATCTTGGAATGGCCCAGCACAACTCGTGTCCTTCAGTGAGGAGCTCCGCTGGAGCGTCTGGAGTTTATGATCTTTGCTCAAGGACACCTTGAGCGTAGACGGTGAGGAATTGGAAAGCATTTCCCTGTTGGGTTTCCCCCCGCCCACATCATTTGGCGGCAACTGTTCTCAAAGGTTATCTCACTGCTGAATTCAACATTTTGAGTAATTTCTAACCCCTTAATTGGCGAAATGCGGGGCGAGTACATTTCAGCCGTCCCATAAATCATGAGACAAGAAGCCCAACAAATGGATTTTTTTTTAACATCGGGAAAGACGGCAGTATTTGGGAGGGTCTGTGTGAGCCAACCAGCTATCGACTTAAAGTGGAAAGTACAGTTAAATAACCTTCTGTTTCCTAATGTTGTCAACAGGCAGAGAAATGCAGAATGCACTAATGGGTATTTTAACATTTGTGACTTCTAAACTCACAGCTAACAGCTCAATTCTCTCTTTTTTTCAAAATGAAGAGTGAAAAAGTAACCTACTTTACTTTACATTATGGGGGTTACTCACCTTCACCCTCCTCCTAGATCTTCATCCACATGCTGCCTCCTTACCTGTGCATGCTGCGGCCCAAAGTGGAGACCCCTTTCTACCTGGATATAACACCCCGCCGAGTGAAAAGCAGGGTCGCCATCAGCAAAGTGGCGGACGAATACTTCATCCGCAAACCTGACTCCTCTGTTCTGTTCCCCAAGGCCAACAGGTGAGATCCGGGCACACTCTCGGGTTTTAGGTGTTTGTGTGTGTGTGTGTGTTTGCGCTCGTGCACGTGATTGTATGTAGCTGTGCGTCCTCGTCGCGACGTATATCGCACAGGTAATGTATGTGAATGCCTGTGCAGACCTTCAAGACTAAACATCCTAACATAACATCTAAACATGCATTTTTAAATTATTATTTCTTCACGTGAGATATGCAACCATGATTCAGGAGTATGTTGTAGGTGTGTTATGTGAGAATTATGGAACATAATGTTATTAGGAGTTGTTGTTTTTTTTACCCATGCTAGAAATAAATTCCATTAAACATGGAGGAATATAATTTTTTTTTTTCCATTTTAGAACATGGATCGGTTCCATATTTTGACTAGTTATCATATTCCTGTATGTTTATGTATTTTGTGGTACAGTATATGTTGGTGTGTTGTTTAATACCATGGGGGTGTTCTTTAGGTCTAGTATGTGTAAGGTGATTCCACATGTTGGCCATTAATCTGTCATGGATTACTATCAGCTAGCATTCCACTCTACTATCCATTACTACTTTGCGCTCATATAGCCTACTACAGTGTTTTTTGTGTTGATGGTATTCATACAATTCCCATGACAGTACATAATCCATATCTGACTCTCCTTACCCACCTGTTGTGAAAGGAATAACATTGTGCGGCGCAAGTATTTAAAAAACACATTAAAAGTGTTGCTACAGATAGCCAGTAAAATGAAACCCAGTAGTTTATCTATCATGTCCAGTGTTTTAGTATTCATGGAATTTCATGTTAAAGTCTCTAGCAGGTTATCTGCGTCAGCCGCCTAAGCGGTTCCTGTTTTGTTTTGTCCCCCACAGTTTGCATTTTTTCCTGTGAAAATTCATCTCTCGTTTTACACAAAAACAACATTGCCGGTCATAGCTGTTGCCTCAAATCTGGGAACACATAATTTTAAGTACTCAGTTACACTTCTTCTTCTAATACCTGTATCTTAGTTCTCAACTATTGTACATTTAGAGATTGAAGTGATGTGCTCAGGCATCTAAATGCGTCGTGCAAACACACTTTGACGTCTTCTGAAAAAAGTCACCGTCACATATTTCGCAGCCTGTATCTAAATATCACAATGTCATTTTTTTATGAGCTTGCGGTAAAAGCTGCAATGGCTGCCAAAAGTGGGGCGCGTGCAAGTTGCAAGCCGACAAGTGATCAGCGGAAAAGTGAATATGAGATGTAAAACCTGGAGGCTCACTTGGTGCAGACTGTGAAGGCGAGTTAGAATTCAGGAAACAACGTAACATTTTGAGCCACCTCGCAGTAATTTGAAATACGGTATCGTGCACTATACAGAACAAGGCTAGATTTGTTAAGGTGCATGCAGTAGAACGGCCTCTGAAAAAAGGTATTCAGACCTTATTTCCCAAACACCTCCAGTGAAACCCAGACTGATGAGCTGCCCCTGAAGCCGCGGAGGTGGTTCTGCAAGGAGATGGATCTGGGCCAATGCTGGCACACAAACTGGTGACAAACTGTACGATCAGTCCAACTGCGGCCCCCCCGCGCTTCGCACGGGTCACAGATGACCTTAGCCAGGTGGACCTTGGCACTTGCTGGAAGTCGGCTAATGTGTGACATCCCTGACTGTAGCCTGCCCGCTGCTCTATTAATTAACCCTCCCAAAAATCTACCCGTCACAGCGTGCGCGGCGCTCTCCCCCCCTTTTCCATCCTTCACCTCCTGTGAGAACCGAAACATGTCTAGAGCGGGAAAGACAGGAGGCGGCAGAGGAATCGTTGCTAAAATAATAATGGCCCGTGCAAATCGGCTCTGACACATCAGAGCGGGACACTGTGTGTCTGTCTCGGTGAGGTGAAATGGGGGGCTCTATTAGAGCATTTTGATGAGACAGCAGTATCTCTCTTGAGGCCACACACACACATACACACACACACACACACACACACACACACACACACACCGTCTTAATTGGGTTTGGTGCAAGTCTTGGCACCAGACGCAGCCGGTTTTAGTTGAATTAGTCTCCTGAACAGTCATTTACTTCTCGCTGATGAAGTGCTACTTTGAGCCACGCAGGGAGGGAAAAAGGGAGGAGGGGGTTAAGAGGCCAAATTGTCCCCCCCTTCTCTTATCTCCTTCTCTCTCTATGATGAGGCTCCACCTCGCTCAGGTCACAGCCTTCTCACCTGCCACACTCGCAGAAACAGCAGCGATGTCTGGGCTGCATTGTAAACCCCCTAAGTTCCTGCACTGAATACCAAGCGGCTTTCTACTCTGCCCCATCTGCCAGGTTACAATCCACCACGTGCCACGTTCCCCTTTACGGACGTGGTGCCACACTGCCCTCTGCTGTTGAGCTGTCCGACCCACACGTCACTTTCAGACCTGACTTCACTTAGGTAGCACGTTCTGAAAGGTGTAGGTGTTTCATATTTGGGGTGTTTCATAAGCAAACAGATTGCAGAAGAGCAGTTGTTCTGCAAGAATGATTAGTTTGCTTGGATCAGGATATGTATAAATCAGGATTTAAAGACCAACATTCAGATTTTCCGCACAATAACTCAACACTTGTCGGCCGCTGGCCCCAAAGTGAGTCCAGACTTAATCTTTCATTTCTCAGACAATGTCATTTTCTCAACGGGACCTTTTTCCCTTGCGACGTCCCGCTGAGTGAGTCGTGCTGTATCACCACTTAATGTTCCGGGGGCTATCATACGTCCGGGGTTTGTCTCTCTTCTGGAAGCGGCCAGAGCCACGTGTCATTGCTCAAGGACACGCTGCAATGCTATGCATAAGGAATGCAGCAGGGAAAATCAGAGCATAAGTCGCTGATGAGTAATGCTTTGAGTTTTCCTCAGTAGCGGCGTCTTAAAGTGACACCACATCATATTTGAAAGAAGAAATAACAGATTCCTCTTTCTTAAAAAATACCCTTGCTCAAATCCGTTACACTCTGGGCTATGGCTGCGATCGATTTTCTTGGTCTGGTATGACAACTAGTTAAAGGTTATGTACATGATATTTCCCTGCCAATGATGTCACACTAGCACAGCATCCCGCTCTCAGCTACCCTGCGCGCTGGCTTGCAGCTAGTTGTGTGTTTCTGGTTCAACAGTGGCGAGCAAGTGACAGCTGTGTATCTACAACGATTTTTGTTTTTTCTGGAAGACGCCACGGTGCTGAAAAGTGGCGAAAAATTACAGCACCGTAAAAAACAGAGCTGGAGCCAGATTGCTTTACAAATGTGGGGGCGGGCCAGTGATTTCACAGGGATGGACTCACATCCACCGACACCAGCGACCTGCACCCAATCATGGTCTCATGAGACTGAGACCATAAACTCCTTTGCAAAATGTCATTTCCCCATAGACGTCTATGGAAACTCACTTCTTTTTTGCAACCAGTGGAGTCGCCCTCTGGTGGGGATTCCAGAGAATAAAGGTTTTCAGGGCACTTTCTGCATTGGCTTCATTTTGCGGACCGGGGGACTGTGGCGCGGGTACACACGTGTGTACTAACATGCCTGGATCGGCAAACGAAACAAGGAACAGGCTCAAATTGGATCACAACGCACACAGTGGGAGTGCGACTTCATTTTCTGCACAGGGATGTCATTACTCCACCATATCTTTATGTAGAAATGTAGTTGTGGACTGACATATTAATGTTTAAAATCTCACACATATAACCTATGACATGGTTAAGCTAATATTAGTAAATGGATGCAAACAGATACATTACTAAGACAGATTGCTGACGTTTGTCTTTTCTCTAATTTTGTACTGCCATTACAGTATTTTTCAACATTAACCATTATCCCTTCATTGGTTCCTTTAGCTCATGTGTCTGTCGTCCAAGCACCGACTGACGCAGTAGTTTTACCGGGAGGCTCGCCGTTGTGAATGCGCGAGGATGCAAAACAAACTTGGATTCTGATTGTACCCATCGTGCGAAAACGTCTGACGGACAAAAATAGGGAGACTCCAACAGGAGCATTCTCCCAGCATCCCCTGGCAACTCCTGGCCCCCCCCCGCTGTGGCAGACGGTTGGTAACTGACGGCAAGAAGTAAACACAGAAACACACAACACACACACAAACACACACACTCAGCCGGAACAGCCCAGTCAGCAGATGCAGAGCGGTGACTCCCACAGCGGCAGAGTGAGCCCCTGGGAGCTCCTTTTGACCTTCTCTCTCTTTTTTATTCCCCTCTGAATGACAGAGGAGAACGCGCAGCCCGGCTCGTGAGCGCTTCACCAGTTTACAGCTTTTTAATTAGCGCGGACTGACATCAGCTCGCACGTCGCCACATTCCACAGGCCCGTGTGCATTTGTTCAGCTCAGGTGTTGGACACTTTATGTGCACTCACTCCATTATTGGCTGCCGGATCAATGGCATATTTGGTCACCATATAACTTTTTCTGCATATTAAAACATTGCCCACTGTGTGTGTGTGTGTGTGTGTGTGTGTGTGTGTGTCTGTGTTGTGATTTGCAGGTTCCATCCGGAGGGCATGTGCACGGACCTGAGAAAATTCATTGACGGCCCCAGTAGCTACCTTTCGTTACCTGATGAGCTCAAATCAGCCATAGACTCCATCACATATATCGCAGAGGCTCTGCAGGCGGAGAAGGACTATGAAGCTGTAAGTTTTTTTGATGTCTCACAGCTCTGTGGAAAAATGATATTTGTGTTCCTCGGTTTGCCATGACTTTGTTTCTCACCCTCGCCCCGATTTCTCTTGTCTCTTCTATTTTTTTCTTCCCACCACTACTCCTTCCTTATACCCGTTTCCTCCCTCAATCGTCTCCTCTTTCCTTTTCCATGCTGTTTATTTTCTCTCATCGTCTCTGCCATCTGTCCTCTCCGCTCTCTCCCCATCATCTAACCTTTCGTCGAATCGCCTCGTCCAGCTGAAGGAGGACTGGCAGTACGTGGCCATGGTGGTGGACCGCATGTTCCTCTGGATCTTCGTCATCTTCACCACCGTGGGAACCTTGGCCATCTTCATCAAGGCCAGCCTCCACCGCACGCCCGCCGACCCGTTCAACTGAAGCACTTGAACTTTTAAATCTTTTTGAACCCACCGTCTCCCCGATTCACCACCTTGAAAAAACAACACGGGAAAGAAAAAATCATCGGAGTTACCTGCCAGTGATAGACACTCGGCAGTAAGTGCATTGTCTAGATATGTAGATATAATGCAGATGCGATACATATTGGCAATATATTCTGTAATCGTGTCAAACTATAATTTCTAATACAACCCCAAATTGAAGGTAAAGACTGTTGCTGTGTCTTAAGATGGATATTTCAGTCAGTACACACACATAGCACACTGTGCAGTACGCTCACTGGCAGAGTGAATTTGAACAGGGTGGTATTGTCTCAAATCAAACACAGCCATTGTGCAACTACTGGTAACTTGCCAAAATATTCCGAGTGCACTATTGAAGTACATACTGTACCTGCATATTGCACTGCCTGTTGAATCCAATAATACACTCAAGATAGCAGAGTATTGACCCTTGGCTCCATCGCTGCGTCAAGACCAAAGCTGACAAAATTTTATGTACCAGGTCAAATTTTTATAAATTGCACTTGAGCAAAACAACATGTATCTTTATGCTATCTATTTAGGGGTTGGCATGTTGTTTGACCACCTGAGTTTCTTCAGATAGTACGCCTTCAGAAATGACTGCAGGGGGTTTTGTCTCAACGTGTAAATGTAGTGCTGCAAAGAATCACATCATTTGAACCCTACCAAAATGTTGCATTACACGTGCAAGGGCACTGATTATTGCATGAAATAAAAAAGAAAAGAGCCCAACACAGTGTTTGGAATGCGTGACATGTAAAAATAGATTCATCTAATTTGCTGGAGTGTTTTTCAGGGTATCGGCCACACGGAGTGTGTGGATCCGGGGTTTGATGCTCGTACGTGGTGTTAACACATAAACACCGGCACAAACCAGATGCTATAACGAGCAAGCTTGTGTGCCTTTCATTTCCCTGTGTCAGAATGTGCCGGAGCGTGACACATGCTTTGTGGATATTTTTTGCCACCGTAGTAATCCCCTTTGTATTTTCGGCACTGATGTGTGTGTGTGTGTGTGTGTGTGTGTGTGTGTGTGTGGAGTGCAGAGCAGCACGCCAACGCAATTCACCACCGGTCGCACCGATGGCCTTTGGAATCCCCACCATATGGAGGACCTGTGCCTTTCAAGTTCTGCTCTCCTGCACACACAGACACACATGGCAAACACACACCTGCCTTTTCAATCTTGTGTTTCCATTTTGTTGTTTGCTTGGATTTTTTCAAAAATAAAGATCTGAGGGGAGGTTCGCAACTCTCTGCCGTGAGAGTCGCGAACCTTGCTCCGTCACCTGCCCGTTCTGTTATTAATAACCATCCTCCCATGCACACACATAAACACACATAAACACACATGCACACACACACACACACACACACACACACACTGGCACTGCTTACTGGACTCTGCCGCATGGGCTTCCCTGATATTTCCCTGTGGCGTGCACATACAGTGTGAGCTCCATCAACCGAGGCACTCGAAGACTGAAAGTCTGCCGTCAATCTCAACAGCTCATTTTGGCCATGTCGCTCATAGTGCTTCAATATTATAGATCTGGCTGCGACAGTATTGCCACAGTACCGTTTGAATTACTTTCATTTCTATCCACAGTTTTAGTATCTCACTCTTTGTCCTTGGATGAAACTGTAGCAATGAGAAGTCGGGGCTGCTCAACAGATGAACAAAAACAGCAAAGGGGCCATTTCGACTCATGTATTTATACTAGGAGTGCTGGCGTTCAGGAGGGCAAGTCAGACACATGTTCCGTCTCTCAACATGGCTCTGATTCATGGGATGTTTGTGTTTTTGCACAGGCGACCCTCGACAGGACGAGGGAGAGCAGATAGTGTGACCTTAGGTACAAAAGACAGGAGCTAATACAAAGTAGAGACAGACACAATGTATATTTTTTTGTTTTCTTAATCCTGTGTAACAGACTGAATTACTTCAGGAACCTTTGAAATGCAGACATCGATGTCATAAAAAGCAACATGAAGAATCCAAGAATCAGCGGGATCCAGCCTCCTCAAGCTCACTTCAAGTTCAATATCAGCAAGACCGAGATGCTTTTTCTCTGCTCAAACTCAAATAGAGTAAGACCTCTCCAATCGCCGGCATCTCCTCACTTCATCCATTGCCTGTGGAGCGTCTCTCTTTCAGTGTATTCCATTTTAATTCCCACACATATATTAGCTTTAATGGTAGAGATATACATCAAGTCAATATATATAATATATATATTATATATGTCTTGGTTTTACTTGGCACGACCACCCTGATGTCAATAACATTTTTTTTTTAAAAAAGGTAATTCCAGGCACTAATCAATTTGCTCTGATGCATACTAAACGCAAATATGGGTTTAGTACCATTTAATTTCAAGTGATGGGAGAAAAATACCAAGCAGCACATGAACAACCTGTTCAAATACACAGGTCATTGTCACGACCACCACCTCTCTGGGTGTGTTTTGTCTGCCAGTGTCTTTTTTTGATTCTACCACTAGAAGGCACAGATTGGGAAGTTGGGATAAATAACAAAGTAGTTGAACTATTCCTACAACTGTACGAATTAAGCCTGCAAATGAATGAGTCATACATCGACAGTTAGATCAGACTAAATGAAACAATCAAATCCCCAAAAATAGTTTTTTCTATTTCCTATTGAATCAACTGACATTTTTCGCTGGGATACATGCAAAGCTTGAGGAAATGCAGGACAGTGGGAATGACTGAGGGAAGGTGGCCATTCATTTCTGAGGGGATGAAAGAAGTAAAGGAGATTTGATTTAACAGTAAATGAGAAAAAAAGGGAGGGTTCTATTACCAAGGGATGAAGAAGAAGAGATGCCACCCATGTACCACTTCAGCCCCTATTCACTGTCAGTCATTCTTTGTCCACAGAGAAAGTCGAGCCCCCCCCCCTGCCAAGTGAATGCTGCGCTCCACCACTTGTTCCCCTCCCCCCAAAAAATATCTCCATTGTCACAACCGGTAACCCACTGCCACTTCTTTACCCCATCCCACCCTCCCTCCACTTCCTTCTTCCTCCCACCCGCAGCCCTAACCTCAGATTGGTCAGCACCAACAGGTGCCTGGCCCACAGGCCTCCCAGTACAAACACAACCCCCCCCCTCGTCACTCCCAGCAGCACGCACCCAATCAGGCCGTAGTTTCACCCATGGAGCCGTGGGCACACGGTGAGGAGGAGACAGGAGAGAGAGGGCGGCCAGTTGAACAGTGTGTGCTGCTGAAGGTGCCAGCGAGGCAGTAATTCAACTGGAGGTGTGCATTTGTTTGCCTGAGCCAGGGAGGCGTGTGTGAGCTTTTGGAGACCGTCTATAGTTGGTTCCAGGTGAGGGTGCAGGGCCAAGTACCCGGCTGTAGCGGCAAGAGGGGCCTTTGACTGGCACGTGAAAGAGGATGTCATGACTGTCAAGGTTGGACGATTAAAGATGGAGCTCAACATTACTGTGACAGTGAAGACACTTATCGTCGTATGCAGCAGCCTTTGTCTCACCTTCACTGGTAAGGACGATCCTGTGAATGCCTACTGTGGCTATTTGTTTTTGAGGATGACTGAATGTTAAAGTGGAAAAATGCTATTTAGATTTGTGTTGTTGTCTTTAAAATATCTACTTTTCAAGATAAATGTGATAAAAGAGATCAAGCTAAATGTATCTTCCTTCAGCTGAAAGTGTCTGTGAGACCTCACCTCTAAAACAAGCATTAACATACTGTTCCCATTCCTTTTTTTAAATTAAGAAGCATGCGTTAAACTTGACAGTGACAGCAAGGGATGAAAACAAAGAGACGGCGAGAAGGAAAAACTAAAATGTTTGACTGCCTTTGACTTTGACCTTTGACCCGCCCCCCTCCCAACCAGGGCTTAGAAAACAAACCGTTGCCCGTGTGCTTGTTGGCGACCTGCGCTGCAGTGTTCCCATTCCTCTGTCTGTCCCAACACTACGGAACAGAATCCTTTCCACCTCCATTTACAAGAAGACACTCAGTGATTGAGGCTCTCAGCATAGTTACATTATGATCAGATAACGGACGAGCGTCCCTCTGCCGTTCTTTCGCACTCAGTTAAACCGGTATTGATTCCACTACCTCTGTATTTTTCCTTTTGGATAAAATCATTATTAGAATCGATTTGCAATGACTAGTTCTTATCTGGGCTCAGCTGAGTGCCTTTACTTTGGACCCTCTGACACCACGGTAGGAGAGGAAGAGCAAAAGAAACGCTTCCCCTGCATTTGGCCGATGACCTCCACAGAGGTTGTGATGGATGGTTCAAGTCCCTCTGTGAATCTACTGGGTGATTCTACATCTGTTTTCCCCAAAGATGCGGGGCCAAAACGTGACATGGGTGACACAAAGGGGGGGGGGGTGTCCCACGGACAGAAGTCCTCATTATGTGTCGTGTCGAAGATGCCTATGTCGTTCCACGTGAAAAGCGAAAGGAAGCTGCTCTGAGAACATATAATGAATCATATTAGCAGATCATTGTTTGTTAATCAGTCTATTTTTGTCTCTGATGGCGCTGGTATCCCAGACATCCCTTTGATCCCATTCCCCCCCGGCTGCATATCAATTACATTAGCTCAGCCACCTTTGCTACCCGTCGCACAACCACCAGCACCTGCCCCGCTGCTTTTGCCTGTCCCGTCTGTCCTTCTCTGTCTTTCTCACGTGTTTGTTCAGTCATAT
This sequence comes from Scophthalmus maximus, assembly GCF_022379125.1. Classification (NCBI taxonomy): domain Eukaryota; kingdom Metazoa; phylum Chordata; class Actinopteri; order Pleuronectiformes; family Scophthalmidae; genus Scophthalmus; species Scophthalmus maximus. The sequence goes on along the minus strand of NC_061516.1, from coordinate 28,146,672 downwards.
ATACGGAACAGGAGGTCCATCATCAGTAGCTAGTGATAGACTTCTCGGAGATAACCTGTCACCACACAGAGAGCTTTATTCTGCAAAATCATAATACATACAAATTTTCCTTAGATTGTATTTCAGGCAATGAAGAGAAACCAGCTTGTGTTTCAATAATGGATTCTCTTGCACCGCCATTGAGCAGAATTTATCCTGAATCTATTTTTTAGATCAAATTATTATTATTTATCTATGTGCTTGACACAGTTTTTAATATGAATCAGAAAACACCCGTATCAATCCATCAATACCGGGTGTACATGAGCACACAGTGTATTTTTAGGGTCATCCTGGAGGGAATTGAACCCATAACCACTGCAGGCCTGATGCACGGATGCAAAGACAAAAAACATGCTGCGGTCTGGAAGTCTGAGGCTTAAATCTGCACATCAACACGGGGTTGGCTTGTGTTGCATACTCATCTAAATTTAACCACTTTGGATGGATGGATGGATGGATGGACGGGTGGATAGATGGCATCATGAAGGCAGGGCTGGTTTTCACCTGCGTCTTTCGCCTAGGAGCCTCAGAGACGGAGCGGAGGCTCCACCAGAAGATTTTTGAGAACTACAACATGAAGGTCAGACCAGCTCGTTACTGGGAGGAGAAGGTGATGGTGCGCGTTGGGATGACCCTCTCTCAGCTCGTCAGCCTGGTAAGCAACAAACACGCATGCATGCACGCTTATATGCACTATTCTGAACCGTTTATACATCAAGTCGCTTTATCATGTTAGCCCATGTCAAGAAAATGGGGTGCTTTCCCTGTACCCCCAAGATATAGTGGCATCACTAATGTTGGTCCCTCCCCCTCTGCGTCTGTCTATCCCACTACAGAATGAGAAGAACGGTGAGATGACAACCAACGTGTTCATGAATCTGGTACGAGCACGAGAAACATTCATCATCATCACTGAGCCGCGCTCTGCTGCTCTGACTCCTCTCCTGTCTGCTCTGTCGCTCTCGCCCTGGACGTGTCACTTTTTATAACCACAAATTACTTCTTGCTTTATCTCTCTTATTCTGCGACTCACTCTTGCCCCCCCCCCCCCCCCCCCCCCGCTAATTAGAATTCAATGTGGCTTGAGTGTTTGAGACAGTGGCGTGTGAGTCTGTCAAGACAAGTGGGATTTGAGTGACTTATCTAAGGCAGGAAAGACAGGGATGTACATGTAAATGCCAGAGCCATCAGCGTGCCCTAGTAATGATTTCACGTCTTGTCTGCGCGCTTCTCTCCTCCCACTCCACCTTCCTCCTTCACTCCTTCCTTCCTCCCTTTCCAGGCATGGACAGACTACAGGTTGTCATGGAACCCTGAGGAATATGAAGACATTAATGTTTTGAGGATTCCTCCCAACAAGGTGTGGCGTCCCGACATCTACCTCATAAACAAGTGAGTGTCATCGGCATCACCCCGCTTACACTTACCAACAGGAGGATCTTTCCAAATGGTGAAGCTATGAAGCTGTGAATGGTAGTGTTTTCCACCACTTTTTCCAGACCCAAACATCTCAACAACTAATGGGTGTATTGCTATTAAATTTAGAACAGTCCTCTCAGGATTAATAATCTTGATGCTCCTGTGACATTTCAGGTAATGCAGTTTTTAAATGGTCTAATACTGGTTCATAACAAGACATTCCCATCATAAGGAAATATATAGGCTAAATATATGCAAAGAATATATCCAGCAATGCATTATATATTGTATTTGTGGTATCCAAAGCCCCTTTTATCCTACAAAGGATACTGTTCTTCAACCCTTGTAGTCATTACCTTTTACTCATTACATTTTACAACCAAAAGTCAGAATGTACCACAGTTATAGATCGAGGTATACAAATTGTAGATATGTTAGTTAAGCCACAAGTCACAAATCATGTCAGGGATCCTACAATAGGATTTGCACAGAACAAGAGCTCACAAACAATGTGTCATTTGTCAATTTGTGTGATATTGCGATCACAACTCACCAAAAGCAGTGTGCATGCGGCAATAATACGTCTCTCAGTTGTATCAGTGTTAATATGAAATGCAATAGGATAATAATCTGACATTTTAGCATCCCGTTTGTCACTTTCTGTTTTCCTCCCTACAGCAATGACGGTCAGTTTGACGTGGCCTTGTATGTCAACGTCTTGGTTTACAGCGATGGGACAGTCAACTGGCTTCCCCCAGCCATCTACCGCAGCTCCTGCTCCATAGAGGTACAGTCAACCACGTCCTGTTCATAATTCACCTGTATCTACGTGGAGTTGGGTTCCTACGGTAAGTACGGATTGAACTGGCTTTTGACAACCTGCAGGTGGCGTACTTCCCATTTGACTGGCAGAACTGCAGCATGGTTTTCCGCTCGTACACCTATGATGCCTCCGAGGTGGACCTGCAGTACTTCCTGGATGATCAGGGCAAAGAGATCCAGGAGATAGTAATAGATGAGAATGCTTTCACTGGTTTGTTGCACACAGTAACTTCAGTTAATTTTTGCAGTCAAGCCTACAGTATATAGGCACTTTCCCTTATGAAAACACAATAACTTATGAGCTCTTATCATTTTATTGTCTTCTTTGGCTGCCATGGCTAACTTACTTCACAACAGTTTGTGGAATATAAATTGCACTTCACTTCAGAGATTTATGGGGTTGCAGATCAGCGACTAATGTCTGGTGTTTTATTTTCCTTATCAACCGCCTTTGTCTTCCCTCCGCAGAGAACGGAGAATGGGCTATCTGTCACAAACCCTCGCGGAAGAACATTAAGGAGGACCTGTATGAGGACATCACTTTCTATCTCGTCATTGAGAGGAAGCCTCTTTTCTACATCATCAACATCATCGTGCCCTGCATCCTCACCAGCGTGTTGGCCATATTTGTCTTCTACCTGCCTCCCGGAGCAGGTCAGCACAACTGATATGTTCTGACACTGTGACTACACATCACTGTCAAGGAGGGGGGGTTATGTGAGACTACTCTTTGATGCATTGTCTAATGTCATGACAAGAGGCATGTGTCAAATACAGACTACTTCATGAGGCAGCGTTTGAAGTAATGAGAGATTTATTGATTTAATATGGATTCAAGGAAAGTGACCTTGACCGGGAGTCAACTTTGTCAATCTTTGGCCTTGTGTGGCCAGAAAGAGTGATGTTTCACTGACGCAGCATGTAGATTCAATGGAAACAAACCAAAAAAACAAAAAAGGGGCAGAATGTTAGGTGCATGAAAACCTGAATTCACGCCCAACCTAAGCAGAGGCTTTGTTTCATTCAAACGACACTGAAGCTAGCAGAGTCGAATTTGCTGCTGCCCTGTCATAATTAATTGTCCAAGCCAAACCTGTCGTCTGCAGGGGAGAAGATGACTCTCTCAATTTCTGTCCTCATCGCTCTGACCGTCTTCATGCTGCTGCTGGCCGACAGAGTCCCAGAGACTTCCCTCGCCATCCCAATTATTGTCAACTACGTCATGTTCACCATGATCCTGGTGACCTTCTCTGTCATCCTCAGCGTGGTTGTCCTCAACCTGCACCACCGAACGCCCAGCACACACATCATGCCAAACTGGGTTCGAAAGGTGAGCCGGGGGTTTAACAGTCATCCAGATTTAATCTGGATGACATACATACATTTGTGCTATTCCGGCACCTTTGAGAATCCTGATTTTCACTGATTTCTGAACCATTAAATGTTCAGGTGTTCATTCATTTCCTGCCAAAGTACATCGGCATGAAAAGGCCAGGCGAAGAGGAACCTATGTTAAAGAAGTCTAATGATGACACACCTATCCAAAGCTTCAATGGACGGCAGCCCGGGGGAGAGTACTTCTTTCGCAAGATCAACCCTGATCTCGTCATACCCTGGAGAGACAAGTAAGGACACATTTATTAACAAGCAATCTACCACAAATATGACTCAATCAGACTAACATGAGCAAAACATGGGACGGATTATCATTTTTAGCTTGGGTGCTGTCAGATTTAAAGGTACGCTGTGAATTTTTTGACCACTAGTTGCAGTATGGTGCAGTGATTTAACAATTGGGTCACAGTTTCATTGTACTATTATCTATGTAATTTCTGCCTGTAACAAAACCAGAGATAAACACAATGTTTTTTGGCGAGAAATACAAAATCTTAACAATCAACAAGAATCAAAAATTCATTTAGTTTTTTCTAATTGCAAAGTTCCTAGGGTACATTTAATATAATATATTATTTATCTAAATCCTATATTATATTTTTATCCATGATTTGATTCATTAGTTCAGTCAAGAGGGAGACGATAATGATGGTAAAGATATAACAAACTGGAGTCAATTCCAAACACAAACCGAGCTCTTGAAAGAGATAAACAGCCAAAAATTTATTCCACCTATTACCTGTCAAGACTGTTAAAAAACCAAACCTAAAGTTATGACCACGACAGTCGTCCATCCTCATTCAGCCCATTTCCAGGCTAAGACGTAACACCGGGCAAAAGCTATTTCTATTAATGTTGATAAAAGCCAGCACGGTCATGAATCTTCTTTGTACAGTGTGCCAAAGTGTGAATGTTGGATCTGATGACAGACCAGCTAATGCAGCAAAGTACACAGTGTGCTAGACTTGGCAGACTTTGCAGCCATCACCACAGCAGCTCGGGGAATCTGTCAAGACAGTATCAGTGTGCATTGTATTGAATGGATTGCCATGAAAGTTAGATATTGGTGATGACCAGAGGATGCTAGTGATCTTCTGACTTTTCCTCAAGCACCGCCATCAGTGTGGCATTGGAACAGTGTGGCAGTGAAATAACAATCCAATCCAAATTCCATTTGGTCCAGTGCTCCATGTTAGAATGCTAATATGTTAAACTAAGAAGGCAAACATGAAGCCCTGCATCCTTATGAGGCTGCATTTAAAGACTGATGGCATCATAACGAAAGCGACTAGGCTGTTCCGTTCTGAAGGCCCCTTTAAATGCAGTACAGAACAACAAGGGATCCAGTGGGTGGACCCTTCTCGAACCAACCAATCCTAGGTCTCATTGCATTCTGTAGGCGAAGCTTACGAGCTAGCTATGGCTGACACGCTGTAGTAAGTGCAGTTCAAAGTAGCTAATGATGCAGTGGTAATGGTGGGACAAGCTGGTGATGCAAATAGGAAATCCTCTCTAGACCAGACCTTGTGTTTTTGATTTAGCCTTTTCTAGTGCAAGTCCTCCAAAGGATACGGCCCTTCAGTTGGACACAGTTACAGTAGGCTCTATGTATCTTACCTGATAAACATCAAAATATAGACATGTTTATTTTGAACATTCATTTAGCTGGCAGCAAGCACAACCTTGCAGAGCTGATAAGTTTATTCTTTAATAAGCTATTGCATAATATGTGCATATTACAGATACTCTAAGCTACAATGCAATTCTTAAATATCCTGTGCATTTCACGAGTGCTTTTCAAACAAATGCAGTATACCTGCGACGTATTTAATGTAAAAAACTATCAGAAGCTGAGTGATGGATGGTGTTTCTTTTTCTGAATTTGAGACATTGTTATGTCGCTGTTTCAATCAGCACAGACGCTGGCTTGATCCATGACCTTACCCCTTTTTGATATTCTTATAAGAGCCTTAATTCTCTGTGACTTGTTAGTTCAAAGTCGATGTGCTGTGATGTAGATTTTCTTGCTCAGAAACTGGTAAAAAAACACTCTTAGCTACTATGAAACAATTTAGGTAAATTCAGTAAACTGTAAGACTATAACTATATAAGAAAAACACCAAGCCGTTTGTCTGTTCAGCCACGATGGTTGTCACTGCTTAGAACTATACTGTTCTTCTCTTATACAGTACCAGTAGACATTGGATATTTAGATCAAAACGATGAGTCACTTTCAGTGATCGAGAGCGAAATATATGTCTGAAATATTCACTTCAGGTCAGGCTGCCTGTCCAACTATGCAGGCCTCAGTCAGGTTAATGTGCCAGTAGGCCTCTATGCCACCCAGCCCCGGTATTATAACCAGTCCTGGTGCTGGGGCATCTCTCATCCCGTTCCAGAGGCATCAGATTCAGCTCCAGCTAAGCCCCACGCTCCAGTCCACAGTCGCCAGTGACTAAGCCTCTGTTTAGGTTGGGCATTAGGGGGTAATCCCACAGAAAGGAGGTGGAGGCAGCGGGTGAACAATGGATAGGGGTAGATGAGAGGAGGGGGAAGACCGGTGCTGAGTGATCGGTGCGATTTCGTCATTTTTGATATGGAAGAGATGCTGGTTGGGCTATCGGGCGCCATCGTTCAGTCTGTGCCACGATGACATCTTCTCTGTAACCACCTCTTTTTATCTTGATCTTCTGTCAGAGGGTCAGCTAGAGCATGGTGTTGTCCTCGACAGCACATTTATGATATTTTTCTGGATGTTTGATGATGTATGTACAGTATCAGTGTACTGTGTGCATGTGTGTGTGTGTGTGTGTGTGTTGTGTGTCATTGTGAGAAGGGCTCCTTGTGTCTGTAGTAATGAATGCAAGCTATAGAATGTAGATGGCATGCAGCTTGTAGAGCACCACATGGCTCTGATGTGAGGCGGTGACACACACACACAAACACACACACACACACACACACACACACACACACAGGAGCTTATGGTCTGTGGTCACCCAGTTTTTATTGTCATGCAACCCATCTGCTGTCACGCAATCTTTCTGTGGCACTGATAACTCGTCCTGCTCCTTCTCCGACGCCCTCTGCAGTTCTGCACACAGTAAACGCCACACAAAATATACACTGTACACTACATACATGTACATGAACAGTGTGTACTGTAGACATGTAGCAAAGGGGCGAACATGACACATGCACTGTGGTGCCGAGCCAGGCTTCTTCAGAGGGTGACACATATGTGTCATGTTTCATGGGATAAAGATACAATATAGCACTAATTACATAATGATAAAAGATTAACCCAAAGTCCCTGAAATTAGTTGTTAGTGACACAGCATAAAACATGAGCAAGAGACGAGATGACTGAAGATCTCTATCTGTTCACATGAGCATCTCCTATATGAAGAAATTAATTTGAAGAGAAGATTAAAAAAAGAATAAAAAAAGGATGTAACCAACAACAACTGACAAGAAGTACGGGTTTTAGTAGGGGACACTGTGAGGCACTAATGACCACCATAGCAGAATAATGGCAAAGCATTTTTTTTAAATATCTAAAATAAAGTTTTCACAATTTTAGAATATAGAATACAGTAACAGCAGAAACCATAGAGACTGGTGTTTACAGAAAAATATTGATATTGTGTTTCAGTCCAATCTTTTATCTTTCCAGGGTTAGAGTTTGGGTATCTTCCCAAAGCTAATATAAAAAATTGAAGGACATTTTTTTTTTCCTTCATTAGAGAAAAGTAATTTCAGCATGTCAACATTCATCACAGGGAACACTTGTGCAAGTGACGATTTGAGGATGTGCAAAACACGTCCAGGTTTTACAAGAGGTGTGGGGTGAATGGGGTGAGCACAGGGCAGGAGGAGGAAGAGAGCAAATAGTAAACGTCCTATTGAAGTGTTTGCTTAAAGGGATAGTGCAGTGGTTTTGAAGTGGGGTTGTATGAGTTACTTATGCATAGATAATATGTTACCTTATGGAGATGGTGATCAGCGCTGTCATTTCACGGAGTTTGTGGGAGAAATGGAAGTAGCGAAAGTCAGGGTCCTACTGTTGCAGAGGGGACCACATTTCTAAATGCTTACCAAAAAAATAAATGTCCGTGATACGCTGCTGCTCTGCATCGGCGCGAGTTTGTGTAGTAATAGATGGCCGAAGTACGCTTGAAAAAAAGTGCAAAAAATAAAAGGCCGTCTGGCGGCAAACCAGTGAAAAATACATTATCTAGCATAGAATTGAACAGATTTTTTTTTTTAAGGTAAGCATTTCTCCATAAGGTAACATATTAACTATGCATAAGTACCTCATACAACCCCACTTTAAAATCACTGAACTATCCTTTTAAAACTGTAACGTGTGGTCAGGCAGTACTGTTTATATTGACTTACTTTTCAACAAAGTCAGTCACTGACATATATATACATGTCTATACATGTGTGGGTACTGAACATACGTGTGTAAATATAAATTCCTCAAATACATATTTAAGATTGTGTTTATGAGTCAATCATGTGGACTCGGCACGACAAGAATGCTGTCAATAAGAGCCTCTCACTCTCTGCTCATATGTTTTGCTTCATGGAACAGCTGTGGGACGGGTAAGAATGGGGGGGTCAGAGGTCACAGCGTAACACAAATGTTTTCCCCCGGTGTTGTGTCAATGTCGCCCCTCTGTCGCGTGGAGTGTGCTGCTGTCAGTCAGCGTGCGGAGGAGGCGCGGGAGGCAAGGGGCCGTCGGTAGTTCTGCTCGTCAGTGGCTGGGGGGCACACACAACGCGTTATGTATGTTATGAAGAGGCAACAGTGACACCTGCATCTATACTGAGTGCCCTCCACCGGACAGAGAATGTCAGCGCTTGTTTGTGAAAGATGCTCGTGACTCGTGGGGTGCACAACAATAAATCTGAGCATTTGTGACGAGTGGAGCTATATATAAATGTAGATGTAGTCTTGACAAGATATATATTCCTAGGCTAGAATGTGTTTTCAATCGGTGTCCAGTTTATCAGTAGTTTATATTTCTGTAAACAGAAACTGCATATATTTGAATACATATGAAAACAACAACAAAAAAAGACTAAAGAAAAAAGATCCTTTGGAAAAATGCAATCAAATAGATCTTGAGTAATTATTATCATTTTTATTTAGTTTTATGTTATTATTGAGCATTGAGTCTATACTTAAGACAGTTTTTTTACAGGACCAAATATCTTACGGTAGCCATCATCCATGTTTCCAATGCTCTTGTCTGTTCCTTTGCCCCCTGCTCTCCAAGTTCTGTCTTTCTCTGCATTTCTGTCTTTTAGATGCGAGAGCACAGTGCAGCTCCAGCGCCTCCCCAACACCGACAGCTACTGTCTGATCCTCCCTCCCAACCTGAAGTCAGCCATCGCCGCCGTGACATACATGGCCGAGCAGCTGAAGAAGCAGGACACGGATGACACGGTGAGAGATGTGCTCGACGCGGCGCGACATGGCCCACGTTGTCGGGCAGCTTGTTATCCAGTCCGTCCACTGTTCCTACAGCAGTGCACAGTGTTTTGCCCCGGCTGTGTGGATGTGTCATTGCATACACGCTGTGGAGTACAATACTGACTGTTTTTATGTGTGTGTGTGTGTGTGGTTCCCCTCCAGATGACAGGAGATTGGCAGTTCATTGCTCTGGTGGTGGACCGTCTCTTCCTGTGGCTGTTTGTCATCATCACCACCCTTGGAACCCTGGCCATGTTCTTAGATGCCAGTTTCAACTACACTCCCGATGAGCCCTTCCCATAGAAGACAAAACACACACACACACACACACACACACACACCAGATCTGGCTTTCCATAAATACCTGTTAAATAATGATGCTGTTGACCTCTAATTGTACATTATACATTTTGCATAAATAATAGTACACAGGCGTGACACACAGCTGGAATAAAAAAACAGAATCCATGTATAGATTTGTAGAAGGTAAATGTATATGTGGTAACACTCAGTGGTTTTTGTCTAAATCATGTATTTACAGTAACATATTGTGATGTTCTTCATTTGTGTGTAAAAGCTTGAAATACATGTTTCTTGAAAGTTACAGTGTACGTGTTATTTAAAAAAACATCATTAAAGATGTGCTTTTTCAAGTATGAAGCAAACTCTGAACTGCCCCATTGATCGATGAATATGGGCGCTGACTCTTCATCAATAACCGCCTTCATATGCCTTTACTCAATTTGCCAGGTCCTGGAATGAGGTACAGACATAAAAAATGCCGCAGTCACGAAAGATGATGGGATAGAGCATAAAGAAATACAATAAAAATATTATCTGGCCTAATGGTGGCACTATACCTGACAAAATATATCTGTATAGGGCAGAGGTCAGTGAATATTGGCTATAACTGTTAAAACATTTATCCAGTTATCATAAATCTTTGTACATGTCTATGGCCTGTGATTGGGAAAAAACATTTTAAGCTGAACTCAGAGGGACATGTGGACCAAAATGTCACAATTAAGTAAATCAATGCACCAGCAATGAATAGGTCCAATAATATTCATACTATATATAAATAATACACTAAAGGGCACACATGAATACACTCGATAGTAGTACCACATCAATCCACCGGGTGGCAGGCATGTGCAGCATTTTTTTCACTTTACTTCTCTTCTACAGAGCACAAAACAGAAAAGACAATTTCTTAGTATATGCCAAAGAAATATGAAAACTGAGGAGTTACTCGAACTCATATTTATTTTGAAATTTGATATGAAGTTCCTGTTACATTTCTCTCTCATGCATTAGTTAATGTATTGTGTTGAAAGTGTTTAAAAGTCTGTTTTGTGACGTTGTCTCCATGGTGACGGAGAGGGCCGGACTGGGTCTGATTGACATGTACTAAATTGTATGACAGAAGGTGAAGATTATACATGTGCATGTGTATTTCTTCATTCCTGTGATCAATATACATGTATAATCATCTTTCTTCTTGTTTGCAGGACCAGTTTGAGTTCACACTGATTGCTGTGTGAACACAGTGTCATCGGAAGTCATCGTTGTCCTGGTGGCTCTGCCCCAGTAACACCAGTGAGATTCAGACCAGTCCCAGGTCCGACAGACTGACCCTGCCTCCTGACTCTCGCACTCAGACCTTACATTCCTTTTCTCGATATGATGATGATGATTATCACAGTCACGGTCTGTCTGTCTGTCGGGTGATGCCTTCAAGGATTGGAAGGAATTACACAGGCATCTATGTGATTTTAGCTGTTTGTGTTGCATTCGCTGCTTATCTGAGTAAAAAAAAGTCACACCAGAATGATAAAATGCATTAAAATGAATTCCGAAATGAAGCTGCATGTCCCATCACAGGGTTACATGTGTTACATTAAAAGGAAAGATGAGCTTGAATTTGTTATCTTTTGAACCACGGTTTTCACTCAATGTCATATTTCACTTATCTCTAAATGATGATATGAGTGGAAAAATGTAAAGACACTATTGTTTCTATCACCTATTAAATCAAATGTCTGATAGCGTAGGTGAGCTGCAGTGCTATAAATGCCATAAATCATGTTGACAAAAGTATCCTATAATCATCTGAGATTATTTTACCGTCAGCTCTGTTGAATATGGCCATCTCTATATTTACCCCATTAACAGGAAACAATGCATTCAACCCAACACACATAAAGCATGAAAAACAATTGCAAAAGGGATGCCAAATGACCAAAATGAGACAAAGCCACAATGGGAAATGACCATATTTGTGCAAAACATAATATAAAGTGAAACGTAAAGGCAACTAAAAAGGGGCAAACTGACTAAAAGGAAACGCAAAAACCACTATAAAGAGATTCAAAAGACCACAAAACAACTAAAATAAGAGATAACATGTCCAAACTTCCACAGAGATCCAAAACAACCGCAACGAGATATTGAAGAACCGTTAAAACCGTTTTTCCTCATGCGACAAACGTGCCCCTTCTTCTTTGAATCTGCACCCCCAGTGAATTAGGTTGTTTTACAGTGAAGTACATTCCACAGTCACACTGTAGCCACTTTCATGCTCACTGGTGTGCAGCATAAAGCCCCAGTGTAAGCATGCATGTAGCACTTGCCAAGCCTTCGGGAAGAAAAGAACATCTCAGAGGGAAGACAAGAAGAGAATGAGTCCACAGGACCGACAACACAATCTGCTGGTCCTGTCCCGCTGCTGCTGCACAAAAGCCGAGTCTCGTTGCATGAGAAGGCTTAAAGATGGAAAAGGACAGGGGACGTGACGAGAAGGGCGCCATCCCCCTCGTTTGCGCACTCGGAGCTTTTCAGGGGGGAAAAAGCCGTGGGCCCAGTGTGTTTTATTGCTAATTCCTCTGTGACTTCCAAGGGGCACTTAAAGGACTTCAATCATCAGATTTGCACTCCGCTCGCTCACTTCAGACCCAGAGGAGGCCTCAGGAATGGGAGGGGGAACGCGCCCCCCCCCAGGAGAATGTCGCCGGTGCTCCTCTTTGGGCTGATTTAGCTGTTTTCCTTTTCACCTCCTGTTGAATGTTGGGCAACGGCGAAACCAGAGAGACAAATGTGTGTTTACGCTTTTAAAAAAAGAAAGAAGTATGAGGGGAAAAGAGGGGAGGAGGGGACAATGTTCTTTTTGTATTCTTTGCCATCCAGGAACCTGGGTGGAAAAAAGCGGCCAAGAGGACATCATATAAATCAGGTTACCAGTAGCAACAGCACCGGTAGACTGGCCACTCTCTTCTTCCCACTCATTCTTCTCTTCCACATCTCGCACAGTGTTCTGTGCCCACCTTCCTCACCTACATTTTCTTCATTGTCGCTCCTTCACCTTTCCCTTTCCCACCTTAACCTCCGGGACACATTCCGCCCCCAAACATTGTCAGCCTCACCATCAAAGTGGGACTGATTCCATGAAGTGTTTGGCCATTCCTCCCCGGCAACGATTCGGCATTTCTTGGCCTCTACAGCTAAATCTTGAGGCCTATTATTACAACGGCCTGCATACAGTCGGAGGGGAAAGGAGTTATGGTGAGAGAAGATTGCGGGTGAAGGTGCAGGGAAAGGGCGAGAACATGAGAAAATGAAGTTTTGGGCAGAGGAGAAGGAAACAGACCTGTGAGAGCGATCAAGCGAGGGGCCTCATTAAATCTAAATAGGTGACCCAGCCAGTAGGTGAGCACATTCCCATTAACTTGGCAGCGTGGATAACTTCCTCCAGGCTTATGGGTTATTACTTCCTCTCCCATCGCTGCAAGACTATTGTTTAGCCGCAGCCTGAGGTCGTGCACACTGCAGGGCTAAGCCTGATCTCTGATATGGACAATGCTTGCTATTGTCTCTTGCCCGCCTTCATTCACTATACAGGAAGTGGCTACAACTCGCATCAACAGCTGCATTGTAAAATATCATAAACTAACAACGGGTATGATATAGGCATATCCGATTAATTAATATACCATTGAATTCATTAATGAAACCCACAAATACATACAGATTGCACAAACATCTGCAAGGACATCTCTTCTTACAATACAGAGTCAATACAGAGTGGGCCTGTAATCCCAACTCTACTGCACAGCTTCTCCTTTTGGGGATCATTGAGAATTACCAGTGAATATTAGATATATAATATTATAGAACATTAGAAGCTCCAACAGAACGTTTTCAGTTGCATCACAGCTGAGCTGTTACTGTATTGGCAGTTTGCGGGCGATTGTTGAAGATGTCTGATGTGGCAGTTGTCTTTGCCACGTCAAAGCCATCTTCACAAAAGTTATTCCAGACATTTGACTCCAACATCCCCATGTTGTTGTACTTGTTGAAACTTGGAAGTCTGTCACAAGTGTGTGACTGTCACAGTGTCAGTGCTGTTAGCGTCAGGTGAAAGCAGCGACGCAGTGAACTGTCACTGTTAAAAATGTCCTTGTCCGAGAATAACAGCCTTATTCTTAAGGTCATCCAACCTCCTCATCATGCAATAACCTGTATTTATTAAGTTTGATTTATTTTGACCTAATTTTTTATTATAATGTGATGATGTTCATCTCTGTTTGCAGTTACTTTTCACGTGTTCAGTGGTTTCAAATTATCCTTTAATGCTTTGCTTCACATTTCATGATATCAACCTTTGATAGTATTTCCAATAAAGCCCTACTTTCATATCAGAATATCTATGAATTGTTTTGGGAACAACCAATAACAACCAATAAATATTTGATGAAGTGTTATCCAAAAGCAGATTATGGGACACTGTGCATTCTCTAAAGCCATGGGTTTTCTCGTGAGCCCGCAACATTCAGTCGACTAGATGAGTTTTCTGCATTAAATCTTTGCGTTCTCATGCAGCAGTTTACAGCACCTCATTACCACCTCAGTGGAAACAGGGAGGTCGTGAATCTGCTCGGAGCCTGTCAGCGGCGTGTGATCGATGACCTGGGCTAAAAGGACAGTTACAGGAGCTCAGGCGTCTTTGTACGGAGACATGAGCTTGAGTTACAGCTTCGGCCTGGGTCAGTTAGTGACTGTATATATATATATATATATTGTGTGTGTGTGTGTGTGTGTGTGTGTGTGTACTATATTCACACACTTTCTAAAACACAACCCTAAATAACATGTTGAGTAACATTTTAAAACTACTACTGTATAACAATATTAATTGTCATATAATAGTCTTTTAAACACTCACCTAAAGTGAGAAACTTCAATCAGAGTCACATCTTCTATGGCTTCATAATGCATATCATGGGAATGTACAATATGCCATATGCAGATAGAGCTCATCCAGATAGATGTGCCCCCCCCCCCAATGCACCCTTGAGCATACAGTCAAAAAATAAAGAATTTGAAATAAAGTCGTGTGCGAGTGTGTGTGACACAGGGCAATTTCGAGAGAGGTCAGAAATGGCAAAGCAACCTGTTGCTTTGCTGGAGGCGCACGCAGGAGACATTTCCCAGCAGCGACTCCCAGGGGGATCGCAGCTCCGCGCATCAGCGGGCATGATAGAATTACACACCCACTTTCACACCGTCAGCCACGTCCTGCAAGAGCCCATCCCCGACTGAAGACCCCCGGCACACAGCTCAGGGGCCACACGGACACCGCCGGCGCCTTTGGCACGCGTCAATGACCACTTGCAGAACTTGATAAGAAGAGATTCGTAGCGCGCAGAGAGCGAAACGCACTCGGGATCTTCTTGTTTTTCTTCTTTTTTTTTAAGTTTGCAGAAAAGGGGACTTAAAGAAAAGAAGGGAGAAAAAAAACAACGATGGCCAACTCCGGTATCCAGCTGTTGGGGTTTTTCCTGTCGCTGATGGGCATCGTGGGACTGATCGTCGGGACTGTCCTGCCGCAGTGGAAGATGTCCGCGTACGTCGGGGACAACATCATCACCGCCGTGGCCATGTACCAGGGCCTGTGGATGTCGTGCGCCTTCCAGAGCACCGGGCAGCTCCAGTGCAAAATCTACGACTCCATCCTGCTGCTCGACAGTGAGTGTTGGTTCTGATGTGTTCTACTGATGCTTATACTTATTTATTTATTTATTTATTTATTTTTTATGTTTTAGTGATACATTGCCAGTCAGCACAGGGCATTAACATCAACTGCTACCCTGTTAAAGTGCTGCATTGTTCTTCTCCACCTGTGGACCCACCTGGTCCATCAGAGCACCTCCTTCATCTGAATGAAGCCTCAGTGCACCACATAGTTTTTTTACCTCAGGGTATAATTTACTCATCATGCCTTGATTACCATCCACTGTCTTCTGTTAGATTATCACCACTACTACAGTGCCACATTGTCACTGTCTTGGGGGGGGGGGGGGGGTGAAAAGGAACCAAGGCATTAAACCGCATCCTAATACACACAAACTTCCACCGACACTCACATACAAGGTGATACATCACCCGAGCATCATCGCTCCGCGATCAGTGAGAAAGCCTTTAGTGAACAATGAAATTCCTTTGAGACAAAAAAGCCCAGTTTTGTTTCATTTGACACAAGTCATTGCTGTCAACTCGAGGTCCCGGCGACAAACTGTCTGCTCTGCTTCACCAGAGACAGGGGATGACCCTCGGTAGGGCGCATATCTCCGCCGAGGTCCTTCAGCCCCCTTTAAATTCCATCAGGACGCAACAAAATTGCACACACTCACATAGATATGAGTCCCCTAAATATGCTTGATCAATAAACAAATTATCTCGCGCTATGTTAACGGAAGCGACAAAAAAAAAGTTCTCCCCTTTGTCCGGATCCATGCCAAATTGTATGGGTTATTTTCGAGGCCCATGGCCAATCCTTACACCAACAAACAAACTAACAAATGGCAAAAACAAAACCTCCTTTTTGAAAGTAACAAAACAGCACAAATGTCAAAGAGATGGTTTTCCAGAGATTTGGCCAAAATATTATATGCATCACAACTTCATGGGGAGTGGTAGTAAATTAACCAGAGCACACAGGCTTCCCCGACCTTTCTGCTGAACATCAACCATCACAGTGATTTATTGTGATTAATGAAAAGTTTAACAAACAGAAAATACATCTCCAATTCAGGTTTTGCATACATAGCACCAGTCATGCAGTGATAACCAGACGGAGCCTGCAGATGTTTGGGCTCTTATTGCTGACTTAACACACAGGACACATCGGACGGATGGGGTCCGAAGCCAATAATGACCAATGACCACTTCACTTTCTGTGCTAATCTTGATTTGAAACTGAAAATGTATTGCACATACAGTATAAATGAAATGTGTTATCATTATTATTATATCTGATGGAATCAGCACTATGTTCACTGCATACAGCCAGCTTAATGGTGAGCTGGATCACCAACCAGGACATGTGGGCAACTAGATTTTTGCTTCAGACCCTGAGATAATCTGATTCATATCATCTGTTCTTGTCATGTTGTGGAAGGGTCTGGAAAATTGTTGCGGTGCAGATTCCTAACTTTTTGAACTGGGGGGGCGTCTCTGTGGAGTAATCGAAGGGTTAAGTGACCAATTGGCTAAAATGATTGTGTGCACCCTGCAGGATCTGCATTTATTACTTAATCCACAATATTGTTTTCCGTTCCTCACTATTTTATAGAGTTCAGCCCCCCCCCATCTCCTCTCTCTCCTCTACATGCTCTTCCCCTCTGTGTCTCTCTACCCATCCCTCAGTCCCTCCCACTCTGCTGGAGTGTTTTGTTTGTTTGGGCAGGGCAGGGCAGGGATGGCCTAGACTGGCACAGACTGGTTCTAGGTGGACAGAGGGTGGGGGAGATGGGGCACCCTTGTGGTAGGTTTATAGTGTGAGGGAAGGAGGGGTGGGGTGGGGGTGGGGGGTTGCTGACCGATGAGGATCCTGGGATCCTGACAGTTGTGTTCCAGCAGGCCTCTCAAACAGCAACAGACGGGAGGGAGGGAGACTGTGAAAAGGAAAAGAGAGTGAGAGATGTTTTTTTTCTGTTTGTGTGTGCCGGTGTGTGTGTGTGTGTGTGTATGTGTGTGTCCGTGTCCATGTGTATCCCATGGTTTCTCTTCCAGGAAAAGCTCACATTAAAGTGTCCAGAAAGGCTAATGTGAATGTAATTCACATCCTCTGGACACACTCATAAAGCCTCTTTCATAGGTTGTGGATGGTTTATTAGTCTTGCCTTATCATCTTCTATTTCACACTTCCAGACTTTCCAAACACGATTCATTATTCCACTTCATGTGCTCTTTGTGCTTTGGCTAACTGCTGCATTTTAACCTTTTCTGTGTTGCACTCTCGCATTCCACAACACAAAGTGGGATCTACGGCTGCCCAGCCTGGCAGAATCAGCACACTCTTCCTGTTATAAACACAATCATTAACAGGATTCCCTCTCTCTGTCTTCTCCAGGTTCGCTCCAGGCCACTCGAGCCTTGA
Organism: Scophthalmus maximus; assembly: GCF_022379125.1. NCBI lineage: Eukaryota > Metazoa > Chordata > Actinopteri > Pleuronectiformes > Scophthalmidae > Scophthalmus > Scophthalmus maximus. Next base: position 28,129,072 of record NC_061516.1, on the reverse strand, counting down.
TGATAGTTGGCATCATCGTGTCCATAGCAGGGCTAGGTGTGGCCTGCATGGGAATGAAGTGCACCACCTGCGGAGGGAGCGAAAAACTGCGCAAGTCCCGCATCGCCATGACAGGAGGCATCATCCTCCTCGTGGGCGGTGAGGATGAGAAGGCTCCTTTTTGAGTTTAAACCCATTTGATGCAAAGTATCCATTAAAAACACCGAGAATGTGAACTCCCTCAAACGTTTGCATCAAAATAAACCATTTAAATATGTTTTAATAACCTATGGGTACCTGCACTTTTTGAGATGGCAGCTAATGTGAGAGAGTCTTGATTATGACTGAAAAATTAAAGGGAAAACCAACAGAGAGATGTTGTTCCACCTCAAACTGCATAACAGCATCTACGTGTGCGGAAAGTCAAGCCGATCTGGAAGTGCCTGGAACCTGTTTGCTCTCGGATGACCAATAGGGGGCGACTTAAGAACAAGTCTGTTTCTATAGAAGTCAATGTGGAAAGGACTCTACTTCTCACTTGATTTATAGCGTCCGTTTTTGGTCTCAAGCTCTTGTTCCAAGTCTTCTCTAATACACCATGATGTTCATTCTGTAAAATGTGGTCCCATTTAGGGTAAAATGGACAATAAAAGTGCAGTATTGGGCCGTGGATTGACAGAGTACATTTTATAGTTATTGTGATATTATAGGCAGGACCTAAAAAACACTTTCATCCCAGACTCACCCAAACTCACCTCGCACAGTTGCTTAGATCTCATGTGCATCCAGCAACAGGTAGTATGAGGAAGTTTGATCCCCAGTCCAAAAAGCCCACTCTTCTGCTCAGGCCCCTCAGAGGTCACAAGACTGAATGAGGCCAGTTCTCCTGGCACTGATTCTAACGGGGTCAAACTGCCTCTGAAGGGATCAGAAGCACTGAACGCTACAGTAAATGTGCTGGAGTCAACATAGTGACTACAAAAGGGATAAAAGCGTATCTGCTCTCTCAGGTTCTGATGACAGACTGGTTGATGGATGACTTTTTTCTCCTCTCAGGGCTTTGTGCCATCGTAGCGTGCTCCTGGTTTGCTCACAATGTCATCCGGGCTTTCTATAACCCCTACACTCCTGTCAACACCAAGTAAGTAACCCAAACCTCCACCTATTTCACAGCTTTTATCACTTAACTTTGTTGATTGACAATAAAGTATTTCTCTATATCTGCATTTTACGTATAAAAATGTATAATGATATATGATAGTGTAGTGTAAACTCTTTTTTTTTTTTTACAGATGAATCCACTTAACAGTATATACAGTAGTTATAAAGTGCTCCACCTCATCCACCTATTTCTATAATATTCTTTAAATTAATCAGTGATGAACACCTACATGGTATAATATTGATGATATGTTTGTATATCAAAATTTACAAAAGTATAATTTTTAAGTAACATTGTGATATTGCTTGAGTGACACTACTGTATGTATATAAAAAGGCCATTATTCATCTTATATCATCCGTCCATCGTCTCAAAGTCTTACAACAATTTTCTTTTTTCTTTCTTTTCCTTTCTTTCTTTCGGCAGGTTTGAGTTTGGTGCAGCCATCTTCATCGCGTGGGGCGGCTCCCTCTTAGACGTCCTCGGCGGCGCCATGTTGGCTGCTTCTTGTCCAAGAAAGAAGCAGGTGTCCAAATATCCGTCCATGGCCAGTTCCCGCTCCGGTGCTCAGAGCGGCACGAAGGAATATGTCTGAGAGGTGCCGACCACCACACAGAGCCTGGGACTCGAGGAAGTTTCCCCCCTGCTTATTGCAGCACCGGCGAGGAGTAAAAAAAAAAAAACAGGAAGGATTATGGGCAGTCGTGAATCATAAGACAGATGCAAAGAGTTACTGAAAATGGGACTTTGACCTTACTTTTTCATTCAGGCCTTTGATAACCCCTCGATTATCATGCAGCAATCTCACTCATTTTGCGAACGGTGTCTCGCACCCCGCACACACATTCCACAGTTGTTTACAAGTGGGCTTCGCAAACACATTATAATTGGATCCCCTGACTTAATAGACAAGCCTCTGGGTGGAACCTCTTGAATCGTATCCTAAAGGGTGGATCGTAGCCAATGCTTGCACGTCCATGCTAGAACCGGCATCTGTTAGCATTTGCCGTGTAATTGAAAGTAATCAATTCCAGTTGAGCGACCTAGGCTGAGAATCAGGGGGCTCCGAACGACAGACACACAGGGTGACAATGCAATGTTTTGTGTAAACTGTTGGTGGCTCTAAAATAGATTTCCTGCGACTTCGCACACAGCGCTCACTGTGTAGGGTGAGCATGTCACACAGGCCTTTTACTACAACACTCACGACAGGCCCCACGCCTCTTCACACCAGTGTGTTACAAACCCTGCTCAGCATGGGAAATATTTCATCATGTAGTCACTGTGCCACGATCGCTCTCATAGCTTCCACATCAGCCGCTATGAGAATGAACTGCCTCTATTTATTTTGTCAAACGTAGCTTTTTTTTTTTTTGCTCGTGTAGATTTTCATAATTGATAGTCAACTGTGGCCCTTTTGTAGCTTTTCAGAGATTCTGTCATATATGTATGTTTTATGCTCTGACTTTTTTTTATGTCATAGTTTTATACATTCGGCTCATCTAGCAGGTAATGGTGTAACGAAACATTTTTAACATGTATAATCGTACTGAAATAATAAAGATATTGCAACATTGTTAATTGTGTAATGGTCAGCAGCACATTATGCTGTAGATTAAAAAAAACAAAAAAAACTGAAACAGCTTTGAGCATAGGTCACGTGTGCTCCCATTTGCAAAATAGCCCATGCTCTCGCTTTCATCAAATCAGAAATTTTATATCTGAGTATGGAATTATCATTATATTAGTCCCCGGGCATTGAGAAATTGTTTTGCTTGTTGCCAATTGTCTTGGCTGTTTGACCTTCACTGTGCAAGGTTCGACACTAGAGGACTGTAATCTCATGCATCTGAAGGAGGTAAGTTTCTTTGTTAATATACTATATTTATACATGAACTTATAAGTAATATGTAATATCTTACACAAGTGTGCTGTGGAAGCTTGTCCCCAGTGCACGCACACTAGCAGTGGATATTTTGGGACTAGCTGTTTATTCACAGATTCTGTATTTTTCAGATCTAATATACATTTTTTGACTCGTTGGACTCATTGGATGTGGAAAATCCATATCTCGACACGGGTCAAGTGTGACCTGACCGTAAGACTGAAAGAAAGCAAGACACTTGATATCTTATGCACCCCTAAGCCACTTATATTTGCATCCTACCTACATCTAGCAAGTTTTTTATTAATTGCCTTTTCTTCCTTTATTGAAGGAGACAGCAGATATTGAATCTGCCACGTCGTTTTACATGTGACCGTAATAGAGGTAAGTGTATGGTGGAGTCAAACATTTTGTAAAAAGAGCTGTAAAACACACACAAAAGACCCACAGACATTTATAAGTTAGGTAAATGCATTTTTAAGTATTGATCACTGCATTTTTGCACTTTCAGAACACAACTGACACAGGTGCATCAGAACGACAGAGAAAAACTGTAAATCAGGCATGTTAAAATACACTTAACACAAAACGCAAAGATTCACAGGGATTTGTCATTTATTTCCCGGGATGCATTTCCAAAAAGTGGACCATTTCCATGCAAATGGTAACCGCGACCCAAACGGACAAATCTTTGAGTCCGAGAATTAGCTGTGAACTCAAAGTGAACTATAGTAACAATTTCACAGCCAACTAAGTAACATGACATCAGCATGAGCCTTTACAGACATTATATCATTCTAAGGTCCACTGCAATCTTTAACCCACCCCCTAAAAAACGAAAAGCACATCCCATCAGTGTTAAGATTGTCTCAGCAATAACGGCTAATCCCAGACTGCTTGTTTTTCATTATCTCATAATTGCAGCGCAAAGGTTGACGTCAACTTTAAGTAGTCAACCTGAACCTGAAAGACACTATGACGCCATGCGTGCGTAGCTCAACAAGCATGTGCTGTGTGTATTTTTTGATGATCAATCTGATGCACCATCAAATGTCATTTGGCATTTTCTTCCCTGCTGCCCAATGTCTGTTATCACAGAGGCGTGGCCCAAACTGGGAGACCCCTGCCATCGGAAACAAGCACAACCTCAAGCAACGTGCTGTTTGTGGTTTTTTTGTTTTGTTTTAACTGCCGTGTCTGCGGCCCGAGCAAACACTGAGCTCACGCTGACTCCGCGTGATCTGGAGAGCAAAAAACGGTGGTGCGGTCGGAAATACTGCTACGTGCAGTAGCCCTTCACAACATGATGTACCAGCTTACGTGTTCTGGCGCGCTTCACAGACTCCATGCATAGAATTCTGCACATGACCAGCATTCCCACAAAGTGCACCATTTGGAAACATAATAAATGACAGAAGCGATATCCATTCAGAAGACGAGTAAAAACCATGTAGAAGCCAAGAAAAACAACAACAACAAAAGTGTCTCGATTCTTTTCTTAAAAATAATTAGCAGGAGCTGCTGTTCTTTTTTTCTTCGATAAATAGCCAGCTTCCGTCCACTGGAAAAACCGTACACAGCTTGCATCAGTGTGAGAGTAGAGAATGATAGTCATTGCACAACCAAAGCTTAATGTTTGACCTGTGTGGATACACATTAGCAGGCGCGTTTCCCCCTCCCGCAAACCACAGACAAATCAGTAACCCCTCACCGGTAAACAGGCAGGCAAGGGGCGGCTTTTCACCTCGCCATCTGCTCAGTGCAACTTTAGAAATGTAGCCCTTTTTTTAAGAAGCTCTGAAAAATATAGACACTTTCCTCCAAACCTTCCCCAAGTCCTGATAAGTCCGCCACCGACTGAGGTGTAGAGCGGGGGGGGGGGATATGCAACACAATTCAATTATTTCACAGTATGACCAAAGTTAAGTTAAATAAACCCTATATACAACCAGAGCCTGTAGGCTTCAGCTGGCGCTAAGTGAGCCGGTTTCGTGCCGCGTTGAGCCGTCAGATGCTTCAGTAGGACACTTGGCGGGACCAAGACCAAGATCACCGCCATGGAGGTTTTGGCGTCCCGGGGGGATTCTTTTTTTTTCACATATCTATCTTTTTTGGCACTTTCTGGTGAAGTTTAGGAGATGGGAGACAGGGCAACAGGACACTGCCCGTTGTTGTTCATGATGTCATCCAGGTCTTCATCGTCCAAGTCCACTGAGGAGGAAAGGGTGAACGGGTCAGGAAACTACACTGAAACACTTTGAAACACAAATTGAGCTTAAATGCATCTATTTGATCCATTTTAAGAGATGATTCAGTTTGTTTAAAGCTACTGTTCCATATTGTTGATGATGAGATAAGTCATCTTACATTTGCTTTAGCTACATATTTATCCCACAGACATTCGAGCGATATATCACTCTTCTGTAACTTTTCAGAAAGAAACAGGTTTCCCAAAAGATCTCTGACTATAATATTTTACATTTTTCCGCAGTATATATTCCATTGGCATGATACTTCACCTTGACAACATTTAGGGCTGACACTATGAGCTACATTATAAAATATCAATATAATTTTTTTTATTATTCAATCCAACCCAATCTAACTTCTTTTTCTTTATCCCTGGGGATGACAATGGAAGCGTGATTGAATAACATTCTGGCAGTCTTCCCTTTCAAACGGTCAGTTTATCACTACGGCCCTACACGCAACTGATTTACCATTGTGTACAGCCTCACGCACATTGGTGTGTTTTCTAATGCTGAGTTCTCTAGATAGTGTACATGTAATGTACACCACCATCCTCCACCTTTTAAAATATCTGGCAAATAGGAGCCTTACATAAACACTATAAGCAGATTCTCTCCTCTCGCTATTTCAAATTGGCAACTTCCCAAAAAACTGCAAATGTGTGTTGTGAAGCTGCTGTCCTGTCCAGGAGTCCTTAGACACTTCAATTCAATTCAATTTTATTTGTATAGCGCCGTATCACAACACACATTGTCAATATTACAATATTACAGGGAAAACCCAACAAATCACACATTGAGCAAAGCACTTGGCGACGGTGGAGAGAAAAAAACTCCCTTTTAACAGGAAGAAATCTCTGACAGAACCAGACTCAGTTGTGGGCGGTCATCTGTCTCGACCGGTTGGGGTGAGGAGAGAAATGAGGAAGAGAGGAGAGGTGGGCAGAAAGAGGGTGGGAGGAGAGACAGTAGGAGAAAAGAGAGAGAGAGAGAGAGGACAGGTGTACAACCGCCACACTTGCTGCCTGTAGTTATCCATAGTAGTCGTATCATGATTACAACAACCCTATTCACACACTTTGCTTTTATATGCCAATTATGTTATAGATAGATAGATAGATAGAAATCACACACACTTCTGTGCAGGCTACTGTACTGATATGAGGTTATTCTAATTTTTTTCACTTGTGTCTTTATGTTCATGTACTCTCTTGATTCTTGCACTTTTGGGGTAATATCTTCATGGTTGAATGCACTTATTTGTAAGTCTCCTAAATTAATGTAACGTAATGTCTGTATGGGCGCAGCAGCTGAATGTTCTCATGGTGGGTTGTGTGTAAGTGGTGTCTTGCGCATCCTCGCATTGGACCCACTAGAATAAAAGCAGCTGTTCCCTTTCATCTGTCCCCACAGGCAAAACGTCCCATCGCTCACCTTTCTTGGTCCGGCCAATCTGGCCCAGTTTCGGGGCTCTCTGTCCGAGTCTCTGCGGGTTGGGCGCGCCGCCGTGGCCGTTGACCTGCGGGTGCCCCGGGTTGTACTGGCCCGCCGCGCCGGGCTGCCGGGGCGGCCCGCCGGGCGGGATGAGCTCGGGGATACCTGACGCTCCGTACATCTCGCCACCAGCACGCCTTCTCCCAAATGGCCGCTAGATGTCCGCACAGTCCAAAGCTTTGCGTCGTGCCCTTAAAAAAAAAAAAAAAAGCCTCTCTCACTTCCGCAATGGCAATTCAACAACGAATGTATGGACAGCGGACGGCACAACGAAGGTCCCCGCAGCCTGTGAATGAAAGTAAACACGTGGGTCAGAAATAGCTCCCGTGCGTCAGACGGCGGTCGGCGTTTGGCGAGTGCGCACGAACACTTGTCCGCTGTTTGCGCTGAAATGAACGGTTCCCTCTCGCGTGTGTGTGTGTGTGTGTGTGTGTGTGTGTGTGTATTCCGCTGCATTTCTTCTAACAGGTGTATAGCCATCGCCTTCCCTGGCCATCGCAATACCTGAACGCTACGATGACGTCGCTTCCGTTTGCGCCACTCACGGTCATAAATCGTGAACTGATCGCTTCCTCTTGGATCTTACAAAAAAAAAACCCAAACAAAACAAAAACTGTTAAATATCATAAATATTACCTCACCTCTCTTTCGCCGAGGCCGCAGTTATGGGCTGAGTCCGGTAAACGCGGCTTCTGAGAACTGTGTTGTTGTTTATCAGGGCTCTCTCTCTCTCAGTCTCTCTGCGTCTCTCTCTCCCTCTCTCTCTCTCTCTCTCTCTTTCGATTTAAAGGGGCCTCTCGTCGTTCCCTCGGCCGTGGGGATTTCCTCGCATTGTGTCTTGACTCACAGCGGCGTGTGCGCGTCACCGCGGGACTGACACGAGCGACAGCGCCGACACTTCGGGTTATCGCGGCGGAGGTGTGCCAAAGTTTTTCGAAGCGGTGCTGCGTAATTACGCAGCTCCGGTAGCGAGAGAGTGACTCCGGCGTCAGCCAATGGCGAGCACTGCTGACTAATCCCCCCCCTTAGGCCTGCGTAACACATGTGATTGGTCATGTCAGAGGCAGTAGTTCAAGTCTGCTCTGTGCTGTAGGCATGCAGCCTGAACAGAAAAAAAGAAAAAAAAAGAATTACTTGCATGACAAAGAAAAATGAACTTACAAACAAATCAGGTGACTGATCTCTGAAGATGATGCCCATTTTTCTCTCGTGATTTGTGTTTCCCCTTCTCTAAAGTCTGAAGCCAAACTCACCCTCAAACCTACAGTGGCCCTGAGAGCTCACAGCACTGCAACTTGAGAAAACACATGCAAATAGACAAGACACAAACAAATTAAGAAAACATCTTCATCAATTTGGCAACACATGCGCGTCACAAGCGTTTAGAAAAAAGGAGCCGCAACACAAGACATCAAGAAAAAAGCACTGCAAAGACAGCAACACAGCACATTAAGACAAATCTCTGCACATAGGCCGCGGCGTAACAGAAGTGTTTCCAGTGTTAAAAAGTGATGCACACGTGTGGACACACTTGTTGTTGCTGCGGATTTTGACTCGCAGCGCTATCAAGGTTCTCTTTCCATCGGTGGTTTTGGAAAATGAGATAAAAAGTAATTGATTTTGAAACAACAACCGTGTCCAGACTTTTTCTTAATGTGTTGTGTTGTGATGTTTGCAGCGCTTTTTTTTTATGTGTTGTGTTGCGGCCTATTATGGAATGCCGTTTTAGCCAATATTAAATAAATGAATAAATACATGAATAAATATGTCTTTGCAGCACGTCTTCTAAATGCTGCGCATGTCTTCAAATTGATGAAGATGTTTTCTTAATTTGCTTGTGTTTTGTCTATTTGCATGTGTTTTCTCAAGTTGCAGTGCTGCGAGCTCACAGGTACAAGCCCACCGTACAAACCAGTTATCTGCAACGTCTAACCATAGTCTACTCCCTGAGGCCTATCCAAATAGATAGGCGATATTAAAGAGTACATTATTAGGCTAGAATCATTTAAGTATGTATTTTTGTTATGTTTTAATCAAATCATGTGCAAATCAAGTGCTTTTGTATTAATGTTTGTGACATGCACGTCTGTTGTTGTTTTGATTGATCCGTCAACGTGGAAACATATAAAAGGCAGGAACAGTGACTGGGCAACTGATACATCAGAAGAACTCCAGACTTTGGTAAAAGTAAATGTATGTTTACACATTTGTGTGTTTTGGGGACATGTATATACAAATTGGTGAGTCTCAGTTTTAACACATCACAAAAGTACATAAACGGTTAATGCGGCTTAAATGGCTATCATGTTAATCGCATATTGTGACGCCAAGACTTGCCTAGGCAGAACAGACTCTACATACCAGCCTGGATTGTCTGGGCTGGTGTACGACTGACTGGCTTTCGCCTCTTGCAGAATTATTTGCACACTTCGTCGTGTACGGAGCAAACACTGCATATCGGCTGCTGCCATCATGTCCTGGATCATCGGTGTGACCCTCCTGCTCATCATTTTGGCCGACAGCACAGGTTAGCACAAGGGGAATTTGTATTTGCATATTTTTCTGTGACATGTAAACTGGGACACTTGCACTCTGTCAATAAGTGAATCTGCATTTGACAGGAAGGCTGTAAGGGGTTGATGGGTGATGTATTATTGTTCCCCATAAATGATTTTCTTGCCGTTTTCCACTGTGTGCAGCTTTCTCTGATGGATCTTGTGTGACCAAAGAGCACATCGGCAAGTGCAGAGGTGAGTGTCCGTTTGACTATTTGGTTAAAACGTTTCCATTGGTTATAAATTTGAGGCCCTTTCCCCTGAATTTCCTGACACTGTGCACACCACTGTCACGTCAAACTCTAGAATATCAATGACCCCCCTCTGCTCTTACCGCAGTTTTTCCCAATGGTGTGATGAAGTGTCGCTCCCCGCTCTTGCCCAGAAACCGTGGAGAGAAAATGGATCTGATCAAATGCCTCTGCAGCAAAGCAAACCAGCGCAGTAAGTGCAACCCTACTCGTGTGTGGGTGTGTGTTAATATTCAGAAAAGACATTTCATGTGCTACCTTTTTTCTGTGTGTCTTTTTTTAGAGTTTCCAGAGTTTGAGGCCATCTGCACATCGTGGCATCCTGGTCTTCCAATAACCCTGGTGTAAATGAGCGCAAGGACCCACAATACAACGGCGCAGCATATCGCGCAAGATCACGTCACCGTATTCCCACATCGTCGCATGATATCAACCATCGCACGAGAAGCAGCACATCAAATCACATGGTCGCCTGGGAGACTCAAAAGGCTGCATGGCACTGCATCATGTTTACACATCACGTCGTCCTTGTAATATGCTATAGATGAAAGTAAAGACATGTTTTCTGCAACAGTTTGTCTCAACTCCTTTTTTGGGTCTAGCCAAAGGTAAAACAATCCAACCTCAAAGGTGAACTCTTGTTTGTTCAATCACACAAAAGGGTTGGGGCGGGGGGGGGTGGGAAGCTGTTTCCCCGCCACCGGTCGCGAAGCCAAGTGAAGCTAACCGGCTGCTAGCTCCGGGTTCATGTGCGTTGTTTCAATCTGCCAAGTCCCTTCGAGCGACAACAAAAAAAGAAAAGTTATTATCTGCCAAAATGTGCGACTGTTGCCTTACGTTTGCCCTCTGGGACCTAAGGTCTTTGTGAAATAGTCACCAACGTTGCAGGTCTTTGTTGTCAAGAAACCAAGTAAAGTGAAAGTTGTCTCTTTTGAGTCCTTTAGAAATGCTCATTGTTGTGACGGAGAAAATATGGGCCTGGGTTTTGTTGTTGTTGTTGTTGTTAATTGTTTTACTTTTTTGAGTATAGAAGAAACCTCTCTATCTTCTACCTAGAAAGAATGTCACTTCTTATCCCTATGTGTCAGCAGCCCCTATGGAACAGGCTTTGCCTGATAGAGGTATTTGTTTTGTCCCCACCTATCAGGACAAGGAGAAACCAGATGCCACAGAAGATATATTTTCTCTTATGTTGTCAGTGAGAATAAATAATAGTATTCTACCTATTTGGGGTTTTTACAAGATGCAGAAATGCAGTGCTGATGTGAAGAAGAAGAAAAAAAAAGGCTTCTGTGATGACATTTTGTGATTTCTTACTCAACTGTTACAGATTAGGAGCTGCCAGTGGTGTAACTCTCAAACCATAATATTTCCTACAGAGGTGCGCGAGAACTGACCTTGCCTCTGAAGGTCCGCAGACTTTTTAGACATCAGCTAATCTCTCACTTTGAGGACTCAAAATATTGTACGTCAGCAGTCAGGGCACCTTGTTTTGCCCTCATGTCTGACGGCTTCATATTTACACCAAAACACTGCAGTCAAGCAAAGAGCTCGGGCGCGCGCACACACACACACACACACACACACACACACACACGACAGTCAAAGACCGAAAGAGAGGAAAAAGTCAATCACAGTAGATAACAAAACCGTCCAGCTACTTGCTCTTCCTTGGATTTTGAGAACTCGACTCTTGACCAGGGGTAAGTCATCTATTCTCCATCAAAACAAGGCCTGATTATTTATTATTTTTGTTTTACATACAGAGAGGTTGTGTAAATCATTCCCCAGTGCATCGTTCTGGCTCAGAGCCATGCATCATGACAAAGGAAAGATCAGTTGGAAATCGTTCTCTCCTCTGAGTTTGGTTTGTAGTCGAGGAACTAAAGAATAACTCAGACCGTGAGACAGCAGCGTTAAATCCTTTCTGAGTGAGGGGCGTGGAAGTTCCTTCCTAGCAAGCACCCCACTGGATCACCGCCCTTACTGTATCTTTTGACTGACGGAGTGATTTCCTGTGAACATTCAGTCATGGGAGTTTATTCTTGTTATTATATATTGCTGGTGTTAATGTGTGGAGCTGGAATACAAAGACATCAACATTTCCAGCAGATGTCCTCAGCAAATCTCACACACATCTCACATGAGTTGTATTTACTGGTGATTTGCTTTGTATTATATGTTTTGGAGGAAACATAACTGCTGAATGCTGCGGAATCAACACACAATCTCAGTGGTGCATTGTTAAAACAAACTAAAGAATATTTACTAAATTACACTGCATAAGTATATATTTTTTATGTAATTGAGTATTTCTAATATGCCTCTTTATTCTTTTACCCTGCTACATAATTATTTCAAAAATAGTTTTTATATACTGTTTATATTTTTTATTTTTTTGTAATGGCTTTCTGATGAATAAATACTTGTTTACTTTTACTTGAGAATTTGAATACTGAAGTTTTACTTGAGTCTTGTGAGGTAGCTGGATAGTGGAGTATAGTTTAAATTGTGGTAAAGCCAAATTACAGTAAAGAAGTAAAGGATGTTGGTACTTCACTCGTCACTGGGCAATCTTTCCCGAACCTTAACCATGTACTTTAGGTTGTTAAACAAATTAAAGGTGTTGGCAGTGAACCGTGAACAACAGTCTGAAAACCATTACATATATGTGGCCAACAAAACATCTCTGCCACTTTAAATGTGATGAACGTGAGAAAAAAAAGACACATAACAAGCAAGAAAAAAAAGTATATAATAATACAAGTCCTGCTTTGGCCCTGAATATGATATTTAAAAAAGAGCTGATTTAATTAACTTGCTTAGGAGATTTTGCAGTGTGCTGAAAGTACAAAATTATAATGGGAACCCATTGGTAACTGAGGCTCAACCAGTCAATTGGGATTTGAGGAAATAAGTCATATTTTCTAATGCTAGAAACCACAATGTAACCGCTCCCCTGCAGTATCAGTAGTTTCATATAATGGTATTTTGAATTCTGGCCCCGCCTCTCTTTTGTGCCTGCGGATGGACACTTCAGCTATGTCTCCACGGGTGGTCCAGACCCAGCCGGAGAGCAGGGGTCATGAGGCAGGCCAGTGGAGCACTGGCCTTTGTGAGTGCCATAAAGACATTGGGGACTGTGAGTATACAGCATAACAAACATTTACTGTATATCTGATCATCAGTGCTGAGAAGCAGAAAAAAATGCATTTTGTGTTTGTGTGTGTGTGTGTGTGTGTGTGTGTGTGTTCGTGTGTGTGTGTGTGTGTGTGTGTGCGTTCAGGCTGCTTTGCCCTGTGCTGCCTCCCAGTGTTCACCTGTAAGGTGACCAGTGCAGTGGGTGCGTGTCCCTGCCTGCCTCTCCTGGACTGTATCGGGTGTGTGCCGCCGGCCGCTCTCGCCATGAGGGCCTCTGTCCGGGAGCGATATGGCATACAGGTAATAAGAGAATAATGTGTAGTATAACCCCCCCCCCCCCCCCCCAAAAAAAATGCATCATTCAGCAATTTCAATTCCAGCTACCTCAGTTTGAACACTTTGGAAATCTCCCGGACGGTCATTGTGACGTTAACGTCCAGGTTGGTCGTACAGAAATACTCTGCAGCACTCCATTGGTCTGTTCAGTGTGTCAGATAGAAGTCACGTGCTCTTGCCTTGTGGGAAAAGGTGATTAAAACATGAAGTGTGAGTCAACCTACCAGTACACAGTCTTTTTTATGGTTTAGGCAGTTATTTAATCAGACATTTCCTTTCTTTCACAATTTAACCATTGTCCCTTTGAGACAAGATACAGATAAATTTGTGAATATATTCTTTCAGTCAAGTGGTGTAGGCCCTGTAAATTGTGCTGTTGTGCCACACTGTTTCCAGCTCAATTACACTGAGCTGCTGGGGCTTTGAATAATTGCCACTGCTGCTGAGGAAATGAGATGTTACGCCGCTGAAAAACAATAACAGCAGACAGCAAAATACAAGATGGGAGTAATAACTCTGTGTATAACTTTGAGTCTGTGTGGTGACATCAGATCAGTTTGATATATGCTGAGGATGCGGCGAAATCAGGACGCGTTTATTGAATTGATATCTTTTCCCTATAGGACTATAAATACCTTACTGAATAAACATCAAACTGTTGTGTCTTTAAGATACAACAAACTGCTCAAATTTGACCATCAGGACTCTGTCACTAGTCACCACACAATTCAAAACAAACAGATTCCCCACATGCAAACAGCGCATAAGTGCGAGTTTGTTGCTAGATAGTGCCGGACTCGGGGAGAGTGAAGATACGGCAGGAGGTGGGAGCGACTGGTGGCCAGGCAGGCAGAGGCTGGAGCGCTGCCATCGCAGAGAAGGAGGTGGTTGGTAATGTTGGCTCCTCCGGAGGTGGAGTGGGCCGCGCTTCGCTGTCAATACTCCTGGAGCATGAGTTGGGGAAGATGCAAGATAAGTTCTTATCAAAACGAGTCCCGACATGCAAAAATTGTTTATCAAGCAAGGCAAACATTCCCTGGCCGAAGGCGACGATGTAATAGCGTGTATCATGTATACATCATGTAAAACTGACCTCAGCCATTTGGATATGCATTAAAAGTTTGGTTTATGACAAAAATATTGGCAAAACTAACATCCCTATTAGCTTTAAGTGTACTTTGTAGTTGCAAATGATAACATCCAGATGAACATGGTCAACATACTGTACATCAGCATGATAGCATTGCATGGGTTTTTTTCCCTGCAGCTAATGTTACAATTCACCTTGTGAAGCCAGATACAGACAGTAAACAGTAAAGTACGTTTCTACGAAATGAGCTGAGTCAATTTAACTACTGTAAATGTTAGATTTACCAATAGTGTAGCAATTTCCCCGCCATGCTTTTACAATGCCAACGGGATTACCTAAAAAGTCCTGACCCGATTTATGCCAAGTGAGGGGCTCAATGGGACGTGGGCCAGAGGGGGGGGGGGGGGAGGGCAGATCCAGTTTTCCAATTTTTTTTTTAATTCACTTTCCTTTACATTGTGAGTTGTTTTCTGGTGATTATTCTCATGTATGGATCTTGAAGTAAAAAAAAATCTGTTGTTGAAGGTTTTTGTAAATTATCGAGTTTGTATAATTTAGTGCAGATTATCAGACTACTTCCTGTTGTAAGAGCTAGATCGTGTGTAGGAATTGTTTGTGACTGCCAGATGTGGTTATTTTTGCAGCCATTCTACCAACACATTGTTTACATTCCTGTTCTTTTTTTTCTTTGTTTTTTTGTGTAAAAATTCCTGATACCTACAGTCTCACAATATCACACCAGTGATTGTATATAACGCTGGATGATGAGTCTCCACCTACTTCCGTCATACAAAAATGATGCCAAAATCTCACCGATACTCACGCTGTCATTTTGAACTGCTGTTGTCTGATGTTCCACCCCTTATTTTTATAACATCAATTTAATAAAAAACAAATTATCAGAAGCATGAACACTTATATATCAGTGTAACAAAAACTACCTAAAATGACAGAGAGCATATTTGGGTCAAATTTTATTTAACGTGAAATATGACTTTTCAGCTTGGTAAATGTCCCATCCACTAACACGGATGAGGTGTGGTAAATGACCTGTATGGGCGATCATCATGCACATCAAGCAGCTACCATGGCTGTAGACTATTAATCGTATTTTGTCTTGTACAATTAATGCACCATTATCTCTGCTGTACTGTGTGTCTGCATTAATATGCTCACACCTGTCAAACTCCAAAGAACATTCCAACACATCGTTGCCAACGAGCAGTTGAGATGCTTTATTTTTCCGTGTTTATGTTTATTGTTCTATGCAAAATTCAAGTTGCATGTTGCATTCAGATCCAAAGACTTGTAATGCTGTTCGGGGGCGGAGTGATAATTTTAGTTATTCTCACTCTCCCACACGGAATTCACAGGGGAGGCCGGGCACTGTAGAGAGAGTGTGGTCCTGAGCAGATCCCAGGTCTCATGCTCGAGAAGACAAGTGTGCAAATGTTAACCGGTTTGTTGTTTGTGCCCCTTATGAGGCTGCGTACAAGCACTTATAACGCTT
This sequence comes from Scophthalmus maximus, assembly GCF_022379125.1. NCBI lineage: Eukaryota > Metazoa > Chordata > Actinopteri > Pleuronectiformes > Scophthalmidae > Scophthalmus > Scophthalmus maximus. Next base: position 28,113,420 of record NC_061516.1, on the reverse strand, counting down.
GTATTAGAATGGCCCTTACATCGCAGTGCTGAGTCAGTATCACAAATGGGATAACACATGCAGCATACTGTGCAGCACCTGCCTTCTTACTGTGTCTCTCAGACTTCATTGATTTATCAGCTCTCACCCTCCAGCGTTTCCACACTGACCATGATCACATACGCTCCATCGTGTCATGCTGTTGCTAAGAGCAAAGACTCGACTGCAAGAAACTCGCTGGCCTTAAGAGGGAGAACATCGCAGAGAGAGAGGAGCATGGTTGTTACCGGTACACTGCCGGCCTTAAAATTCCATCGGCTGTTTACTTATACGCTATATTACTTTTTTGCACTCTGGTTACTAATTGAATTTGTAGCTTGTTTTTGTTTATTATAAAGGAATGTTAAAAGGATGACTTACTTCAACTATTAATTACAAAGGATGCAAGTATAATCTATTAACCTACCACAGGCAAACGAACACGCTGTACTGCTACATTGTATATCGGCAAAAATGGGTTTCTTTGCACCTAAATGCAAATTGTTCACCTTTTGTTCGAGCCTCCCACCATGTGTTCAAAACCACTCTGTGTGTCTTACAGGGGAGTGTGTGGAGCGACTGCCTGTACGGGTGCTGCTGCTATCCGCTATCCTGGCTCCAGATCTCCAGAGAGCTGAAAAGAAGAGCAGCATCCCACGCCTCCTCCTCCTCCTCCTCAGCCCGATACACGTCTCTGACCTCCCTGCAGGGGGCGCACTTGGTCTAGACACATGCAGCACTTTTTCTCCTTCCTAAGTGCTTCCACTGCCACAGGCCCTCCAGAGCATACGGATTTAATCACACTTCCTCTGGTCTGCAGCCGCTCCCTGTTACCTCAGAGAATTCAGCAGGAACACAATGTAACCCACAGAGTGGAAAGTTCAGTTTGTCCAAAGATGAAGCCAAAGAACTGTGATAAAAGTTATGTTGGTAGTAGTATTTTTTTGTATTTTTTTTTTGTAATCTTATTAGATTATTTTGGTGGTTGAAAGTACTCAGTTACTCAAGTACTGTGCTTCAGTAGAGTTTTGAGGTAATTGTACTTTTCTTGAGTATCAAGTATGTGACTCTCTATATTGCGAAACTGCATTTTAGATGTAGGTTATTGTGTGTCTGTGCTATTTATTTGACACCCATATTTCCTGTACTTTTCAAATGGAGATTATACACAATGATACAACTCACCGTTACAGATTAAACCACTGATACATTTAGAAAAAAGAAAAGAAAAAAAAACGCTTTCATGTTTCAAATTTTTATGAAGTAGTTGGTGCACATTCAACCCCAGGAAACATAACTACAGGTGGCATTGCAACAAGGTTCACATGTTGCAGCAAACGAAGAAATCGCAGCAAAATCAGCATACCCAAATTAACACTGTCCGAATTGATTTTCAACACTTTTAAAGTGTCTGCATGGGTCCACACCACAAAGTGTTAATTTAACTCTTTTTGGAGAGTTGGTATCTTGACAGTAATTACAATTTAACACTTTTCTACGCTTCATCAGTGTTATTATGTGCTGTATGTATGTAGTGTTAGACAAACTCTCTCACAGCCTCTTTTTTAACTATTCAAGTGTTGCTATATTATCACTGCAAGGTGTAACTATAGCTCTAATTAATAAAAAAACAAATGAAATAAAATCTGGTGAAATAGAGGTTTGGTTACAAACATTTATTTTAAAACATTTGCACCACTAGAATTTTTAACACATTTTTTTTAAACATATAACAGAATGGAACAATATATGCTCTCTCACTCGTATTAAAATATTGCTTATCAAAGGGTCTAAAATATGTGAGCTGCTCAATTCAAATCACAATATGTTCACTTTGCTCTTCTATACAGAATGCATCAAAGTGTTTGTCAAAGTACAATGTGTCAAAAGTGCGATAAGATATTCCTTTAAACGTCCCACAATGGGGAAATTTGTTTGTTACAGCAGCACATTGGACAGAATATATTATTTAAACAGTATATATGTACAAAATATAACAAAATGTAAAAATATAAATAATATGTACAGAGCCGTAGCAATAGTTGCACATGGGGAATAAATATAAATATTGCACAGTTGGTTATTGCACCGTTAGTTATTTCACAGTGGTTGAGTCCTGTGTGTGTGTATGTGTTCTATTGGGAGCAGTGCTGGTTGTACAGTCTCACAGCAGGAAGGAAGGACCTGCGATACTGCTCCTTCACACACTTAGGGTGAAGGAGCCGGTCGCTCAAGGAGCTGTTCAGTGCAGAGACAGTGTCCTGCATGGGGTGGGAGTCATCGTCCATCACTGATGATAGCTGATGATGCTGTTCCAGCAGACCACTCCATAGAAAATGGCTGATGCCACCACAGTGTCAAAGAAGGTCCTCAGGAGCGCCCCCTTCACTCCAAAGGACCTAAGTTTCCTGAGCAGGTACAGTCTGCTCTGGCCCTTCTTGTAGAGTGCCATGGTGTTGTCTGTCCAGTCCAGTTTATTGTTCAGGTGAACACCGAGGTACTTATAAGAGTCCACTCTCTCAATGTCCTTTCCCTGGATGTTCACCGGTGTTGTGGGGGGGTGACTGCGCCTGCGGAAATCCACCACCAGCTCCTTGGTTTTCCAGCGTTGATCTGGAGGCGGTTCCACTGGCACCAGTCCACAAAGTCCTGAGTCAGTTCTCTGAACTCCCTGTCATCGTCATCTGTGATGAGGCCGACGATGGCAGAATAGTCAGAGAACGTCTGCAGATGGCAGGTGGCTGTGCTGTACATGAAGTCTGCAGTGTACAGGGTGAACAGGAAGGGAGCCAAGACTGTTCCCTGTGTAGCTCCTGTGCTGCAGACTACTGTATCAGAAACACAGTCCCTTCTCCTCACATACTGGGGGCGGTTGGTGAGGTGGTCGATGATCCAGGATGTGAGGTGGTGATCCACTCCTGAGTGCTCCAGCTTGTCCCCCAGGAGCACCGGCTGGATGGTGTTGAAGGCACTGGAGAAATCAAAAAACATGATTCTCACAGTGCTTCCAGGCTTCTCCAGGTGAAAAAGAGCTCTGTGGAGGAGGAAGATGACGGCGTCATCTACCCTGATGCCGGGCTGGTAAGAGAACTGCAGCGGGGCCATCGATGGTCTCACCAGGGGGCGGAGATGGACGAGCACCAGGCGCTCCGACGTCTTCATTAGGTGCGATGTAAGAGCCACCGGCCTGTAGCTGTTGAGGTCCTTCTGGTGCGGTACTTTTGGTACTGGTACCACGCAGGATGTCTTCCACAGCTGTGGAACTCTCCCCAGCTTCAGGCTCAGCTGGTCTGCACAGGACTTGAGGAGCCGAGAGCTGATCCGGTCGGGACCCGCAGCCTTTCTCGCCTTGATTCTCCTGAGCTTTTTTCTCACCTGGTTTGTGGAGAGGGACAGAGTGGAGGACGGGGGCTGAGTGTTTGAAGATGTAGGGGGTGTTGAAGGTGTCAGAGGAGGAGGGGGTGGGGGTATGAGGTGAAATGAAAGTGATGGGGCAGCAGAAACTGAAGCAGTGGGGGTCTGTGACCTGAGTGCTGTGGAGATGGGGGTGGGGCAGTGTACTGGGGGTGCAGATGAGGGGGGCTGCAGCTGGAGTGACTGGGCCGGAAGGAGTGGGTGGCTGATCAAACCTGTTGAAGAACAAGTTCAGGTCGTTCACCCACTTCTGGTCACCCGCAGTCTGGGAGTCTGTCTTTTTGTGACCTGAGATGGTTTTCAGGCCACTCCCGGCTCCACTGACGTTGTTCTGCTGCAGCTGCTCCTCCATCTTCCTCTTGCACACGTTCTTCCCCTCTCTGATCTTCCTCCTCAGCTCCCTCTGCACAGTCTTCAGCTCCTTCTTGTCTCCTGACTTAAAGGCCCTATTTTTCTCCTTAAGGAGAGCCTTAATGTCAGGACTGATCCAGGGCTTGTTGTTTGAGAAACACCATACAGTCCTGGTGGGTACAGTGTTCTCCACACAAAAGTTTATATCGTCTGTGATGCAGTCAGTGAGACTGTCGATGTCCTCCCCATGAGGATCACAGAGTTCCTCCCACACAGTTGTATCGAAGCAGTCCCTCAGAGCCTCTTCCGTCTCCTCAGACCATCTTCGAACTGTGCGGGTCACAGCTGGTTGCCTGTACACGAGAGGTTTGTACACAGGCAGGAGATGAACCTGGTTGTGATCTGATCTCCCCAGGGGAGGGAGGGGTGTTGATTCATATGCCTCCTTGGTATTGGCATAGAACAAGTCCAGTGTATTATTTTCTCTGGTGTGGCAGTTGACATACTGATTGAATGTGGGCAGAGTGGAGGATGGACAAGCTAACTGTGAAACCTACAACCTACTGTGAAAGCACACTGTTCATGCATAATGATATTGCAGATTTTCAATGCAGAGGAAGGGCTGTCGTGAATCAACCTTCTCCAGGAATGTAGTGAGACTGTAGGTTTAATGACACATTTATATTACACTTAGAAAAGCATACTAGATAAGCAATAAGAATTATTCTAGCAGTCCTATGCACCTCACACTTCTTACGTAGACATGCAGCACACAAAAAGCTGATTTTACATACCTTAAGAAATTTTAAACAATGGTTGGCTGCTTCTGCTGAACGAATCTTGGCTGATTTTTGGCAGGATATGCAACAGCAACAGCCTTCGAGACAAAAATGGTGTTCAAGACAGCTACCATTTGGCTGAAAACAACAGCAATAACTAATTCCTTTGACAAAGTTGAAATTGTTATGTTTTTGTTGAAACCAGACAGTCAATAACATCCCACAACAAAAACACGGGCTCAAGTTAGCATTTGCTTGCTTAGCTTAGTTAACAGCTCAATATGAAAATTCTCTCTCAAACTTTTCATCATAGCCACAGTTTTTGTCATCGAACGTAACGTTTTGGCAAAATAAATGTATGGATAAGTTATCACTGCTTAGGGAGGCTAACGTGAGTAACCGCGTGGCAGCATACAGTGAAAAGCCCCTTTCACACTGGCCAAAAAAAAATCCGCTAACACCCAGCGTTTTCTGCAGTGTGAAAACATTTAATCGGCATTCAGCCCCGGGTCAGATGACTCTGCAATAGACCTGGGTAATAATCGACTTCACCTCCGATCGGCATTGATGTGAACGTCACACGCGCGATGACGGAGGCAACTGCTGCTACCTCACCAGCTGCAGTAAAGACACCTCTCGCATGTAGCTAGCTCGCTTAGCCTAGCTTTGGCTCGTTGATGGTAACAACTGACACAATCCAGATCATCGATGAGGTTTAGAACGGGGCACTTTATTTCAACCCTTCGGCGGACATACACGGCCTCGTCAGGCGGTCTCTCATTACACAGTGGCCATAAACTGTCGCTAACATGGATGATGTGCGGAGCCCGTTCTCCTTGTGGCTGCAGCTACGTACTCGAACACAGCGCCAACCTTCTTCTTCTGTCATACACATACACCACACCCTATGTCTGACTGTCTTAGGTGCTGACACTCATCCAACAGGACAGACCAGTCGGTGACATGTGTCTTCTGCTGTCCCCCGTCATGTTCAGCTGTAGGGCAGGCCAAGATAATTCACACCACACTTCAAAACCCATACGGCCACCCGCGCAAAGGGCCAGGCTCGGCTCATAACACTGCGCTGAGTTTATAAACTTTGAAAGAGTGACAAGTACAAGATATAAGGTAGCGTTGACCACCGGCTCACTGGCTACCATGCTTTCTGTTGATTACACTGTTCTTCTTCTTTGTTTTACGGCGCGCGTGAAAGTGGCCAATTGCCGATTAAACGCGGGTCGACCCGTGTTTAAAAAAACCGGGGTCTACATGGTAATTTTGGTGTGAAAGTGGTATAACAGTGTCTTACCCATTGAATGCACAGACCAGGTGCCAGAATATAAATCAATATCAAAACATAATATTAAAGAATGAGAAATAACCTCGGCCTTACTTACCGAGCAATGTACTTTAACACACATGGTCAAAAGCACACTCCACCGGTTTCATGACAGAAACTCTAACCTGTGTGTGTGGACAACGATTTGGAAGTGTTCCAACAATAACACTTACAGGTTTAATTTAAAGACACTTCATTTTCGCACTCTGTTTCGAGACCAACTATTTCTCAACTGAGAGTTAATTATAAGTGATTCGACTCTGGCCAACAAACAAGATTTATCTCGCAACATTGAACACTTTTAACTTTTTTTTTTTTTTTAAGTATGGAGAGAAGTTTTCTTGCATTTTTCTTGCATTTTTAACAAAATGCAAGAATACAATAATTGTATTGGCAGACAGGTTTAGACCGCAAACTCAAGCTTTGCAACTGATGCTACTCTTTCACACTTAACATAACTTTGAGATATTACACACTGCCAAAAACCTCACCTTTCTAGATAAACATAGCTTTTTGTGGTACTTTATGCAAGTTTTTCATGAAGCGGAATCACAAAGACCTTTGCTACAAATCAATAACATTGTTTTAATAAAGTTATGTTAATGATCAAACTTGTTGATTATCCAAACCTCACATCAGAAATATTACAACTTGACTTGTGCTATTTTTTTCCACATTATTCTACCCCAATCCATCCAGCTCCTCTGGGCTTTCAGACCGACCTTGTGGAGAAGATGCAAAATCCGAATATGTCTTGAAGTGTTTGAATGAAACATCAAATGCTGCTCAAAATGCTAATCTGAAAAAATACAAAAATAAGAGACTTGAATACAAGCCAATGGCCAAATCAACAACCACCAATTGAATGTGATGAAGAACATTCGAACAAAAGCATAGAGCCACTGAAGCACAGAGGACTGTTATGCCCAGCTCGTTCAAGAGCATAACAGAGACGGGAGGTCCACGCACAGCAGCCATTTCAATAAACAACACATTTATTGAAGGTAACTTGAGTAAACTACAACGTGTCAAGGCAGTAAAGGGTGGTGAAGTGTGAGTGTTGTATTGCAGCTACACTTTCCATGCACCCGCAAAACTAAACCAACATGAATAAAAGGGTGGAGCCGGAGAACCAGAGGGTGAGACAAGACCATCTTGATACCATCCAGTTTTTATACGCCAGGCCAGCAGGAGGAACCTGAACGAACCAGAAGCAGAAAACCAGTATCGCACGGCCCAGGGCCGTCACAGGACAATGAGTGTAGGACATGCTCATTTGTTCTTTTCACATACCTCTATCTCAGTACTTGGCATGATGACGTCTGAAATGGATGTGTGACGGTCAGTCTCCGATGTCTGACTGTCTTAGGTGCTGACACTCATCCAACAGGACAGACCAGTCGGTGACATGCGTCTTCTGCTGTCCCCCGTCATGTTCAGCTGTAGGGCGGGCCAAGATAATTCACACCACACTTCAAAACCCATACGGCCACCTGCTTAAAGGGCCAGGCTTGGCTCATAACACTGCGCTGAGTTTATAAACTTTGAAAGAGTGACAAGTACAAGATATAAGGTAACGTTGACCACCGGCTCACTGGCTACCATGCTTTCTGTTGATAACACTGTTCTTCTTCTTTGTTGTACGGCGCGCGTGAAAGTGGCCAATTGCCAATTAAACGCGGGTTGACCCGGGTTTAAAAAACCCGGGTCTACATGGTAATTTTGGTGTGAAAGTGGTATAACAGTGTCTTATCCATTGAATGCACAGACCAGGTCCCAGAATATAAATCAATATCAAAACATAATATTAAAGATGGAGAAACAACCTCGGCCTTACTTAAACACTTAAACACACATTTAAAAATTTTTGGGATAATTCCAAGTCATATATATATATATTTATGTATATGTATTTCCATCAGGAGAGAAAAGTGTATGAAGAATAAATATTTATTAAAGATTTTACAGAATATATGTGATGGTTGGGAGAGTCTGTAGCGCTTATATACTCAATGGGGAGATAATGGGAGCCAGGAGACTGGGTGGTGATGGGGGAGGTGGAGGGTGCGCATCACAGAAGCATGAGAGAACTGAGGCAGGGAGAGAAAACATATTTAAAATGACAGCAGGCGAGATGAGAGGCTAACAAGGCAGGTGTGTAGCAATGCAATTGGATGAACAGCTGATTGCTATGACGACCCAAGGAAAGGAGGAAAGGCAGGATGAATGAGTATTAAAACTATGACCGAAGCAAACGTGAGAGTAATCTTCCTGACTAAACTTACGCTAGAGCTACATATATTCAAGAATTGCTTATTGGCTCACATGTGTCTCTCATATATGTGCATGGGCTATAGGGGTGACATTCATGCTGTTACTTAAAGTGAAGAATTGCATTATGTCACAGCTGGGAAGGGAATTTTGCAACCTGTAGATTTATGAAACACTTAAAATAAAATAAATGACAGAAGTAGAGGAATTATACACATACACAAGTGTCAAGGATCAAGGAGCATGACCCAAATGCAGAGAACTATACAGATAATATTTTAATTAAGATGAAAAAAAACAGTAACCAAAAAACAGACTTATGGTCTGTCCAGGAACAGGACAGATTGCGAACAGGAGCCATAAACACAGACAACACTGAGGACTAGGAGCACAAAGGGTGCGGTTGAATTGTCAAATTGGCTAAGGAAGTTTCCTAAATCTTGAAGTGACCCAGAAGCATTTCCTCAGCAGCCATGATAAGAGCTGTTTGGATTCTCTAAATGCATAGGAAAGGGGGTGCTTCAATGCTTCCTTTCCTATCTCCTTTAGCATAGGGTACACTTGACCTTCCTATGCAAAAGGATAGGAGATTGCGGCACAAAATAACCTTTAAGAGTATCCTTTGCTTATTGCTGACGCTAGTATTTTGACTAGAGATGTGAATGTTTCCAGCGGATTTGTCTTCATAGTTACTGTTTGCCTTTTGAAGCTGAAGCCATGCCGGAAAAGATGGTGGTGAACCAACCCCGTCCCTTCATCACGACCACTATATCAAACCGATGGACCTCTGGCATCTTTGATTGCCTTCAAGACCTGTCCCAGTGTAATTGCTCTTGTTGTATGCTATTTGACGGGGTATATCTCACAGAGGGAGTGATAGGGAGAGATAGCTGGTGCTATTTTAGTCCACGTTTACAGAAAGCACTCTAAAATTCCTCGCGTGTGCTTCAGATTGAAAACATGCTAATCTTCCAAACCGATTTGGGTTCAGGAATGCTAACAGATTGATAGATTTTAGATCCGTGGGTGTCACCAAGTATTTGGGCACTGTTGTGCAATGTACAATCTTAATGCATTTTGATGAAGCAAATTAAGAGCATCCTCATGAGCATGGTTGGGTAGTAACGGATTCCATGTAATCTGGATTACATTATCATATTACAAAAAATAAGCAACCATAATCAGACCAGATAAAATTTGAAAAATGTGTGATTAAATTATAGTTACATTGTCACGAATTACTTGATTACATTATGTTTTTAAAACATGGCAATTTTAAAATGACCTTTAAAAAAAACAAAAAAACAATGCTATTGACTTAGAAAGCGCAACATACATGTGGAGAAAATCCTAGCAGCTCAGTCTGTTTACCCTCGCTGTCGATGTATTCATTCCTTTTTATTTACTTTTAAAATGTAAGAAAGATTTTTGAGTAAGTGCTCCTCTTGCACAAGTCTTGCTTTTTTTTTTTGTTTTGGCAATATTTCCGATGTTTAAAGAGATTTAAATTTAAATTTGTGGGACACTTTTTGCTCAATGTGATCAAATCACTGTCCACTAGTAAGTTCCAACACCAGGTGAGTATTTATAAAACTCGAATCTAAACTCTAACGCAGAAAACATTGCAGCATAGAAACTGTATGTAAAGACAGCCCTCAGTCAGTTTATGTTGACACTGACTTCAGGTTCATGTGAAATTCACGCAGGGGCGCGTTCTCATTAACAGTAAACAGCTGTCATCAAGTGACAGGACACAGCAGGTATGTGTGTTAATGGTGTGAACACTGTGACGTGAATCAAATGAACCATATCATCGCGCAGAACAATTGAAGGAAGGAAAAGTTTGGAACCGGCGAGCGTCTCGGGAGCTTTGTTTTCAGATTTTTGGGCTTCAGGTCAACTTTGGAAAGGTGCAATGAATGCAAGAAAGAAAAGAGTCCCACGAGAATAATAATACATGTTTACCATTTCATGCCTTCCTTGTTTGAGTGATCACCATAGCAACACATTGAGCATAGCGTGAGTTAAGGCAGGCCATGATGTCAAGCGCTGCCACTATGCAGCACATCATCTGACAGTAGAGATCTCTATGCCAGCCCACATCAGCTGACTGAACCTCTTCTACGCATTCAATTGGCAAAGCTCACATGTGCGCTCTATTTAAGCTGCTTTAACCTGCCCACTCTTCTTGCTCTGCTAAACGCCACTTCGCGACCCGCCTCCACCCCAGCACCTTTTCATACTGTATCTGACTTAAATCTATGTCATGTGTTGTCATTTATGCCTGCTCTGTTCTGCAAAGGGCCTCAATTTCCATGAAGGCTCATTGAAGGATAGGGAGGTTTGCTCTCCCTATCCCAGGCTTCCCAAGTGTGTGCGTGAAATGGCAGGGAGGTCCCGGAACAGAGCCATACCACCACATATAACCAATTGTGATTATTGGAATGATTAATTTTGACTATAGTGGAGCTGACTGAACCATTTTCATCCAAAAAATAGCACCCTGGCCCTTAACCCAACCCTCAGCCTTTGACTCTGATTGCTATACTTTTTAAGCACTGGCATTTGTGACTGCTTCAATGATTTACAGGTCTGTCGTCAAGGAGACCATTGACGTGAACACATTGAAACATTAAGTATTATGTGGCCATTGCAGTGATTGTCACAATAAGCTTGTAAAACTCTCACCTTTATGGCCAGTATTTGCTTCAATAAGGGTGAGAGGTAATTTCAGTTGTGTGTGTGAGAGGTAATTTCAGTTGTGAGTGAGAGGATTTCAGTTGTGTGTGTGAGAGGATTTCAGTTGTGTGTATGAGAGAATTTCAGTTGTGTGTTGTGAGAGTGTTTCAGTTAAACAGGAAAGCATTTCAGTTGAACAGGAAGGCGTTTCAGTTGTGTGTTTGAGAGCATTCAGTTGTGTGTGTGAGAGGTAATTCTGGAATATCTCCCTAACGGCCCTCATAATAGGCTGCCACACACACACACACACACATACACAATCCTTCAATGTTGTGATTCAATTTGAAGAAAATTGTGCCAGTAAAATGTGATCAATATTCATGGCAGAAGAGCAGCAAACTGCAAAAGCAGCCTGCCATATTTCAGCATTGCCCTGTTCCTTGGCACAAAAATCAGAAGAAGAAAACGGTCCTTGTTGTCCCCCCCTGCTGGATTTTCTGGGAATGTTACCCTCCAGTTGTCCTGTATCCCATCATGCCTTCCACCTGGTTCCATGTGAATTAGTTTCTGTGCACAACTGCTACGGATTCCAGATGAATTTAGAAGAAAGGAACTTCAGTAGGTTTTGGGTTTTATTTTCATGTTACTTTCTTACCATCTTGTGTGTCTGTGTGGGAGGGCCACCAGCTGACTGTGTGTATGACAACCTTGTCAAGTCTTCCCTGTTAAGGGTTTGCAGCAGATGGAAAATGATAGGAAATATGCATTTTGAGCACACATTATGTGTAAGCTTTTAAAGAACAGATACAAGTTAAATAGTTCTATAAAGCACAACATCTTTCTTTACAGATGTGCCTATCTTGTTGTAAATACATGATGGTTTTTGTTGTCATTTATTTCACTTAACCTGTATCAAATCATCACTGAGCCTTTGAAATGTGTTGAATTCTCAGATATGCTGTAGCAGCAACATGCTTGTCAGTGCACTTCTTGTTTAAAATGATTAATAAAGCTCCTAGCTCTTTGCTCAGGTTGACTGAGTTGACACTTGTTAAGCAGGAGAGAGCAAAATAAATGTAATAACTTCCTTAATTGACGTCAGTGGACTTTTGCGGGTACATGACTGTGATGAACATACTCATGTTACATTTAAACTCTAGAGCCTATCAGAACCTCTCTGTGGTCGTTCTGTCGTTCTCAGGTTTGTATTAGTCCACAGAGGCAGTGGGAGAGAGAGGGGAAGGCTGCAGCCCACTGATATGACTGTGCCTTGTGCTGTTATTGTAATCACCAATGCTCACTTTATTTTCCCTCCGCTGCGTGACCTTGCCGCTTCCTCCTTTCCTCGCTCCCTGCTACTCCCGTCTCACACTCCCTGAATGTGTCTCAGTCTGGATTTGGCCCTGCCCCCAAGCTCCATCCGACAATTTCCCCAGTCACTTTCATCTGAATTAACTGCATTTTTTAAAGAATTGTCTACAATGCGATTCAACCTAGGGAAACTTGTGCATGACGGTTGACTGTGAGTGCCTAAAAAGGAATCTGTAAAAAAGAAAGAAAAAATGAACAGCAAAGTTGAGCTAAGCAGGGGGGGGGGGTGAACTGAGGAGTTACTTTTCACTGAAGCACAAACCAAAGCAACCCTGCTATTCAACAACCATTCATGTACGTCCATCTGATAACTGTCACTTGATATGTGGATGTAAATACATTTTTTAAAAAAAGAATGAATTCACTTGACACAATTAATACAAAAGCAAAATGTAGGGAAACTCCAGTACTAGTATCCTATATGCAAAGTAATATAGCAACTCATATCACTGCTTTTAACATCAAGCTTTGGACCTCTGTAAATTATAGGTAATCCACAAACTGGACTTTGACCTGGCTGAAGAGGGCTTACCTATATGTGTCAAAGTTAAACTGTGGGGAAACATACCACATAATATCCTGGCTCGCTCCTGACCTGGCACTGAAGCCAAACTCCTGGATTTGGATACAAAAAGAACCGGGTGAGGCATCTGTTTACCTTTTAAAACTTATCAGTTACAGTGTCACACTGAATATGCTGCACTGTGAAATCATACAGCTGATAAACATAACTATTAGAATGTTCATAGATCTTCTTGCTGTGTTGGGAGAGTCTCCAGTCGGCTGTGACCCTGAACAGAATAACCAGCTTTCCTTTGATTGGTTGTATTTTCTCATGTCCTAAAACTGTGACAACATGTTCTGTTGGCACTGTGCCAAGCAACACTTAATTTTAGATTGTATCTGTGACTGCAAAGGTGTGGGGCATCCAAAAAAGGGATCCCTCATGCCACAATAAGAATGATGTTCTCCTCCCCAGATTTCAGCAGGTGAAGACTAAACTTCTTGATCCGACACTGCATTGTTTTTATGTGTCATTTAGTTTTGCTGTTCTGCAAATAAGTTTTGAGCAGGCAGGTCAATATAGCTCAGTTACATGGGAAAAGACTATGTTTGTGTATGGCCCCTTTCTAGTTTTAACGACCAATCGAATCTCTTTACAATACAAGTCACATTCACCCATTCATACACACGTTAATACGCCGCTGCTATTTATCGCACCTTTTTCTGTCATATTCATACACTGCTAGCACAGCCATCATAGGCAATTTAGGCTTAAGTGTCTTGCCCAAGGCATGCAGATGGGGAGAAGCTTACTGGACGACCCTCTTTACCTCCTGAGCAACAGCCGCTCCAAGTTCCTCATTTGCAGATTAATCATTTTCATCCCATGCCCATTTCCACACTGCCGGGAATCCAACAATGCAACGACAGACTGAACCACAAACTACTGCAGATAATATTACACAGCACAAATGAAAACATTTTCTTTTTTAATTTTTTTTTCCGCATAGACAGACTAGAAAACATTCTAACATAGTTTTTTTAAAATCTGTTGTTGTCTCGCAGGTATGTCCAGCACACTCCCAATATTCCTGACAGGGCTCTGCTTCCTGCTGCTCAAACCCACCTGCTGCAGTGGCAGCAGCATTCTGGTGGTGCCCGTTGACGGCAGCCATTGGATCAACATGGAGGTGATTCTGCGAGAGCTGCACTCCAGAGGCCACAACATCACTGTGCTGCGCTCCGCCCACAGCTGGTACATTCCCAGTAACTCTTCCTTTTATACTGCTATTAACGTGAGCATGCTGGAGGATGAGACAAACAAGGACTTCTACAATGACATGCTACGAAATGTTGCGGAGTGCCGCAGGTCGCTGACGTTCATACGCAGCTTCTGCCAGCAGCACTTGCTCACATCCATGTTGGCAAATGGCCATAAGATCCTTGCCAGATCAGCTGCTACGATGTTAGATGACAATGTTTTCATGAAGAAGCTGCAGGACAGCAAGTTTGACTTAATGTTAACGGACCCTGCTCTGACTTTAGGAGTCATTCTGGGTAGTTACCTCAAGTTGCCGATGGTTTTTAATGTGCGCTGGATTAATAACGGAGAAGGCCACTTTGCCGTTGCTCCCTCTCCAGTCTCCTATGTCCCTGTGTCAGGAAGTGAACTTCATGATCAGATGGACTTTCAGGAAAGGACCAAGAATATGTTGCATTATCTCTATAGTGTTGTTGAACAGGACTTTATCATCAACCCTATGTACTCAGATCTGCTCCAGCGCCACTTCCCTCCTGGAACCGACTTGCTGTCTTTGGAGCGTTCAGCTGACATCTGGCTGTTGAGGGCAGATTTTGTCTTTGAGTTCCCTCGTCCTACCATGCCCAATGTGGTCTACATTGGGGGCTTCCAGTGCAAAATGTCCAGACCCCTCCCTGCTGAGCTGGAGGCATTCATGCAGAGCTCGGGGGAGCATGGGGTGGTTGTCATGTCTTTGGGTACGATCGTGTCAGCCCTGCCTCGTGATACCACAGAGGCCATGGCTGCTGCTTTTGCTCAGCTCCCTCAGAAGGTGGTGTGGAGGTTTTCGGGAAAAGAGCCTTCATCCCTGGGCAACAACACCCTGCTGGTGAAGTGGCTGCCTCAGAACGATATCCTGGGACACCCCAAAACTCGCGCCTTCGTGGCCCACGGAGGCACCAACGGCATGTATGAGGCCATCTACCATGGTGTTCCTGTTCTTGGCCTGCCGCTCCTCTTTGACCAGTTTGACAACGTACTACGGCTGAAGGTTCGTGGAGCAGCTCGTGTGGTCGAGGTCAAATCACTCACCAAAGAAAACTTCCTTGAGGCTCTAAAGGACATCCTGGAGACTCCCTCATATCGAAACAACATCAAGCATCTCTCCGAGTTACACCGCGACCGGCCAATGTCTCCTATGGACACCGCTATCTTTTGGATTGAATACGTCATTAGGAACAAAGGAGCAGCCCATCTGCAGCCAGCAAGTTTTAGTCTGCCGTGGTATTCCTACTTTTGCCTGGATGTGGCTGTTTTAATCATGGCCCTCGTTGGAGCCCTTGTCTGGGCTTCAGTCTTGGTCTGTAGGGTTCTCTGCTGCCGGAGGTTCAGGAGCAAGATAAAAGCAGAGTGATTCATTCAAACATAACTCAAGCATCCACAAATAGTTAAACTGCAGCTGACACATTTTAGCTTAATAGTTTAAAGATGTTTTCAGAAAATAAAGATATTCAAGTGTAGATTGTTATGAAGTCTTTATTCTTTTCATAGAAATGTTTTTGCCAGAGATTTAATTGGAAAAGAGTTTTTTGCTGAGTACTTTAATTTATACCTCATACAGTATAGTCCTTCATACTTAAAGGACAATTCTCAATTCTCAATTCTTAAACAACCACTAATACTGCTACTCTTTCCACACTGTTCTGTCTGAGGTAGCAATTAAATCGAGGTCAAAAGAAAAATAAGAGGGTAAGTGCATCATGGTGAGTTTATGATTTGTGTCATCCACGTCCTGTATGATCAGGCAATATGGATGAATAGGAACCCACCAAGTGTTAATAAGGAGTGTGTAATATAGACAAATTATTAAATCCCATAGAAAATGCAAGCACTACACTTTTTTTAAATTATGTTTTATTTAACTCACTTTTGGGGTCCTTTTAAAAATAAATCTAAGTATCTTAGTTAATTATGAATACATTACCTCCTGTACAGTGTCATCACAAATTGTACGCACAGTATGTGCTTGCATATTTAGACAACATCAACATAATATCAACACAATAATGACATTTCTGCACATTGTCAAGGGCAAAGTCCACAGGCAACACTGTACCTTTAAACACAAACTTTAACACAGCAGAGTTCAGTGCTGCAAACCACAGACATATTTGAGGTGTTGGCATGCATAGTTGTTTTCATAGCTGCTAAATTTGGAAAATAACCTGATGCCAGGTCAAGCACTAAGAGCTCAAGCACCAAGGAGAAAAAAGTAGTAAACTGGCAACATAGCTGAATGTGTTTTAACCATATTTTGAAATAAATATTACTTTCGGAAAATACTAATAGAGGAAAACTAATATTTTGGAGTGATTGGACAAATTTTGTCAAACTTCTGCAGTGAGTAACTTCGCATCTTCACATTCAGCTTCCTTCCAGTTTTTCCCAAATTAATTTCTAATCGCTTAGTTCCTTAGATTGCTGCTGGTCAAGACAGGTGATGCTCACCTTTTTTTCTATGTGCATGCAGTGTGTACAACTCCGTCTTCTATGGCAAAGTGATTATACAACAGAGGACTTCCTGTAGTGTGCAGCCAGCCTGCTGCAGAAGCAACTTATCATGCTGCTCTCTACTGGAACTTTCTGCTGGGACATTTAACCCCCCCGCTGCTGATTTGCTCTGTGCACACTGCACACGGGGTATGCACAGGGATATGGAGACCTTCAGTGTCACACAGTAATGCCTCAAGGGGAACCGATCAGTTTCTAAGTGGGTTATTCAGTAACTCAGAGATCGGTGACATTTAAAGGAAACAAAGTGAGTGATTAGTCCCTCGTCCTCTTTGAAACCATGTGATAAAAATACTGCCTAATACCCATTGTCTCAACATACCCATTCTTCAGGCACACAATTTCAATTGTGTTGCTTTTTTTTCCCAGCCCCGTGGTGCCTGGGAAAAAATTATTCGTGGGTACATTTAACATGTCAGATATGTGCACACATATACAACAACAAAGTCTTGGCTTCTACATTTAGAAAAGCGTTGCATACGCTTAAATTCATTCTATGAAGACAAAGTCTACTCTGCCATATGCACAAGATATGAAGAAAAGTGTAACGCTGGTTGAAAAACACATCTAAAGCTGCCAAATGGAATTCCTGCATATTTTCACTGAATAAAAAATATAGTTGAAAAGCTCATTTGAAGACATCATATGGCGGAGGGGTTAATGTGTTTGATGGCATACAGCCAACAATAAACTAAAGGGCATTAGTGGACACCGTACAGTCGTTCCTTCCCTCGCAGCCCTCGTCCACCTCAATCATCGTGTCTGCCACTGGAGTAGGAGAGAGGGAGACGGGGAAAGGGAGAGTGTATGTTTTTGTTCTTGGGCAGAAAGGCGTTCTCTTGCCTCAGGATGTTGCCTTTAAAGCTGAAGAAGTGGGTTTCCTGCGGAGGAAACGATCACAGAATAGGGGCGAGACACCGTGTTCCCAACATTTCTTGAGCACAGGTCATCACGCTGCAGAGCGAGCGGCTGGTCCTCAGTTCAACACAGTGGGGCTCATGGCTTAGAGGGGTGAGTAAAAAAGTCTTTGTTTGTGTGGTAAAGTTTGATTCCTTACGCACCAGCTTGTAGTAAACCGCATGACAATGTCCAATCTATCTGCTTCGCAGGTGAGTGTTTCCCCCTGATGGATCCTGGATACTTTGAGGACTGATTGACTGACAGCAGAACATTTGAGCATGACCTTCTCCACGGGGGAATGCATTCATGAATATTGCACAATGGACAAATGACAAGTAGAGTCAAACTGATAACAACGATGACTTTTTGTCTTTCCTTTACGCCTTGAATGAATGAATGGGAGTTTTTAAACCAGCTCATCACCCTGTGACCATCAGTCCACATCTGAGTGAGGTCCCTTCTTGTTTCCAATGTCAGATATCTGACCAACAAAGACATGTCCAATGATAGTTGCAACCTCCCATTGGACACGGACACATTCGGCCTGACCTGCATCTATGGCCTCATCTTCTCTTTGGGTCTCCCCAGCAACCTGCTGTCTCTCTGGGGACTCTACCAACTGGGCCGCTCGGGTTCAGGAGGCTGCCAGCTCGTCTATATCCTCAACCTGCTGCTATCAGACCTCCTCCAGCTGCTCACCCTGCCACTGTGGATCCTTTATCTCCAGGGCGAGCACCGCTGGCCTTACAGCCGGCTCACCTGCGAGCTGGTCGGCTACGTGTTTTACGTGAACGTCTACGCCAGCGTCATGTTCCTGTGCCTGATAGCACTGGACCGCTGCCTGGCAATTGTGTACCCGCTGAGCAGCCGCGGGGTGCGGACCGTCAGGGTGGCAGCAGTGTCAGGTGTGGCGGTCTGGACCCTCACATTCCTGTTCTGCCTGTGTGGGCTGCTGCCGTCGGTGTTTGACTCTGATAGGCTGCTGTGTCTAGAGCAGTACCCCGTCAGTCCCAGATACGCCCACTTTAAGATCACCTCCGTGGTGCTCGGTTTTCTGCTGCCATGTGCCATTCTAGGGTGAGTTGACCCCAAGCCCCTGGTCAGGACATTCATGTTGTGTCACATGCGTAATAGTGTCTCCAAACCTGTTCATGTAAAGGTTCTGTGGTCAAATGTGTCCACCGACTCCAAAGTCATATGGTCAGTCAAACAGCAGACTATTTACCAACCCCATGTAGAAATAACACAATAAAAATGATTGGAACATGTCTAGCAAATTGTAACTTGAAGTAAAATGGGGATTCAAACTGAAAGAAAAATTGAGTGAACGATTAGGGAACATGATGGACATCATTGTTGGGCTACTTTATTTGTGGCATCCTATGGGTTTGACAAAGAAAACTTTAGATTTTACTGTCAATAGGAGACACAGTGTCATTTTTTTATTATGGTCTGATGAACAGGCTGAGTATCTCATCTTCATCTCTGCTTCCTCCCTCAGCTACACCTCAGCACACATCGGGGTGACACTCCGTCGATCTCCATCCCTCTCTGACCACGAGCGACACAAAATTGTGGGCATCCTGGTCGTAATCACCGTCAATTTTATTGTCGTCTTCGGGCCGTACCACCTCGTGGGCGGATACAGGTTTGTGTCCTTGCTGCTGACCGACGAGCCGTGTGGACTGGAGCGTTCCATTTTCCTCACCTATCGCCTGTGTTACGGCCTGACCAGCCTCAACACCCTGCTGGACCCCCTCTTCTACATCTTCCTGTGCCCAGACGCTCGGCTGGAGCTGCAAAGGTCCCTGCCCTGTTTGGGAAGGGGGCAGAAAACCCGCAAACAGACGACCCCAAGTGACAGAGCTCCCCCGCACACTGAGGGGGAGAGTGAAAATGGACATAATAACCTTCTTGCAATATGACTTTGATATGGCCAGTGACTCCTGCTTTTAAGTCAAAGTAACTGCCCCACCCAATAGAAATGCATGTGCATGGTTCATGTGCTGAAGTCAGCTAAATGATTTTATCTACAGTTTTTAGTGTCAGCTCCTCATTTATATTCAGAGGAAAACAGAAACACTTGTGGGTGGCGCAAAGCTTTCAAGGTGCCAAGAACTGTTACTTACAATAACCCCAATAGTTTCTTAGAAATATGCAAATTCACTGTTTGTCAAAAAAGGAAATCTTCTAAGTAGGGATATATAACTATGTGAAACAGAACTTTTGCTTTCAAAGAGATTGGTGTGAAATGTGGAATTTACCAACTCTTCCTACTGTCATGTTTACAACACTGTATACAAAGTCTGCTGTAAGTTAGTGGTGTGAACCACCACCCAAATATAAGCATGACTGTGGTTCTACAGGGGAAAGAGAAATGTCATTCTGCAACACAGGGGTGCTTTTCTGTTTCTTTATTAATGTTTAGAAATGTCACGTAACAGTATTAAAAGGAGCAGAAATAAAATATGCAAGGAGTAAAATCATGGAAACTGAAAGAGACGTGAAGTCAAATTTAAGGCATCCATCTTCTATCCTCTATATTGGACAAGGTGTAGATTCATTTTTTGAAAATCAGCAAGAGTACATTGTTTTTCAAAGATGTGCTTGTGCCAGCTCTCACAGCTACTGATAAGATCTAGTGAGAGACCTCAAGAGAGAGAGAAAAAAACGGAGGCAATACTGTGGATACACATCAAATCAAGCGTTCAGAGTAACACATTTTGTTACAGCAGTTCTCATACATTTGACAGGTATAAAAGATGCAACATAAAAACAAACTTGTTGCGAGTATTCACAAACGTTATAGAAACTCTAATCCTCTACTGCCCTTGGAAAAGAAGTGAATAAAAACTTTCAACTCTGTTGTTAAACCGATGAGTATGATGCCTTGTAATGTACATTATCGTCAAAGGACGACAGCAGGCAAACATGGATTAAGTTCCTTATTAAGTAGGAAACAGCAAATGTAAACTGGACTAGACCAGAAAACACAGGGCACATCTTACTTAAATATGATCAGCTTAAGTTAGAAAACAATTGAAATTTGGAATTAAAGGCCTGAAACCTAGGCTCATTTTTAAATTAATAATGGTTCTCAGTGAAGTGGAAGTAAACAGTTAGGAGTAGGGTTAGCAATACTTTCATCCTGCTCTTGCTCCTCTGTTTTCAGACCCAGTTTCGCGAAGGATTTCCTCGGCTTCATCATAACCTCGGTGGCGGTGCTGATGGAGCTGTGGGCGGTGCTGTGGCGCCGGGCCAGCTCTGCTAGATCCTCGGCCAGAACACTCTCCATCACTGCACCCAGAGATTGTCTGATCTTAGTGCACAGGTCAGGGCAGCTGAACACGTACAGAACGGGGTTGAGGACACTGTTGAGGAAGCCAATGGTCGCAGCGATTCTCAAGGCATCGCTTGCGAATTTCTGCAGGGGATGCCCACTGGGAGCCATCACCTCCATGATGATAAAGAAGTGGTACGGAGCCCAGCAGAGAACGAAGCTCACCACCACGGCCACCACGAGCCGAACGAAGCGGAAAGGGCGTCGGGAGCCTTTGCGCACCAAGTGGGCATTCAGGGTAACATAGCTGAGGATGATGATCAACAGAGGGATCAGGAAGGCTACAAAGAGCTTCATGAAGGCCAAGGCCTCCTTGTGCTGCTTACATAAAGCTTTCAGGTCATACGGCTCACTTGGGAGAAACACAGTGTAACTGTAGTAACAGAAAATGTTGTCTTTGGAAATGTGAATAGTGTCACGGAATATGTAGAAAGGGATAGTGCAGACCACAGCCAAGGCCCAAATCACCCCACATGTCTTTCCCATGAGTCGAATGTCCCTGTGGTTCTGGGCCCAAACAGGTCTCAGCACCACCAGGCAGCGGTCCATGGAAATGGCCGCCAGCAGGAAGCCACTGACGAACATGTTGAGGAAGAAGACGGAGGAGTAGATGCGGCAGAAGGTCCTGCCCAGTGTCCAGGTGTTGCCGCGTGCCATGTAGAGGGTGAAGAAGGGAAGGGAGCTGGTGGCCAGCAGGTCGGAGGCCGCGAGGTTCAGGATCCAGACGCTGATGACCAAGCGGCGGACATGGAAGCCCACCACGCCGAGGATGAGGAGGTTTTCCACGATGCCAATGGAAGAGAACAAGCCGTGGAGGGAAATGGCAACGACACTGGGAGAGTTCATGCTGACTGTTTGGTTTGACGGGTTAAAGCTGACGTACGGGCGCTGGTTGAAAAGACATGTGACGTGCGCCATCCTGGAGTGAAAACGTGTGGATCCTTTGCTTCACACTGCTGAGATTTACGACAGAGTGGAGTGTGTGAAACGAATCACTATTTCAAGCAGGAATAGCTTTTTAAAATTGGAAAGAAAAAAATTAATATATATATATATATATATATATATATATACACACATTTATATATATCGTTAAATCAATTATAATTATCGGAGTGTCATTTTCATCAATATCAATATAACAATAGTTCAATATATACAGTATATATATACACATGCATGTATTGCTTATGCATTGAGGAGGTGCAACACATCACTGGTTTTAATTTTCCACCCCAGGTTTGTAAAAAGGTTTTGTCATTCTCTACGAACAAAGAGTCGAAAACCACAACCGTCCCTCAGGAGCGAAAAATCTGTCTTTAAACTTGGAGGAAATAATAATTTGACATTTATCATAATAACTGATCTCGATTGAAATGAAATTCTTTTTCATAACATTGATAACATTTTCGGCCAAATCGCCCTGCCCTAACAAGGAAAGAGGATTATTTCTGAAATGTCTCTTGTCATGATATACTGTGTTCAGGGACATATGGTGTTTTGGCCCTATATGTTTTATCCTCCAGCCACAGTTTATGGCTGTTGAGATATTTAGTTTTGTCAAAATCACTACAGAAATACATTTTTTAGGTTCAAATATATTATTCACATAACCTGTATTGCTTCTTGCTAAATCAAAATAAGAGCTACAGCAGAGGTGACTATTATCTCTCCAGGTGATGCAAGCGTCTGCATGTAAATGATCTGTGCACAGCACATTTGCTGAATTCATTTCAATATATCTTTGAGAGCAAACGCTCTGGAGTTCATTCTTTCTGAATATACCACTACAACAACTGTAAATTCCACTTTGTTGGGGGAAATTTTTTTGTTGTTTTTTCAATCTGAAAGCTCCAATGCACAGTATAGGATATTTGTGAACTTGAGGTTAAAGAGACAGTTATACGGTCTAGCAGTTTGTATTTTCTGAGAAAGAGGAATTTGCCATTCTGTTTTGCAGCATTTATGCAATCTTCCTTTTAACATTCGTCACATCCTCTCTACAATTGTTCTCAACGTTGCAACTCGTACCCTGTCTGATTTTATCTTCGAACACAACTTACCACTGTGTTATCTCTACACTTGAGTTTCACTTTTAGCAATAAAGGCTCGGACTGCTGAATTTACAATTTTTGAAGTTTAATACTGATGTATCAACTGTGGCATGTCCTAGTGCGGGCAGATTTTAAATGCTTGAATTAGAAATCACATATCTATAGAAATCTACTAGTTTGACTCACTGGCAAGAGTCATTTGCAGTTATTATGCTGCAGCAGATGAAGACAAAACTTTTTAAAAGTCTGGCATTGTGTCTCAAAATCCAACTTCTGCTGAGATAGCTGATTAAATTCTGCCCATTTCCAGTACATTTAATTTCACTGAAAAAAGACAGTGGTGGATTATCTGGCTCACTGCAAAACAATGACTCTCTAATTTCAGACCTCATGCAGACCTCCTCCACACATAAACAAGAAAGATCACTCACCTGCTTGTCAAGACTCCGATGAGGCCTGTGTCATGGTTGGTTCCTATACAATGCAGTGCCTAGCTCAGCTTGTTGGACACATGTTGAGTCATCGGAAGTTACAAAACTCAAAAGGAAGCACATTAGAGTCAGACGCTGAAGGAATATAGTCTTTTGGTCTCGTCAAATTCCTTTTCAAAAAGAAACTATCACTTAGGAAAATGGCAGCAGTTTTTTATGGAGCTTTGTGATTTATCATTTGAGGTTGAGGAGATCATCGACTTTATTGCGTCGACAAAGACAAAGTATGATAGTCGAAACGTCCAGTCGAAACGTGCTGTTGTTGTTGTTGTAGTTTTCATGGAAACCTTAGCAGCCACATAACCTCAGTGTGTAGGCCGGCCTTTTATCATCTTAATGAAATCTGAGAAATTAAAAATGTTGGAAAATCAGGGAACATGATGGACATCATTGTTGGGCTACTTCATTTGTGGCATCCTGTGGGTTTCACAAAGAAAACTTTAGACTTTACTGTCAATAGGAGACAGTGTCATTGTTTTTATTGTCTGATGAACAGGCTGAGGATCTCATCTTCATCTCTGCTTCCTCCCTCAGCTACACCTCAGCACACATCGGGGTGACACTCCGTCGATCTCCATCCCTCTCTGACCACGAGCAACACAAAATTGTGGGCATCCTGGTCATAATCACAGTCAATTTCATTGTCGTCTTCGGGCCGTACCACCTCGTGGGCGGATACAGGTTTGTGTCCTTGCTGCTGACCGACGAGCCGTGTGGACTTGTCAAGGTTGAGCAGGAACTGGACCCAAATGCAGAGGTGGTCGAAAAAAAAAAAAGGATATTTAATAATAAAACGAAAACAGAATCAAACCAAGGGTGTCCACGAGATGTAGCAAAAAAACAGGTAATCCAAATACTGGAGCCAGGGGGAAAAATGCAGAAACAGACCGCGGGAAAAATGCAGAAACAGAGGTCTCAGGATAGACTGGGGAAACACAACAGGAACAGACCAGGAGTATAACAGACTAACCAACACTGACAAAGGGAAGCACAGAGACTAAATACACACGAGGAGGGCGGGGCAAATAGAACACAGGTGAGACACATTAGGAACAGGTGCAGACAATCACAGGGGCAGGAAACACTGGCAAAGTAAAGAAAACAGACAAAAGACAGGGAAACAGGAAGTGCGGAAACACAAGGAACTACTTCAAAATAAAACAGGAAATGAAAACACAAGATCATGACAGGACTGGAGCGTTCCATTTTCCTCACCTATCGCCTGTGTTACGGCTTGACCAACCTCAACACCCTGCTGGACCCCCTCTTATACATCTTCCTGTGCCCAGATGCTCGGCTGGAGCTGCAAAGGTCCCTGCCCTTTTTGGGAAGGGCGCAGAACACCCGCAAACAGACGACCCCAAGTGACAGAGCTCCCCCGCACACTGAGGGGGAGAGTGAAAATGGACATAATAACCTTCTTGCAATATGACTTCGATATGGCCAGTGACTCCTGCTTTTAAGTCAAAGTAACTGCCCCACCCAATAGAAATGCTTGTGCATGGTTCTTGTGCTGAAGTCAGCTAAATGATTTTATCTACAGTTTTTAGTGTCAGCTCCTCATTTATATCCGGAGGAAAACAGAAACACTTGTGGGTGGCGCAAAGCTTTCAAGGTGCCAAGAACTGTTGCTTACAATAACCCCAATAGTTTCTTAGAAATATGCAAATTCACTGTTTGTCAAAAAGGAAATCTTCTAAGTAGGGATATAAAACGATGTGAAACACGACTTTTAATTTCAAAGAGATTAAGGTGTGAAATGTGGAATTTACCAGCTCTTCCTACTGTCATGTTTAAAACACTGTATACAAAGTCTGCTGTAAGTTAGTGGTGTGAACCACCACCCAAATATAGACATGACTGTGGTTCTACAGGGGAAAGAGAAATGTCATTCTGCAACACAGGGGTGCTTTTCTGTTTCTTTATTAATGTTTAGAAATGTCAAGTAACAGTATTAAAAGGAGCAGAAATAAAATATGCAAGGAGCAAAATCATGGAAACTGAAAGAGACATGTGAAGTCAAATTTAAGGTATCCATCTTCTATCCTCTATATTGGACAGGTTGTAGATTCATTTTTTGAAAATCAGCAAGAGTACATTGTTTTTCAAAGATGTGCTTGTGCCAGCTCTCACAGCTACTGATAAGATCTAGTGAGAGACCTCAAGAGAGAGAGAAAAGAAAACGGAGGCAATACTGTGGATACACATCAAATCAAGCATTCAGAGAAGAACATATGGTTTTTGTTTTTTGTTACAGCAGTTCTCATACATTTGACAGGTATAAAAGATCCAACATAAAAACAAACTTGTTGCGAGTATTCACACACGTTATAGAAACTCTAACTAAATCCTCTACTGCCCTTGGAAAAGAGGTGAATAAAAACTTTCAACTCTGTTGTTAAACCGATGAGTGTGATGCCTTGTAATGTACATTGTCGTCAAAGGACGACAGCAGGCAAACATGGATTAAGTCCCTTGTTAAGTAGGAAACAGCAAATGTAAACTGGACTAGACCAGAAAACACAGGGCACATCTTACTTAAATATGATCAGCTTAAGTTAGAAAACAATTGAAATTTGGAATTAAAGGCCTGAAACCTAAGCTCATTTTTAAAATTAAGAATGGTTCTCAGTGAAGTGGAAGTAAACAGTTAGGAGTAGGGTTAGCAATACTTTCATCCTGCTCTTGCTCCTCTGTTTTCAGACCCAATTTCGCAAAGGATTTCCTCGGCTTCATCATAACCTCGGTGGTGGTGCTGATGGAGCTGTGGGCGGTGCTGCGGCGCCGGGCCAGCTCTGCTAGATCCTCGGCCAGAACACTCTCCATCACTGCACCCAGAGATTGTCTGATCTTAGTGCACAGGTCAGGGCAGCTGAACACGTACAGAACGGGGTTGAGGACACTGTTGAGGAAGCCAATGGTCGCAGCGATTCTCAAGGCATCACTTGCGAATTTCTGCAGGGGATGCCCACTGGGAGCCATCACCTCCATGATGATAAAGAGGTGGTACGGAGCCCAGCAGAGAACGAAGCTCACCACCACGGCCACCACGAGCCGAACGAAGCGGAAAGGGCGTCGGCAGCCTTTGCGCACCAAGTGGGCATTCAGGGTAACATAGCTGAGGATGATGATCAACAGAGGGATCAGGAAGGCTACAAAGAGCTTCATGAAGGCCAAGGCCTCCTTGCGCTGCTTACATAAAGCTTTCAGGTCATACGGCTCACTTGGGAGAAACACAGTGTAACTGTAGTAACAGAAAATGTTGTCTTTGGAAATGTGAATAGTGTCACGGAATATGTAGAAAGGGATAGTGCAGACCACAGCCAAGGCCCAAATCACCCCACATGTCTTTCCCACGAGTCGAATGTCCCTGTGGTTCTGGGCCCAAACAGGTCTCAGCACCACCAGGCAGCGGTCCATGGAAATGGCCGCCAGCAGGAAGCCACTGACGAACATGTTGAGGAAGAAGACGGAGGAGTAGATGCGGCAGAAGGTCCTGCCCAGTGTCCAGGTGTTGCCGCGTGCCATGTAGAGGGTGAAGAAGGGAAGGGAGCTGGTGGCCAGCAGGTCGGAGGCCGCGAGGTTCAGGATCCAGACGCTGATGACCGAGCGGCGGACATGGAAGCCCACCAAGCCGAGGATGAGGAGGTTTTCCACGATGCCAATGGAAGAGAACAAGCCGTGGAGGGAAATGGCAACGATACTGGGAGAGTTCATGCTGACTGTTTGGTTTGACGGGTTAAAGCTGACGTTCGGGCGCTGGTTGAAAAGACATGTGACGTGTGCCATCCTGGAGTGAAAACGTGTGGATCCTTTGCTTCACACTGCTGAGATTTACGACAGAGAGTGGAGTGTGTGAAATGAATCACTATTTCAAGCAGGAATAGCTTTTTAAAATTGGAAAGAAAAAAATAAAAATAAAAATATATATATATAAATATATACATTTATATATATCGTTAAATCAATTATAATTATCGGAGTGTAATTTTCATCAATATCAATATCACAATAGTTCAATATATACAGTATATATATACACATGCATGTATTGCTTATGCATTGAGGAGGTGCAACACATCACTGGTTTTAATTTTCCACCCCAGGTTTGTAAAAAGGTTTTGTCATTCTCTACGAACAAAGAGTCGAAAACCACAACCGTCCCTCAGGAGCGAAAAATCTGTCTTTAAACTTGGAGGAAATAATAATTTGACATTTATCATAATAACTGATCTCGATTGAAATGAAATTCTTTTTCATAACATTGATAACATTTTCGGCCAAATCGCCCTGCCCTAACAAGGAAAGAGGATTATTTCTGAAATGTCTCTTGTCATGATATACTGTGTTCAGGGACATATGGTGTTTTGGCCCTATATGTTTTATCCTCCAGCCACAGTTTATGGCTGTTGAGATATTTAGTTTTGTCAAAATCACTACAGAAATACATTTTTTAGGTTCAAATATATTATTCACATAACCTGTATTGCTTCTTGCTAAATCAAAATAAGAGCTACAGCAGAGGTGACTATTATCTCTCCAGGTGATGCAAGCGTCTGCATGTAAATGATCTGTGCACAGCACATTTGCTGAATTCATTTCAATATATCTTTGAGAGCAAACGCTCTGGAGTTCATTCTTTCTGAATATACCACTACAACAACTGTAAATTCCACTTTGTTGGGGGAAATTTTTGTTGTTTTTTCAATCTGAAAGCTCCAATGCACAGTATAGGATATTTGTGAACTTGAGGTTAAAGAGACAGTTATACGGTCTAGCAGTTTGTATTTTCTGAGAAAGAGGAATTTGCCATTCTGTTTTGCAGCATTTATGCAATCTTCCTTTTAACATTCGTCACATCCTCTCTACAATTGTTCTCAACGTTGCAACTCGTACCCTGTCTGATTTTATCTTCGAACACAACTTACCACTGTGTTATCTCTACACTTGAGTTTCACTTTTAGCAATAAAGGCTCGGACTGCTGAATTTACAATTTTTGAAGTTTAATACTGATGTATCAACTGTGGCATGTCCTAGTGCGGGCAGATTTTAAATGCTTGAATTAGAAATCACATATCTATAGAAATCTACTAGTTTGACTCACTGGCAAGAGTCATTTGCAGTTATTATGCTGCAGCAGATGAAGACAAAACTTTTTAAAAGTCTGGCATTGTGTCTCAAAATCCAACTTCTGCTGAGATAGCTGATTAAATTCTGCCCATTTCCAGTACATTTAATTTCACTGAAAAAAGACAGTGGTGGATTATCTGGCTCACTGCAAAACAATGACTCTCTAATTTCAGACCTCATGCAGACCTCCTCCACACATAAACAAGAAAGATCACTCACCTGCTTGTCAAGACTCCGATGAGGCCTGTGTCATGGTTGGTTCCTATACAATGCAGTGCCTAGCTCAGCTTGTTGGACACATGTTGAGTCATCGGAAGTTACAAAACTCAAAAGGAAGCACATTAGAGTCAGACGCTGAAGGAATATAGTCTTTTGGTCTCGTCAAATTCCTTTTCAAAAAGAAACTATCACTTAGGAAAATGGCAGCAGTTTTTTATGGAGCTTTGTGATTTATCATTTGAGGTTGAGGAGATCATCGACTTTATTGCGTCGACAAAGACAAAGTATGATAGTCGAAACGTCCAGTCGAAACGTGCTGTTGTTGTTGTTGTAGTTTTCATGGAAACCTTAGCAGCCACATAACCTCAGTGTGTAGGCCGGCCTTTTATCATCTTAATGAAATCTGAGAAATTAAAAATGTTGGAAAATCAGGGAACATGATGGACATCATTGTTGGGCTACTTCATTTGTGGCATCCTGTGGGTTTCACAAAGAAAACTTTAGACTTTACTGTCAATAGGAGACAGTGTCATTGTTTTTATTGTCTGATGAACAGGCTGAGGATCTCATCTTCATCTCTGCTTCCTCCCTCAGCTACACCTCAGCACACATCGGGGTGACACTCCGTCGATCTCCATCCCTCTCTGACCACGAGCAACACAAAATTGTGGGCATCCTGGTCATAATCACAGTCAATTTCATTGTCGTCTTCGGGCCGTACCACCTCGTGGGCGGATACAGGTTTGTGTCCTTGCTGCTGACCGACGAGCCGTGTGGACTTGTCAAGGTTGAGCAGGAACTGGACCCAAATGCAGAGGTGGTCGAAAAAAAAAAAAGGATATTTAATAATAAAACGAAAACAGAATCAAACCAAGGGTGTCCACGAGATGTAGCAAAAAAACAGGTAATCCAAATACTGGAGCCAGGGGGAAAAATGCAGAAACAGACCGCGGGAAAAATGCAGAAACAGAGGTCTCAGGATAGACTGGGGAAACACAACAGGAACAGACCAGGAGTATAACAGACTAACCAACACTGACAAAGGGAAGCACAGAGACTAAATACACACGAGGAGGGCGGGGCAAATAGAACACAGGTGAGACACATTAGGAACAGGTGCAGACAATCACAGGGGCAGGAAACACTGGCAAAGTAAAGAAAACAGACAAAAGACAGGGAAACAGGAAGTGCGGAAACACAAGGAACTACTTCAAAATAAAACAGGAAATGAAAACACAAGATCATGACAGGACTGGAGCGTTCCATTTTCCTCACCTATCGCCTGTGTTACGGCTTGACCAACCTCAACACCCTGCTGGACCCCCTCTTATACATCTTCCTGTGCCCAGATGCTCGGCTGGAGCTGCAAAGGTCCCTGCCCTTTTTGGGAAGGGCGCAGAACACCCGCAAACAGACGACCCCAAGTGACAGAGCTCCCCCGCACACTGAGGGGGAGAGTGAAAATGGACATAATAACCTTCTTGCAATATGACTTCGATATGGCCAGTGACTCCTGCTTTTAAGTCAAAGTAACTGCCCCACCCAATAGAAATGCTTGTGCATGGTTCTTGTGCTGAAGTCAGCTAAATGATTTTATCTACAGTTTTTAGTGTCAGCTCCTCATTTATATCCGGAGGAAAACAGAAACACTTGTGGGTGGCGCAAAGCTTTCAAGGTGCCAAGAACTGTTGCTTACAATAACCCCAATAGTTTCTTAGAAATATGCAAATTCACTGTTTGTCAAAAAGGAAATCTTCTAAGTAGGGATATAAAACGATGTGAAACACGACTTTTAATTTCAAAGAGATTAAGGTGTGAAATGTGGAATTTACCAGCTCTTCCTACTGTCATGTTTAAAACACTGTATACAAAGTCTGCTGTAAGTTAATGGTGTGAACCACCACCCAAATATAGACATGACTGTGGTTCTACAGGGGAAAGAGAAATGTCATTCTGCAACACAGGGGTGCTTTTCTGTTTCTTTATTAATGTTTAGAAATGTCAAGTAACAGTATTAAAAGGAGCAGAAATAAAATATGCAAGGAGCAAAATCATGGAAACTGAAAGAGACATGTGAAGTCAAATTTAAGGTATCCATCTTCTATCCTCTATATTGGACAGGTTGTAGATTCATTTTTTGAAAATCAGCAAGAGTACATTGTTTTTCAAAGATGTGCTTGTGCCAGCTCTCACAGCTACTGATAAGATCTAGTGAGAGACCTCAAGAGAGAGAGAAAAGAAAACGGAGGCAATACTGTGGATACACATCAAATCAAGCATTCAGAGAAGAACATATGGTTTTTGTTTTTTGTTACAGCAGTTCTCATACATTTGACAGGTATAAAAGATCCAACATAAAAACAAACTTGTTGCGAGTATTCACACACGTTATAGAAACTCTAACTAAATCCTCTACTGCCCTTGGAAAAGAGGTGAATAAA
Organism: Scophthalmus maximus; assembly: GCF_022379125.1. Classification (NCBI taxonomy): domain Eukaryota; kingdom Metazoa; phylum Chordata; class Actinopteri; order Pleuronectiformes; family Scophthalmidae; genus Scophthalmus; species Scophthalmus maximus. The sequence goes on along the minus strand of NC_061516.1, from coordinate 28,082,307 downwards.
AACTTTCAACTCTGTTGTTAAACCGATGAGTGTGATGCCTTGTAATGTACATTGTCGTCAAAGGACGACAGCAGGCAAACATGGATTAAGTCCCTTGTTAAGTAGGAAACAGCAAATGTAAACTGGACTAGACCAGAAAACACAGGGCACATCTTACTTAAATATGATCAGCTTAAGTTAGAAAACAATTGAAATTTGGAATTAAAGGCCTGAAACCTAAGCTAATTTTTAAAATTAAGAATGGTTCTCAGTGCAGTGGAAGTAAACAGTTAGGAGTAGGGTTAGCAATACTTTCATCCTGCTCTTGCTCCTCTGTTTTCAGACCCAATTTCGCAAAGGATTTCCTCGGCTTCATCATAACCTCGGTGGTGGTGCTGATGGAGCTGTGGGCGGTGCTGCGGCGCCGGGCCAGCTCTGCTAGATCCTCGGCCAGAACACTCTCCATCACCGCACCCAGAGATTGTCTGATCTTAGTGCACAGGTCAGGGCAGCTGAACACGTACAGAACGGGGTTGAGGACACTGTTGAGGAAGCCAATGGTCGCAGCGATTCTCAAGGCATCACTTGCGAATTTCTGCAGGGGATGCCCACTGGGAGCCATCACCTCCATGATGATAAAGAGGTGGTACGGAGCCCAGCAGAGAACGAAGCTCACCACCACGGCCACCACGAGCCGAACGAAGCGGAAAGGGCGTCGGCAGCCTTTGCGCACCAAGTGGGCATTCAGGGTAACATAGCTGAGGATGATGATCAACAGAGGGATCAGGAAGGCTACAAAGAGCTTCATGAAGGCCAAGGCCTCCTTGCGCTGCTTACATAAAGCTTTTAGGTCATACGGCTCACTTGGGAGAAACACAGTGTAACTGTAGTAACAGAAAATGTTGTCTTTGGAAATGTGAATAGTGTCACGGAATATGTAGAAAGGGATAGTGCAGACCACAGCCAAGGCCCAAATCACCCCACATGTCTTTCCCACGAGTCGAATGTCCCTGTGGTTCTGGGCCCAAACAGGTCTCAGCACCACCAGGCAGCGGTCCATGGAAATGGCCGCCAGCAGGAAGCCACTGACGAACATGTTGAGGAAGAAGACGGAGGAGTAGATGCGGCAGAAGGTCCTGCCCAGTGTCCAGGTGTTGCCGCGTGCCATGTAGAGGGTGAAGAAGGGAAGGGAGCTGGTGGCCAGCAGGTCGGAGGTCGCGAGGTTCAGGATCCAGACGCTGATGACCGAGCGGCGGACATGGAAGCCCACCACACCGAGGATGAGGAGGTTTTCCACGATGCCAATGGAAGAGAACAAGCCGTGGAGGGAAATGGCAACGATACTGGGAGAGTTCATGCTGACTGTTTGGTTTGACGGGTTAAAGCTGACGTTCGGGCGCTGGTTGAAAAGACATGTGACGTGTGCCATCCTGGAGTGAAAACGTGTGGATCCTTTGCTTCACACTGCTGAGATTTACGACAGAGAGTGGAGTCTGTGAAATGAATCACTATTTCAAGCAGGAATAGCTTTTTAAAATTGGAAAGAAAAAAATAAATATATATATATATATATATATAAATATATACATTTATATATATCGTTAAATCAATTATAATTATCGAAGTGTAATTTTCATCAATATCAATATAACAATAGTTCAATATATACAGTATATATATACATGCATGTATTGCTTATGCATTGAGGAGGTGCAACACATCACTGGTTTTAATTTTCCACCCCAGATTTGTAAAAAGGTTTTGTCATTCTCTACGAACAAAGAGTCGAAAACCACAACCGTCCCTCAGGAGCGAAAAATCTGTCTTTGACATTTATCATAATAACTGATCTCGATTGAAATGAAATTCTTTTTCATAACATTGATAACATTTTCGGCCAAATCGCCCTGCCCTAACAAGGAAAGAGGATTATTTCTGAAATGTCTCTTGTCATGATATACTGTGTTCAGGGACATATGGTGTTGTCGCCCTATAAGTTTTATCCTCCAGCCACAGTTTATGGCTGTTGAGATTTAGTTTTGTCAAAATCACTACACAAATACATTTTTTAGGTTCAAATATATTATTCACATAACCTGTATTGCTTCTTGCTAAATCAAAATAAGAGCTACAGCAGAGGTGACTATTATCTCTCCAGGTGATGCAGCACATTTGCTGAATTCATTTCTATATATCTTTGAGAGCAAACGCTCTGGAGTTCATTCTTTCTGAATATACCACTACAACAACTGTAAATTCCACTTTGTTGGGGGAAATTTTTTTGTTGTTTTTTCAATCTGAAAGCTCCAATGCACAGTATAGGATATTTGTGAACTTGAGGTTAAAGAGACAGTTATACGGTCTAGCAGTTTGTATTTTCTGAGAAAGAGGAATTTGCCATTCTGTTTTGCAGCATTTATGCAATCTTCCTTTTAACATTCGTCACATCCTCTCTACAATTGTTCTCAACGTTGCAACTCGTACCCTGTCTGATTTTATCTTCGAACACAACTTACCACTGTGTTATCTCTACACTTGAGTTTCACTTTTAGCAATAAAGGCTCGGACTGCTGAATTTACAATTTTTGAAGTTTAATACTGATGTATCAACTGTGGCATGTCCTAGTGCGGGCAGATTTTAAATGCTTGAATTAGAAATCACATATCTATAGAAATCTACTAGTTTGACTCACTGGCAAGAGTCATTTGCAGTTATTATGCTGCAGCAGATGAAGACAAAACTTTTTAAAAGTCTGGCATTGTGTCTCAAAATCCAACTTCTGCTGAGATAGCTGATTAAATTCTGCCCATTTCCAGTGCCAGTATACATTTAATTTCACTGAAAAAAGACAGTGGTGGATTATCTGGCTCACTGCAAAACAATGACTCTCTAATTTCAGACCTCATGCAGACCTCCTCCACACATAAACAAGAAAGATCACTCACCTGCTTGTCAAGACTCCGATGAGGCCTGTGTCATGGTTGGTTCCTATACGATGCAGTGCCTAGTTCAGCTTGTTGGCCACATGTCGAGTCATCGGAAGTTACAAAACTCAAAAGGAAGCACATTAGAGTCAGACGCTGAAGGAATATAGTCTTTTGGTCTCATCAAATTCCTTTTCCAAAAAGAAACTATCACTTAGGAAAATGGCAGCAGTTTTTTATGGAGCTTTGTGATTTATCATTTGAGGTTGAGGAGATCATATCGACTTTATTGTGAAACAAAGAAAAAGTATGATACAGTGTGTGTGTGTGTGTGTGGGTGTGTGTGGGTGGGTGTGGGTGTGATAGAGAGAGAGAGGAGGGTGTAAAGTGTGTACATGCTACTCACACAGTGACATGGCCACTTTGTTTTCTCAAGGTGCAGTCACATCCCATAATCCTCAAACTTTTTCTCCTTTGCTATAAAGATAAAACAAACATTAAAAGGAAAAATATCAAATCAATCAAATTTTACCTGTATAGTCCATATTCATGAATCACACTTTGCATATAGGACTTAATGATCTGAACAAGGTGTGACATCCTCTGTCCTTAACCTTCGACTACAGTGAACTCCCAAACAAACAAAAAAAGCAGAAACCTCAGGGAGAGACTCCAAGACCTACAACCATTCATGGATGGGGCATGGAAGGCAGAGTAGTGATGACAATTGTAAAGATAGACGTATTTGGCCAGCATAATAGTTGTATATGACAGCAGGCACATTGCATATCTAAAGAATCTAGCCTTAATCATAATCTATGATCACCTGCCGCCTCGGCCCGCGATGTGACCGCAGCCACATTCCAAGAAAATGTATAGTTAAGAGTAGGCCTACAATGATGTCACTCATTTCCATCACTAATGTCACAACAAACCTGTCGCTGACCAATAATTCAAGCCCTATTCCAGCGTGGTAATATAGCTGGATCCAAATTCCGCACAGTGGACAAGGTAGGTTGAGGAGAAATATTTAAAACAAACAGGAAGATCTCCTTTGACAAGTGGGCTGGTTTGGCAGGCAAAAAAAAAAAAAAAAAGAGTACAACTCTGGAAGCAGAAACAGGCAAATCTCAGGAGCATACAGGAAACTCTGGGGAACAAGGAAGGAACAAAACAAGTCAGAATTGAAGTCAGCCAAAATGAACAGACAGTTTTCAAAAGGCTTGCTGGTGCTCCGCCTTATGACTTGTACACGGCTGCCAAAATGAGCAACGCAATGGAGACTTGCAAGTCGCTCATCTGAGTCTTTCCAGTAATAAATATGTTTAAGAAGGAATAAGTTGAATTTATCTACATTGAATGGTGTATAAGTGGACATTGGACAGCTGCAGCTGAATTAGAACACTGCTGCCAAGATAGTGGACCACAGTGTTCCAGTTGCACTGGTGCCCTATTTATCAAATACTAGATTTTAAAATATGTGGCATTAAAACAAACATTTGATAAGCTTGAAACCTGCTTATGTTCACTGCAAATATATGCTGAAAATCACAAAAAGCAAAAATTACATTTGAAATATGTCATGCACCCATTTTTTTCTGAACTTAGAGAGCAATATGTATGATTAGGTATTTTTGAAACTTCACTCTAAATCACTTAAACAGTGATGTACACGCTAAGAATTTTTTATTCTGAAAAACACACCGGCATGAGTGTACTGTGGTCGTCACTTATTTTTTCTCACAGACTGATGAGTTCATGACAAGCAAACTGAGCATCATATTGGTGGAATGCTCCTTTAAATGCAGCATGAGGTTGTTGTTTCTTTTTAGTTGTTGCGTGCAGTTTAGACTCTTCATCAGCAGGTGGCAGCAGACCACCTACGACAGAAAAACAATAACTTTGCTACTGTACATCATGAAGCTCAAACACATGTACCTAACTCATCACACAGTTGACAGCCATGCTGCTGTGACCGTTAAATGGCCGAGTAGCTGAAGAAGTGTGTTGGAAAATTTTAAAGACGAACATGTGTGGGGTGTTTTCTGCCTCCCTGCACCATTTGTTTATCCATCAGCACCACGGCAGCAGCATCTCTTGTCATTTTCAGCAGAAAACTTTGGTCCAGTCGATGAAAACGTGCTGTTGTTGTTGTCGTTTGCATGGAAGCCTTAGCAGTCATGTCCATCAGTGTGTAGGCCAGCCTTTTGTCTTCTTAATGAAATTTGAGAAAGTAAAAATGTTGGAAAAGTTTGGGCTCTTCTTTTGTAAAGACAGTGATGTATTATCAAATGCTGCAGCCAGTTTCTCACATCAAGTTCAAACTAAGTGGTTTTTCAAACCCCCCCTCCCCTCCCCTCCCTTCAGCCATTAAATATATACTTAAATGTAAAGAGAAACACATTAAATGCTTCTTAATACTAGACAAGCCACGAAAAGACGTGTTATTTTTGTCTAACCTCGCAGTGATTAGACAAAAAAAATCAGTAAAAATCATTTTTTGTCTAACCACACAGTGATTAGACCTAAAACAATCAGTAAAAATCAATATGCAATTATTTTCACCCCAAACTGACAAAAATGTACTTATTCTTTGGGTATTGCCATGAATGCATATGCAACCCAGTGTGGTGCTGAGATGGCCTATTTTTTTTTTTTTATGTAATGAGACAACATTGACTACAGGGAACAAATGAAAAATCCCACGTATAAAATACTCACTGCTACTCTTCTTTTTGAACTTCTAGTTCAAAGCCGCTATCAGAAGCTCGGAAGTTGTGGCTGTGGGGTTTGAATAAAAATATATTTTGTGATGTAGCAAAACCATAAGACAAGAGGTTACTTCCTTTGAAGTAAGACTGCTTCAGGGCAGACCAGACGCTACAGTGACCCTTGCTCTGAAAGTGGCAAGACAGGCCGGCCTGGTTGGGGCTAGCAGGATAGCATGCTAACTTCACTATAAGAAAGGAAGTGATAGAAATAGGAGCAAAACAAGTGAGTTAACATTGACATTGCACTCCACTTATGGAAAGAGCTCTTGGCAAGCAAATTAACTGATACAGATTTTCTGCTGAAGTTACTTATGGTCCCTATTGGGCATGCATGCCTCTATAAAATGCGTGATGAAATGGAAGCCACATGGTCTTTGGCAAGTACAGCACAAAAACACAACAGTGTTGATTACTTTACATTGAAATGATCTTGTAAGCATGACACAGCGTTGAGCAATATACCACAAATACTGCACAATTCTTAATGATGTGTTTCCATCATGTCACACTGCTCCCTCTTTTTAATATTTACAAGGTCTGACTTATATTCCTGGCAAACAAGTTTGATAGCTCCTGTTTTCCATTTTAGCTTTGACTTGTTTGAGGAACTACCAACATGAGGCCGTCCTGCTGTCACTTCACACAACTCAGGATGTATGGGTTTCAATATTATGCAGTCGTCTCGACTGAGCCTACAGCTTTTAACACAGTTTTCTTTTTTCTTTCTAAAGCATTTATATGCAGACCACAAACATTGAAGGCATTTGAGTCACACACCTTCTGATGCATGACCTGACAGTGCTTCTACATCTGCAAGGATAAGAGTAAGTATGAAAAAATATTAAGTTGTATCTGAAGTGTGGGAGAGGATGCAAAAACTTCACATAATCTGACCTTTTTTCTTCCTTACTCCAACAGAAGCAATGTTTCTAACCAATTACATTACACATTATATATTACAATTATAAACAGGTATGCATCCACAATGAAATAGTTTATCCACATGTTACAATCAAGCATCATGAAGTCAACCTGCTGTAGCCTCTAACAGTTTAACAACAATACCATTTGTTTCAGTCATGTTAAAGAAAAGAGACATCTTAACTTCAGAAGACTGCTACATTCATGCTAAATGATTTAGATGGATAAATAGATGAAGAAATGGTTTCAAAAGGGTATTTGTAATGTTCATAATAAAACATAAAAAGAAATACTGAAAATGAAAATGTTGTTAAATGTTGTTTTTTAAGGGTTTTAAAAAAAAAGTTATTCAGCTGTGTGTGTGTGTGGCTGAGCTATCTCAGACAATTTCTGGACTATCCAGATACAATTTACCAATGTTAGCAGTTCACTGCACATAACAGGAACTCATATTAGTTATGGTTTTAGGTAAAGTGTGAATTTTTACAATTGTGAATTGTTTACCACCAGGTAGATTCATTTGTGACCATAGGTGTCATTTACACTGGGGATGCTGGGGACATGTCGCCACCACTTTTACAATTTGTTAAAAATGTTCTGAAAAATAGCGTGACCAAGGAAATGTAAGAAATGAGAACACTTTCGGAAAGGTTTATTTGCACAAGAGAACATCTCAGGAACAGTTTGTCCATTCACACTTTGTGTATTAGTAAACTTTGAATAGAAAATAGTAAAGCAAACATTGTTCCCACTTTGCAGCAGCAGGGCGGGGTGAACAGCACTCTGTGCAGCAGCCGGGCACAGGCACTGCACTAGTTGTCGAAAAAAGTAATTAGCCTACTGATTCTAAAATGACCCAAAAATGTGCATGCGTCGATCACAAACTTAAACCAAATCTTGACACAGTTTCTTCTTGGACACGTTTTCCATGTGACCATGACAAACAGCTCGAATAACCTATCAAGCTGGAATAGCCTAAGGTTTGTAGACATATTAAGACATTGCGTGTTACAGTGACTTACAGTAAAGTGCAGCTTGCTAAAGAAGATTCTAGTGTCTCCACCTCCCCTTTTCCGATTGGAAATAGTCCAATTTGGATTGCTGTAAATTAGGCTAGCGTACTACTCTACTGCACTTTCCTTTTAAAATGTGTAGCTAGCCAAATGTACTATAATTTATGACTCACCTGTGGTGGCCGCTGCATTAGTGAGATCTAGTCTCCTAAATTGCTATCAACAACACAAGATTGAATGATTTAACTATGAAATGTTTTCTTTCTGGGGAGCATGCAGGGTCTTACGTCCACCCTATAGTCTTTCAAAATCTTATGGGAAACACCGAACCCAGAGGAGTCTACAAAAGGTGACTTCTTGTAAGTAACATGTGGCTCTTTGCAATGGTGTGGGTTTTCTTTTTTTGGGGGGGGGGGGGGGGGGGGGGGGGGGGGGGGGGGGGGGGGGGGGGTGCAATCTTGCCTTTGGTACCAAAATGGCTAGAGTCGGCCCTGGGCATTGATATTGTTTTGGAGGTCATGATTAGGCTGTAAATCCTGTGTCTACTGGTGTTGTTAACAAATTGTAGGCCTATGTTACTAGTGTATTTGGTGACGCAATACACTAGTAACATAGGCACTAGTGTAACATAGTTGCACGGGCGTATGTTACACTAGTAACATTGACGCCCATGCTTGTGACTCATGGAAGCCATCTGAACCAATGAGAGAAGAAACCAACACTACATGAAGACCGAGCATCCAGCTATAGACAAAAACTAGCATCCACTCAAAAACGGGAAGTAGTATTATATAATACTATATTATATTATATTGTGTTGTATTGTATTATATATTATATTATATTAATACATTTTAGATCATAATAATGGAAGCCAGTCCATGCTGTGATAAATAATTTAGATTAACAAGTATAACAAATGTCTCAAGAAGTAAAGACATAATCAGACTTAAGGCAGTAATGCAACAATTATTTCTCATTATCTGCCACTAAAAAACCATAAAGGACAAAAACTGTATAATATTGTAGTCAGTCTTGTCAGATGCCATTTTTACTAAATGAAAGACATTGATGATGATGATGATGATGTCCCAATAACTGTTGGAAATAATTGTACATCAAGACAAGAGCAACCTATAACCACAGCCATTAAAATCTTTATATAAATAATCAACATTTACTCTCTCTGTCTCTTATTTTAGTGTTATAGTATTTTCAACAGGTTAAATCATTTGACTTGATTTCTTTTTACCTTCTGTGTCTCACCCACGCACTCCCTTTTAACCCACTTAACCATGCTTAACACAAAACTTTCTTACACAAGTAACTAATGATAACTAATAATAAGTTTCAGGAGGTCTATGAGCATTCTGCATATTGTGCGTAGCAAACTTGACACGCACCAAACTACACCAGCATTCAAAATGGACTGGAGAAAAATGTGATAGTGCACAGACATGTCACAACCCTTCAGCGTACAAATAAACAATGATGTAAAAGGCTCAATCGGCCCCAATTGCGCCTCTAGTCACCAGTTCAGGCTGATCTTGTGTAAAAGAAAGGGTTGTCACGCTAGTCTGACACTGAACCAAACAAATCAGCTGAGCCAATCACAGAGAGCCTCTGTCTCCTGTAAGAGTTGCTTGTGTCCGTTAACACACAGGATACAGACTGTAGAGCTGCAGAGATGAGACCACTTTGCATTATTCTTGCGCTCCTCTGTGAAATCTGTAAGTATTTTTCTCATAATTTTTTTCTTTTTCACTTTTCTATATGTGTTAAGGTAATTTTGAGTGAGAGAGAATTTTGAAAACTACAAGTAATAAACTTGAATGCCTTTCTTTGCAGGTCAGGTGCCAGCTGACATTAAAAAGACCTCAGGCATAACTCAGGACAGTGGTGTCATAAAAGCTAAAGAGGGAACAAATGTGACTTTGCGATGTGTTTGTCGAGATGATGCTGTAACTTTCTTTTATTGGTATCAGCAAAGCCTGGGAGGCAAACTTGAAGTCATATCAATTCGAATGAAGGAGAAGGCAGAAGCTGAAATATCACCTGGCTACAAAGAAAGGTTTGGCGTCTCTGCACAAAGCCAAGATAGCAGCAACCATCTCACAATCACAGACCTTCGCCCGTTAGATTCGGCGGCGTATTTCTGCGGCACTCTAGAATTCAACGCAATCGAATTCGGACAAGGAGCTTTCCTCTACGTCAAGTCGTCGCTGTCCAACACCCTAGCTTATGTCCATCAGCCTGCGGCGGAGTCCCTAGGGCCGGGGGAATCTCTGAATTTGAGCTGTGCCGTGTACACTGAATTGCCACATGTAGGGACGCAGAGCTTCTTCTGGATCAGAGCTTCTACTGGACACGGTGCGTCTGAGCCTGTGGACGTGTATCCCAGTGCAGCGCAGTGTACAAGATTTTTCAACGGAAAGTCTCACATGATGAATTGCACTTTAAACCTGGCAAAAAAGTCTGTGAGCTCATCTGACGCTGGGATGTACCGCTGTGTCCTGGCCTCCTATGGAGAGATTGTTTTTGGGAATGGAACGACAGTACAGATTGGTAGGTAATAATAGCAAATATTGCTTATTGCTGTTGCTTCCAATTTGAAAAGTTGGATTGGAGCTTATGAACCTCTCTTGCCTCTGTGTTAGGCAGTTCTACGGAAGTCCCCCCTCTCCTGGTTTACTGCTTGAGCGTGGCATTGGCCGTTTCCATCAATGTGCTGGTCGTCTTGGCTTTCACCATGTACAAGCTGAGAAAAAAGCTGTGCCCTACCTGCACAGGTAAGGTTCACAGAATCAACAGAAGTCGGCTGTGTTAACTCGGCTTGACCATTTGTGTCTTTTGATTTGCAGGAATTCTTTCTCATCTAACATGTCTTGCAGCCACGGTAAGGTCAAACTTTATGGCCCACAGACTTGTGCCGACATATATTTTACCCTTCAAGTATTGCATATTTCTCCCATGATTGTAATTGTGTCCTTAATAGAGTAAAGATGCAGATACTCTCAACTATGCTGCCCTGAGTCTGAAAAGAAACAGCCAACAACATCATCAAGAGGACAACATGGAGACTGTGTGCGTATATTCTAGAGTAAAGAATGGAGCATCGTGAAGTATGGCCAACCACTTCAGTAAATGAGCAACGTGAGCAATGCCAACGTGATATTATGTACAATGTGAAATAATGTTGGATAAAAAAATAAAATGTGTTTTGGCTGCATGGTTTTGTATGTCAAGTACGTTCTGAGAGTTTCACGGTCATACACATCAGCATCTCCACACATGAGAGTTTAATGCCGGATGAGAATCATGAAATCCCCCCCCCCCCATGGTCTACGAATACCTTTTCTCTAGCAGAAACATCAACGTTCACCTTTCGCTCCTGCGGTGGAGGTGGTAACAGCTGCAGGGCGTGAGTTTCCATTGGTGGAAACATGAGTCGTAGCAGAGCTAAAACACAGGAAAACCGGCCTGCTTCTTACACTCAGACAGCCTGGCCCCACAAACATTGTGTCTTATATGCAGAAAACAAGCTACTATATGCAAGTCTTTTTGTTTAATAGCCACAATGTGTTTTTGTCATCCAGAACCATTTCACACTTTCAGTTCCCTAAAATGCACAGGCCTAAAGATATGCTTGTAAAATATATATATATATATATATATATATATATATATATATATATATATATATATATATATATATATATCATCATGACAGGGTTCACTCACACTCTTCACATTATGTACCAACTTTCAGTCTGTAGGTGGTGACATAATCACCATCAAAATCTTATTCTGACCAAATATGACACTTAACTTTCTCATTTCATCTATACCAGCAATTAAAATGTCTGAAAAGATAATCATAATCTTCTCTTTCGTTACATTCAAGTACATTCAATACCAGCACATTCAGCCACAACCAGTTTTGTACAGTCTCAGGTTTTTATATTTATATAGGTATTTATATTTGATAGTGTGTGTGTGTTTGTGCGTGCGTGCATGCGACAAGTACATGAAATAGTATGACAAAGAATGATCCAATCTCCAACTTTTTGCATCTTGAACAAGGCTTTTGTTGTTGCTTTTTGTCACAAGTAGAGTCTCAAGCCAGATCCATGGCTGCCAGAGCAAAGGGGATGAATACAGTTATAGATTTGCTTGGTCAATATTTCAGTGTAGTGCAATATGTACTAGATAGAGCTGTGATCATTGAAACTGACTTTAGTTGTTGCTGTCTTACAACGGTACACCATTGATGTAATAATCTTAACACAGGAAGTTATGCCTGTATAGTGCATAACACTATACAGGCATTACATAGAATGGCACTCACTAGCATTCTCTCTCCACCAAGGCCCAACAAAAGCCACACCAAATTGCACACAATCATGCATGTCAGTCTCCTAAATATACCTGTTGTTGTTTCATCAACATCCATGTATGTGAAATTGGTGAAAATGTAAAAAATAAATAAATAATAATATATATTAAATGCAATGTCAAATTTAAAAAAATCCTTGATCCACCCCTTCCTCCGGATCAGCAGCTAAATTTGATCAGTTAAGACACAAATCCTAATATGGTAATTGACTCCCCCATGATGCAGACCACCTCCATTTGCTGCTCTAATGGAGCACAGGTTCAGCAGATCAAAAGGACAGAGAGACGGTACTCCAGTGCAAGGCAGAAGCGCTTCACCTCCTTATATACTGAATGTAAAGCTTTTCCATTCAAAACTAAATTAAACAGCAATTCAGCCACAGCTAAGCCAAGTTCCTTCACAACCACATAGAACTGATCGCTTTGGCTCTTGTAGGGTAAGACACGCCTTATAACACAAAGTGGGTACCCGGCTGTCACATCTGTCTGCATGAGCACCACTTGATTTTGAAACAAAAAAATATACGTATTGAATGCAGCGCAAACAGTTCTGTCTGAGAAGGAGTTGGCGTGTCAGTGCCTGTTTCGTCTTCGCAAGTTGTTTACCGTAATTGTGCTGGTTGTACACCGCAAACCCCTGAGAGGCGAGGATCTTTATTTAGCCTCCGTGTGGTCGGCAGTCAAAAGACCCTCGGCTGTCTTTGTATGTGCAAACAGGAAATCTCTGCAGTGTCTTCATAACACACCAGCTACACAACTTAACTCAGATGCCCAGACCATTTCACGTTAACGGCGATTCAATTAACATAAATTGCCTAATTTCATGTCTCATTACATTACTCAAAGGTAAAATAGGGATTAAAACTTGACAAAATGGAACATATAAAATATTAACCCATTACTTATCAAATCCACCAACCAGTAACCCAGTACTCGTTTCTGTCATTCAAATTTGTCATTGATATTCACAGTTGTGTCAGCTTGTGTTTACTGAATTTGGCCTTTGAGTAAAAATATTGTGTTGTCGATGTCGCACAACCAAAGTCTTGTGCAGTGATATCACCTCCCTCCACAACAAATACAGAGGTAAATATAATTTCTTTAAGGTTAACTATAACATTAACATTCAGTAAGCTTTGAATAGAAAAATTTAATAAATAATCGTCTTTTGGGCATTTTTTTTATGTCAGTAACCATCATGATGTACTGATGTGTATGTTGTTTGCAGGTTTACCGAGATGCAGATGACCTCCATTATGCTGCTTTAAGTGTTAACCTGCCCAACAGATCAAGACGACAGAGGGACAATGCAATGGATGAATGTGTGTACCCAAGTGTTAGACAGTAGAACTGTTTCGTTTGGCTGTCTTTGTTAGTAATGAGGGATTTCTCAGTCTTTCTTTAGAGGTGTAACATACTGTATGTGTAACAATAAAATATCAAATTAAATACATTTAATTATGAAAAGTACAGAGTCATTTCTTGGCTCGTTGTCCTTCAGCTTGAGAAAACAGATGCTTATCCCCTCAAGCATAGATCGACATAATTGTAAAAGGTTAATTTTGCTCATTAAATCATATGTTGTGTTTCCCACAATCCCCCACTTATTAATTGGTAGCCTGAACTCCGCAGACTCAGTATGCCACCGGTGACCCAGTGACCCATGAGGTGATCTTATCAATTAAAAACACACTGAAACTAAAGTCTTTCTCTCTGCTGCAGCAGTGAAATACTTTCTGCAGACGGTGAGATTTTAGTTCGTCTTAAAAGTTTAACTCATAAGCCACACTGTGCAACATCATAAACTTTGGTACGGCATCAGAATGAAGACTGTAAGAGGATAACACCTACTGACCCATAGGTTACATCGCAAGTCAAGATTCAGAGACACAAGGCTGACAAGCCAGGGGAAAAACATGAGACTACACTCATCCGCCAGCTGCCGATTCTGGTCAACGCTATTCCGTGGTAAAGACAAACAAACACATATCTGGTCACTTGCACAAACCAGAATCACCAAGTGAGGCAGACGTCATTAATATTAGTTCATGACTGATGCTAAATCTGAGGGAGGACAATCTCTTTCTCTCTCTCTCTCTCTCCTACTGAGAATGAGTAATGAAAGAGACGAAGTAAATGATAATATGTTTAGATTTATTATGACAGTAGGAAAATAGCTGCTAAGATCCTAACAGGAAGTAGAACTCCATGGAAGCTGTCCTATGATTTAGGTGCTTCAGATATGGAGATGTCCAAGACACTGGTGGTGGTGATGAATGGAGCACAAAGGTGTGACGTCTCATGCCGGGCTTCAGTGTGGACTGTCTGATGGGACATTTTTAATAATGTTTTTTTGATTATTATATTACTTTTACAAAACAAGTCTGGAGTCTTGGTTCCAGAAAATAAGACATGTATCATGTTGTCCTATATGATTTAGCAGTTAGGATTCCTGGTTTTCACGAAGGTGGCAACTCCCGGTATGGAAAAGTGTGTCGTTGATGAGGCTTCACAGTTACTTATACCAACCTAAGAAGGTTGTTGATGATATACAGACAATGGTCTTTGAATACAGAATTGCAGAGCTGACTGTGCTGTCAATGTGATGAGTGAGACAGAACTGGACTTCATAACACAAAGTAAAAACTACAAAAACAACTTCTAAAACCAAAGGAGAAATTTGCCTTTCATCCAGGGTGAAAAGGAGTGTGTCCTGCCAAGTATGTCTATTCCAAAAAAAAGTAAAATTTACGTATATGCTAATTTATTATTGTTCATTTGCTCTTTTTTGCTATAATGTTCTCTTTATTATTTTATTATACTGTATATTTCCTTTAGTTTAGTTTTTGTTTTTATATTTTCTTTGTTAATTTGATTGTTCAATTATCTTTAATATTGTAAATAAAAACAAAAACTGAATCTCTCTTGTTCTTGAGTCTTTACTGTAAGTGATTCGGATATCTCTCACCATGTGAATCTCATTAAGGAACAGCGTTTTCTGGTTCAAGAAATCTGAAGAGCCTCACCCAGGACTCATTTACACCCATGGAGACAGGGATGATCAGTGTGAGAGGAAACCCAACACACAAATACACACGTCTACAACAACAGAAATAGTTGCAATGAATGAAACCAACATTGTAGCTCCATCTACCACATTTTGGTTTAGCGGCAGTGTGACATTCATTATTTCATGTTGCCTTCTCACTGGTAGGTCAGTAGACGGAGATCGTAGCAGCTGTCACATTGTGTGATGGTCACAATGAATTAGTAACATGACTGTGTGTTGACTGATGCTAAATGATTGCATCTGTTATTTGAGGTGGATCATGCAGCGATCGTGGTGTTGAAAAGACAGCTGAATGACAGACACAAGCAGAGCTGGTCGCCCAAAGACGTGCCACTTTTCCATTTGCTTATTTATTAATAGATCTATTTATATAAGATATTGTTACGTCAGGCTGCACGGTGGTGTAGTGGTTAGCCCTTTCGCCTCACAGCAAGAAGGTTCGAATCCCAGTTCAAACCAACCAGGGCTTTGCTGTGTCGAGTTTGCAGGCTCTCCCTGTGTATGCGTGTGTTCTCTCCAGGTTCTCAGGCTTCTTCCCACAGTCCAAAGACATGCAGAATGGGGTTAGGTTAATTGGAGACTCTAAATTGACTATAGGTGTGAATGTGAGAGTGAATGGTTGTTTGTCTCTGTATGTGGACCTGCGATAGGCTGGCGACCTGTCCAGGGTGTACCCTGCCTCTTGCCCAATGTTAGCTGGGATTGGCTCCAGCCCCCCCCCGCGATGGATGGATTGTGATGTTACTATAGGCTTATGTCTACCTGGTAGTGTGGTGAAGCAATAAAAAAGGTTGACTCAGGTTTTCTTCAACAAAATAAAGTCTTCTTTTACTCTCTAACTCAAAAGGTTAACTCACATTTTACAAAATTAAAGTCTTTTCCACAAAACTTTTCACCCAACAATCTTGGAGTCTTTCTTCATCTGCTCTTTCTCTCCTCCATGCTCTCTCGATCAGCATCATGAGCTGCAGCTGGCTCTTTCCCTCCAGCCCGCAGCACATGGGAGTTGTAGTCTTTCTTAGGTCAGCCATTTTGGTCTGTATGTTTTTAGCCAGCAGGAGGGAATGTAAGCGGCATTCCACCACCAAACCTCTTGTGACATTACAAAATCGAATGTTTTCTACACCGTCCCATGTGGTGTAGCGGTTAGGATTCCTGGTTTTCACCCAGGTGACCCGGGTTCATGTCCCGCTATGGGAAAGTGTAGCATTGATAAGGCTTGTACAGCTTGTCAATGTCAGGTTGTGATTGGATGAAAAGGAGAATGAGCTGATGGAGCTGTGAATCAGAAGGCATTTGCAGAAGACAGTGTTATGTCTGAACCTTCGCTAGGTTTCAATAGTGGTTAGGAACTTAAATCTCCCTCTTCATGCTCGCAACTGTCTTGCCAACATTCCTACGCACACACACGAGATGAGATCGCTGCATGCTTTGCTAAAGGTCTGTCGAATGTATATCACCTCTCTTCTCTTTTGGTTTTGTGTCGGTGTGGTTCCAAGAAGGACGTCGCCGCATTGTTTCTTCTTTTTAATTTTTTTAATTTTTTGACACTGAGGAACCAGTATAACTATAAATGTGTGTCATTTACAAGTCATGTCTGAAAGCTTAGAGAGCAGGGAAGGACACCATTAATGTTTTGGTAAAATAAATCTTTCAATGGGTTTGAAGTCACTAAAGACATTGTAACGTGAGGGTTTGATGTGTGGTAGTTGGATCACTCTACAGTATGTACGAATAAACAGCAGGATGGATCTATGCAGCAGTCCCACAACAACAACCTTCTTCCTGGTTACACCTGGTCACATGTCTGAACTAACCAATCAGAAGCTAGCAGGCATTAGACTAAGGTTAACGTGTGCATGACGCTCCAGTGAACACACATGGAAATGTTTTCCTGTGGGAAGCAAGTGAGGGATCAGGTCCTTGTTGGTGCATTGTTATCTTGGTCAAAATAAATGGCTGACACACTCCAGCATTAAAAAAATCTCTGAAGCTGTTTTCAGACATGAACTCTCACCCTTCACATATGAAGAGCGCAGCAGGAGATTGTCTGAGTCAGGTGCGTTTACGATGGCAGGGACATTACCGGAAAAGTCAGACGAGGGGTGACGCCTGGTTAGAGTGTCCACTCGCTCGCCGTGAAGGTTTTCCTGCTGGTCCTACATTTTCCAGAAATTTTTCTGGGGAACTGGCAGGAAAGGTTCAGGAATGTCCTGAGCAACATTTGCGGACATTTGCGTTCTCACATAAAGCCACTCCGGTTAAGTTCAGGAAAATGTCCAGACTTAAGTGCATGTCTGAAAAGAGTTCAACAATAAACAGAATGAGGAAATGAATGTAATAAAAAGCTGCTAATTTACAGAATCGCTCTTGTTTATATATGTCACATCATTAGACAAAGAACTCAAGACTTACTGGTTTGGCAAGCTGTCCGCCTACACATTGTAGTGACCGAATAAATGTCCAGCAATTGTTGATCTCTACTCCTCTCTGCTGAACATGTAAAGGTCTTTCATATTTCAGTGTGTGTAGTCTTTACTGTAATGGCTTCAGATATCTCTCATCATGTGAATCTTTTTAAGGAACATGCGATCAAACCATAGGGGGCAGTGATCATGTGACCAGTTTGCCTTATTGGCCAATCAACACAAGTCTAATCTGTGAAGAGAGGAGAAAGTGTTGGGTTCTTTTTCATTCAACGCTGCAATTTCAACATGACGAAGTCTCCAAAGTTCGTTTTCTATCTGACGTGTTTGCTCTTGGGGCAAATGGATGAGTTGTGTGTTTGCTGGCTTTAGTGTTTTTCTGTGTCATTTTTTAGTTTTTTCTTTGATTTCTGTTGCGTAAAATGAACTGTGCTTTTGCTTTTTCTCCATGTTCACTCAAGCTTAGATGAATAACTTAATTCTGTCCACAACTGTTCATAAAGACAGTGGATTTATATTAGTTAATGTTGGTGACAACTTCACTCTGGAGTGTTTCTATGTCAGTAATACTAGAATGTATTACTGGTACAAGCAAACACTGGGACAGGAGCCACAACTCATCCCAACGACCTACAAGTTTTCTAAAGGCACTTCTCATGGTGAATTTAAGGACAATCCACGCTTCACATTGGAAACTAATGACAGTTTGACTCAGCTAAAAATTTCAGATGTACAACTTTCAGACTCAGCTACTAATTACTGTTCAAGACGTCACTCATTTACATTAGAATTCATGGAGGGTGTCACTGTCAGTGTAAAGGGTTCAGGGTTGAACATCCAGGCTCGGGTCCATCAGTTGGCATCTGAGACCGTCCAGCCAGGAGGCTCTGTGATCCTCAGCTCCACAGTTCAAAATGGGACCTGTAACGGGGAACACAACGTTTACTGGTTCAAGAACTCTGAAGAGCCTCACCCAGGACTCATTTACAACCATGGATACAGGAATGATCAATGTGAGAGGAAACCCAACACACAAACACACAGCTGCACCTACAACTTGTCCATGAAGAGCCTGAACTTCTCTCATGCTGGGACCTACTACTGTGCCGTCGCCTCATGTGGACACGTCATGAGGTTTGTACTTCCTGAACAAACACAGAGAAAAGAGACACAATTTCTCCTGTTGCAGACAAGGTGGACTGTCACACAGTCTCTGTGTATTTCATGAGGAGAGCTTTGATATTCACCACCATCCTGAGTGTCTTGCTGGCTTTCTTACTTTACAAGAGAAACTGCTGCAGATGTTCAGGTAACCAGTCATTTTTATATCAGGCAGCTTGTGTTCATTGAATTTGGCCTTTGAGTAAAAATATTGTTTTGTCCATGTTTCACAACCAGAGTCTTGTACAAGGGACTCAATGGACCTGCTGTGGATTCTCGTCTTTTCTTTTTTTTTTCAAATCATGTAAACATGAGGTTTTTGTTTGGGTCATTATAATAACAGCAGGCTGGAATACTCTTTAAGCTTGAATGACATATGACATATACCACAATTTTTCTCAACAGCAACATCCGACTCCAGACTCTATTTAATCAATAAAATATCATATTAAATACATCAAAAAAATTGTACAATGTTTTTTTGCTCATTTAATCAAATGTTGTGTTTCCCACAATACTCCACTTAATGATTCCCAGCCTGAACTCCACAGACTCAGTATACCACCAGTGACCCATGACATGATCGTATCAATTAAACGCACAGTCAAACTTAAGTCTCTCTTTCTGCTCTGTGGCATCACCAGCAGTGAAAGGTTGTCTGCAGACACAGATTTCAGATGTCTTAACAGTTTATCTCATAAGCCACAATGTGCAACATCATAAACTTTGCAACGACATCAGAATGTAGACTGTAAGAAGATAACACCTACTGACCCATTGGCTACAGCGCAAGGCAAGATTCAAGAAATGGCATCGGTGTGCGTCATCCGTCTGCACAGTAACAGTTGTAATGTAATGAATAAAACCAACATTTTAGATCCATGTATCACATTTGGATTTAGCTGCAGTGTCACATTCATCATTTCATAATGCATTCTCACTGGTTGGCCAGTAAACATAGTTAGTAGCAGCTGTCACATTGTGTGATGGTCAGACTAAATTCGTGACACTGTCAGAATTTTTTTCCTAGGCGTCCTTTGGTCACAGGACGGTTTGAGCTGGGACCAAATTTTGCCGCTTTTCTTTCATGTCGGACATTGTTCCTCTGGGACAACCCAAGATCGCAGTGCATACCTGCCGTAAGATGCCTCAGTATTGTTCATCTGATGATTTGCTTCTCATTTTTACTGCCGGCTATGTGGTTACAACAAGGAACACGAAGCAATCGCACATGTCGAGCTGTGTGAGAGACACAATTATACTACACTCCTCTGCCAGCTGAAGATTCTGCTCAACGCTGTTGTGTGGTAAAGACAAACAAACAAATATCTGGTCACTTGCACACAAAAGATTCAGGCTGACGTCATTGAAATTAGTTACATGACTGATGCTAAATGGTTCCATCTGTTAGTTGACTTTCTGCACATGTAAGGTTTGTTGCTCGCCCTCTCTCTCTCTTTCTAAACTTATGTGCCCACACACATCCAACATTGGGATTTTAATGTTAGTAGCACCAAAAATCAGCAGATGCCTATTGAGAAATGAAAGACAACAAGTAAATTATAATAAAATTGTATTTATTGTGAAATGTAGCAAAATACTTTGCTGTTTAGACCCTAACAGGCAGTAGAACACCATGGAAGCTGTCCTTTGGAGCCAAGACACTGGTGGTGGTGGTGGTGGTGGTGTTGAATGGAGCACAAAGTGGGGACGTCTCATGGTGGGGTTCTGTTTGGACGGTCTGATGGGACATGACAAAGCATCAGAGATCAGGTGTTGCAGGGGTGGAGGTGGGTCAACTCCAACTGGTCCTGATGCTAGCTCACATTTCACCCTCTGACATCACAAACCCCAGCAACCCTCAGGGCCTTTACACTGTCACCCATAAAATTAGAATCAACCAAATTACAAATAAAGAAATAGAAAAGTACATCACTTAATGGAATGACAAAACACACTCACAACACAAATTACAAAAAAACATTTGGCCCTACACCGACAGTCACTCATAGCCACATAAAAAGAAGGACATTGACCATGTACAGACTGAGTGAGCACAATCTGGCAATAGAGAATGACGGACACAAGCAGAGCCGGCCCGTCCAGGGACATTCAACGTTTCCATTTGTTAATCTGTTTATATTTTTATGTGATGTTAGTGTGATATATCATATCTACAAAACCAATTTGAATCAGAAGTCCACTGATTCACATTTCATGCTACATAGTCTCATATGGTCTAGTGGTTAGGATCCCTGGTTTTCATCCAGGTAGCCCGGTTTCACTTCCCGGTATGGGAAAGCTAGTGTTGATGAGTCTTCATCGTTACTTATACCAACCTAAGAAGGTTGTTGATGATGTACACAAAATGGTCTTGCAATAGAGAATGACAGAGCAGGCTGTGTTGTCAATGTAACTAGTGAGACAGAACCTAACTTCATAACACAAAGTCAAAACTACAGAAACATCTTCCAACACCAAGGGAGAAACGGACCTTTGTATGTCCACTCCTGCACAGCAACAGACACAGGGGGAAATAAGTAAAATATATGGTAATTTATGCTTGTTCATTTGCACACATTTTTCTATAATGTTTGCTTGATTATTATATTATTATACTGTATATGTCCTTTAGTTTTGTTCTTAGCTTTTATATTGTTAATGTTATTGTTCAATTCTCTTTTTAATATTGTAAATCATATATGGCAACACATGTAAATGCCATGCCAGTAAAGCTCATTGAAATTGAAAATTTTCAAAACTTGTACAGCTTGTCAGTGATTGGTTCAAATGCTGGGTTGAGAGCTGGTGGAGCTCAGATATAAGTAGAACTGTGAATCAGGAGGCATGTGCAGAAAACAGTCTTCCTTTCGGAACCTTCGCTAGGCTTCATCAGTGGTTGGAAACTTAAATCTCCCTCTTCAGTCTCACAACTTTCTGGCCTACATTCTCACACATGCACGCACACACAAGATTAGATTGCTGCGTATCACCTCTGCTCTTTTTTGTTTTTGTGTCGGTGTGGTTTCAAGAAGGACACAGTGTTACTTCATTTTTTCTTTTCTTTTTTGCCAAAGCAACTATATATTTCTGTTCCTTTACTTTGTTTGGTTAAAATAATCAATCATTCTTTTCTTTTCAGTGAAACCAGTACATGTACATTTCCAGGTTTACAGACGTTGTACAACTAACAAAAGGCATGGAAATACATTTGGACAGTTTTTTATTTATCGTTCTATCATGTATAGGTTTCTAGCAAATGCAGTGTTGTGTATGTGCATTTACAGTAATGTAAATTAAATAATTTAGATTTTGACAGTGTAACTATAAATGTGTCTCATTTACACGTCATGTCTGCAAGCTTAAAGAGCAGGGAAGGACACCATTAATGTTGTGGTAATATAATTCTTACAATGAGTTTGAAGTCACAAATACATCACAGCTAATACATTTTTTCCGCTCTCAAGTTATAAATCACAGATCACTATCATACCGCATCACAATCAAGCGACTGCTGCACTAGAGATTGTCGTAGACATATGGATTTTCACATATGAAGAGAGTAGCAGGAGCTTGTCCACGTCAGATGTGACATTTGCGCTCTCATATGCAGCCCCTCTGGAAAAGCTTAGGAAAATGTCCAGACTTCAGCCTGAAAGCAACTCAAGAATTAACAGAATGAAGAGATAACCGAAAAGCTGCTAATTTACAGAATCTCTCTTGTTCTTGAGTCTTTACTGTAAGTTCTTCAGATATCTCTCACCATGTGAATCTTACTAAGGAGCATACGTTCCCACCACAGGGGGCAGTGATCATGTGATCATAGTTTCCTTGTTGGCCAATCAAAACAAGCAGAAACTCTGAAGAGAGGAGAAAGTGTCTGGTTGTTTTTCATTCCACGCTTCAATTTCAACATGACGACGTCTCCCAAATTAGTTTTCTATCTGACGTGTTTGCTCTTGGGGAAAATGGGTAAGTTGTGTGTTTGCTGGTTTTAGTGTTTTTTTTGTTCTCAGATTACGATAATTTCTGTTGCGCAAAATGAATTGTGCTATTTCTCCTTTTTCACTCCAGCTCAGATGAATAACTTCATTCTGTCCTCAACTGGTCATCGAGACAGGGGATTTATATTAGTTGATGTTGGTGAAAGCTTCACTTTGCAGTGTCTCTATGTCAGTGATGATACAAAGTATTACTGGTTCAAGCAAACACTGGGACAGAAACCACAACTTATCTCCACATACTACAAGTTTTCTAATGGAAGCACTTTTCATGGTGAATTTAAGGACAATCAACGTCTCACACAGGAAACTTTTCACCTAAAAATTTCACATGTACAACTTTCAGACTCAGCTACTTACTACTGTGCAAGAGGTAACTCATTTATATTAGAATTCATGGAGGGTGTCACTGTCAGTGTAAAGGGTTCAGGGTGGAACATCCAGGCTCGGGTCCATCAGTCGGCATCTGAGATCGTCCAGCCAGGAGGCTCTGTGACCCTCAGCTGCACAGTTCAAAATGGGACCTGTGACGGAGACCACAGCGTTTACTGGTTCAAGGACTCTGAAGAGCCTCACCCAGGATTAATTTACACCCATAGAGACAGGCATGATCATTGTGAGAGGAAACCCAACACACAAACACACAGCTGCACCTACAACTTGTCAATGAAGAGCCTGGACCTCTCTCATGCTGGGACCTATTACTGTGCCGTCGCCTCATGTGGACACGTCCTGTTTGGAAACGGAACCAAGCTGGACTTTGACGGTGAGTCATGTCTCATTTGATGAATAGTGACAGTTACTTCCTGAACAAAGACGGAAGAAAGAGACACACTTTTTCCTGTTGCAGACTGTCACAGGGTCTCCATGTATTTCATCAGTGGAGCTTTGATATTCACCACCATCCTGAGTGTTTCGCTGGCTTTCTTACTTCACAAGAGAAGCTGCTGCAGATGTTCAGGTAACCAGCCATTTTATATCAGGCACCTTGTGTTCACTGAATTTGGCCTTTGAGTAAAAATATTCTTTTGTCGATGTCTCACAACCAGAGTCTTGTGCAGTGATATCACCTCCCTCCACAACAAATACAGAGGTAACGATAATTTCTTTAAGGTTAACTATTACATTTACATTCAGTAAGCATTGAATAGAAAAAATCAAATAAATAATCTCATTTTTTTTATGTCAGTAACCATTATGATGTTCTGATGTGTATGTTGCTTGCAGGTTTACCGAGATGCAGATGACCTCCATTATGCTGCTTTTAGTGTTAACCTGCCCAACAGATCAAGACGACAGAGAGATAATGCAATGGATGAATGTGTCTACTCCAGTGTTAGACAGTAGAACTGTTTCGTTTGTGCTGTCTTTGTTGGTAATTTGGGATTTCTCAGTCTTTCTTTAGAGGTGTAACATACTGTATGTGTAACAATAAAATATAAAAATATATACATTTAATTATGAAAAGTACAGAGTAAAGTCTTGGCTCGTTGTCCTGCAGCTTTAAAAAACAGATGCTTATCCCCTCAAGCATAGATCTAAATGATTGTAAAAGGTTTATTTTGCTCATTAAATCATATGTTGTGTTTCCCACAATCCCCCACTTATTAATTGGTAGCCTGAACTCCCCAGACTCAGTATGCCACCGGTGACCCCCATAAGGTGATCTTATCAATTAAAAACACAGAAAGAAAAAAATTCACAGAAACTAAAGTCTCTCTCTCTGCTGCTGCAGTGAAATACTTTCTGCAGAAGTCGAGATTTTAGCTGTCTTAAAAGTTTAACTCATAAGCCACACTGTGCAACATCATGAACTTTGGTACGACATCAGAATGAAGACAGTAAGACGATAACACTTACTGACCCATTGGCTACATCGCAAGTCAAGAGTCAGAGACACAAGGCTGAGAGCCAGGGGAAAAACATGAGACTAAACTCGTTCCCCAGCTGCCGATTCTGCTCAATGCTATTCCGTGGTAAAGACAAACAAACAAATATCTGGTCACTTGCACACATAAGAATCACCAAGTGAGGCAGACGTCATTAGTATTAGTTACATGTCTGTGTGTTGACTGATGCTAAATGGTTGCATCTGTTATTTGACTTTCTGCACATGTAAGGTTTGTTCCTCTCCCTCTCTCTCTCTCTCTCTCTCTCTCTCTCTCTCAATTATTCATTTTTTTTCAATTCAATTCATAGGGCTTGATTGGCATGAAAGTTTAAACAACAATGTTGCCAAAGCATCAAAATACAATTTATCCGAACATTTTGACAGAACACAACAAACAGTAAAACGAATATTAATACAACATTAAGATTGATTTATATCTATTATATATACAGTGTGTATGTGTGTGGGTGTGTGTGTGTGTGTGTGTGTATGTGTGTGTGTGTGTGTGTGTGTGTGTGTGCGTGTTTGTGTGTCGGTCATTCACTGTCCCTCAGGTTGTGGCATGTTGATGCATATTGTGCAGCAACATATGCTCTGTCTCCTTTTAATTTCAATTTTGAGACATCATTTAGCTCTTGGAGGCTGACATCATAGAGTTGAACTTGTTAAAATAAATGTTCGTTGTTTCATTGAATGTTTTACAATGTAGGAGAAAGTGCGTCTCTGTTTCAACCTCACCTGTCGAACAGTGCCCACTTGTCCTGGTTTCTTTTGGTTGCCATGATATTTTGCCTAATTCTGCCCTACATGCGTTTGTTGGTGTGTTTCTGTGTACATGTAAAATGTATCTGCAAAATTCTGCATGTAAACGTCTGATGACTGAGTGGACCCCATACTTCACTGCCGTATAGCACAATGGGCTGGATGACACTATGAAATATTTTAAGCCAGATTTTTAATTGGATTTTGGAAATTATAAAATTTTATCTTCAAGGTGGGGTAGGTGTTTTTTGTGAGAAGCACTTTCTGTCATATTACTTGAAACTCTCGTAACAAACCGATAGTGATGAATACATTGAATGATCCGACACTGAAACGAAAACAATCCCTCATCTGTGGCCGTGGCAGGACTGTAAAAAAACATGATTTATCGGAAAGTTCAGTCCGAAGAAAGTGATTGGACAAACCGGCTTTCTCCTGTCTGCGCGCACTCCGCTTGTTCACCACACAGTCGGGTGCGTGACCAGTCTCCTGCACGGCATCGGCAAACAACCGGAGCGGAGGCTACAGAGCTACAGTTAGCAGATGAATTGCTGCACTGAACCGAAGAAGAAAAGAGTTGCAGAACGGCAGAGAAAGTGCTTACAACAGCTTCCGGTCGCAACAGACAGAGCAGTAGAGATGGCTACGGACAAAAAGAGGTTGGATACTACGAGTTGGAGTGAACAGAGTAATCATCGCGTGGCTCTTCTACGCTGCCTGTGTGTTCGCTGGGTGTCTTCACTGTAGTTGTGAGTAATGTCAAACTCTCCGTGTGTTTTCATAATGCTGCCGGGCATGAGGGCAGGACCCGAGGGTCAGGTCCCGGAGCAATGCAGAGCTTCGGCCCTAGAGAAACTGTCTCCCTGCTCCCAGACTACGGTCCGGACGACGGGCAGGAAATCAAATGAAAAGTACTGTTCAATGTAAGGTAATATGAACATGTCACTAAGTTGACCTCCTTTCTCTTATACCAGGTACAGCAAGTTGTACATGAAGAAGTCCAGGACATGGGGGTTGTCTGCCACGGACCAGAACACTGTTATGATCTTCAATATTCATCTAAACAAAGTCATAACACAAATATATATGAAAGAGTGGCTGGTCCACCAACAAATAACTAAATCAATTATACTTGGCTCCCACAAAAGGTGACGCAGATAATGTTGCTGTAGTGTTGTCAGTCTTTTACAGTAATGTTGATGTATTCTTGTTATATTCCCTCTACAGGACCACTTCCTAAAGAGTCAACGACAGCACAGCCTTACCTGTCAGCCAACAGACCTGCTTTGACACTAGAGCTAGGAAACCCTGTGCAGACAGTTTCTTCATTTTTGTACATATGTTGTTTATGCTATTATTATATATATATTTGCTATAGTGAAGGGTATATACATGGTCTGTGGTGCGGTGTTTTTGGAGGAATCCAATTTGACTTTTACTCAAGATGGAGTGTTCCTCAAGGTAGTTTAGTATTCTTTTATTTAGAATGCTACAGAATAATTAACCTAGACAGCTGCTGACACAGATGCCACTGTAGTTATTAGGGTCTGATTTGTCCCCACTCTTACGAATGGGGGAAATGAGCCCTTTGCACCAGATGTCAGGAAAACATCCTGATTGTAATACAATATTGAACAACTTCAACACTACACCCTGCATCTCTGGGGTTCTGCTTTTGAGCATTTCATTTTTAATACTGTCTGGACCATAAGCTTTCCTCAGCTGGAGACATTTTGTCTGTGGTCAATTCTTCCCAAGTAATTGGGAAATCAAGGGGGTTTTGGTTGTTTTTGATTGTTTATTCTAATGTTTGGAGTTTTTCTTTTATAATACATTGATCTGAATTGATTTGATTTATTGGTATGTCTTTGTACAGATTTTCAAAATGTGCCCTCCAGATGTCACTGTTTTGGATGGGTAATGTTTGCTGTTGTTTTGTGTTCAACTAGTTCCACATATCCCAGAATTGATTTTTATAAATGGCGTTCTCAATATCTTCAAGTTTCATGTGGGCATATACTTTTGTTTTTTATTCCTAATTGTATATTTATATTTCTTTTAAATGTCATTGTATATAATGCGAAAGGCTGGGTTGTTTTGTTTTTAATTTGCTATGTTTCTCAGGTCTTTTCTGATGGTCTTGCATTCTTGATCAAACCATTTGGCGTTTTGTCCTTCCGTTTTGGTTTTATGAGGTCAGCTTTAATAGCTTCCTTATGAAATATCATATTGATATCATCAATGACCTTGTCTACACCATCTCTGGTAGGGACGTATTGGTTTTGGTCACATATTGATATGTCATTCATCAGATCAGGTGAGTTCAACGCAATGATGAATTTGACCCCACTGTCTGGGGCCCATCTGTAAGTACGATTTAATTCATACAGCTTATTGGGTTCCCTTTTTGTGTCACTCATTTGACCTGAGAGTTTAAAAAACACATTTATTTGGTTGTGGTCTGAAAGGGGGCATTGTTGTCGGACAGTGAATGCACTGATAGTGGAGGGGTCCATGTCAGGATTTGATCTAACCTCAACCAAATAGATGATTTACCCTGTTTTACTGGTGAGATCTGAAGGCAAAGATCTCCTTTGTACCACACCAAGATCCCCCCCATTGTTCTGCCCTTGCATATGTTTTTTCATTCTATACATGGCACAATGACATCATTATACCCTGGGGGACAGTGAGTGAGCAAATCATTTTGACACCATGTTTCTTTCAATACAATAATATCAACGTCTATGAAAGATTTCAGGAATTCAGGGTTTCCACTCTTCAGTTCAAAGGTTGAGGAGTGGAAACCCTGAATATTCAAACAGCTTATATATATGAACACATTTGAAAACAATCAAAATTGACCTGTTTAGTGGGACAAATATAAAAATACCTACAACTATCTATACTTTTACAAAACAAAATAATAATTTTATATGAATTTCATGGAATTATCTACTATTTTCACTAATATTACCATTTTACTGACTACTGCTATTGCTATTATTACTGGACTGCGTCCTAGTCTTTGAGGGTCTTTGCAAAGTACTTCACCTTCTCTTTGTGAAGATTGGAGTCCATCATAGAGGTCCCAGGTGCCAATGGTTGGGTAGAGGGCAAGGTTGACGTTTGGTAAGGTGGCACATCCTCTTTTGATCTCCATATTGATGTTATGAGGACTGCTGAGCGTTGGTCTATCAGGTGTTGGACTTTCCTGGTGAATCTCCTTTCTCTATTTTCAGCATCCTCTTTCACTTTGGGCATAGAGCACATTGTTCTCCTGTTTTAGTGCCTCTACACTTCCTTTGAGGTCAGATGCCAAGGCCTGGTTGTCTCTCTTGAGCTGCTGGAGCTCCTCTTGAAGCTGCTGCACAGTGTTGTCTTGGGGGTCAGACAGTCTGGCCTGGGTCAGTTCTTTGAATTCAGCAAAGTCCAGCTCCAGTAGGCCCATACTCTCCTTCAGCTGGTTGGTGGAGCTGGCAGGTGTGGGAGGGGCAGAGATGGACAAGGTGGTGGGGTTCTCTCTTGGGCTCTCATCATCTTGTCAGAGGGGACACTTATCTTTTTGGTGTCCACCTCAGCTTTTAACAAGGAAAATGCTCCTTCAAAGGACTCCAGGTTGGCTTCATTCCCCTGGACCATGACCTTTCCTTTGGTGTAGTATGTGATGGTGAGCAGAGGGTCATCCTTGTCAAGGTGTTCATCTTTACAGATCTTTAACCTCCCTCCTGAGCCTATGCCTTCACTGGATACAAATGCATAATTTTTGCACAGAGTATCTCTCCAGGTGTGGATGGAATCAGTGAAGAATATGAGGTTGTTCTTCTTCCTTCCGTATTTTTGGTGGCCGTAGTCTGTAAAGAGGACCTCTGGGTTGTCTTCTCCTTGTGTTCCTCCATAACTGCTGCACTCTTACAGTTAACAGGTTATTCAACCTCCATGCTCTCTGTTCAGGGAGCTGTGCTGTGCTTAGCTGCCTTCTGACCGGTTTCCATGACGGCCACTCCAAAAGGGCTATGCCAACTCATCACTTTGTTAGCTTTTCTAGCTTTCAAACACAGATTTATTTATTTTTCTCTTGTTTTCATTAAATGCCATTTTTCTGTTATTGTTTTTAGCTCAGTTTTTCTTTGTAAATGTTGGTAACAGTGACAGGTGATAGCCTAGTTCGCAGTTGACGGCAAGCCAGACAGTTGACAGTTAGCTAGTTGACGGTTAGCTAGTTGAAAGTTAGCTAGTTGACAGTTAGCTAGTTGTTTTGATTTAGAAAATATATCCAAAGACGATACTTTATTCTTCTGTTTTGCTGATTAGATTAAAGTTCTTTCTGAAGAATTATTTGAAGGTTCTTTTGCAAAATGTCCACTTGTTAGGTCCAAGTTTTAGATGTTTTCAGGAGCTCACTTTTGATGCAGCCAGTACTCTCAATCGTCTCGTTCTCTCTCTGTACTAATGTGCCCACACACAGCACTTAATATCAGCAGGGACATATTGAGGTAGTTGAGGTGGTGCAGGAGGTGGAGGTGGGTCATGCAGTGATTATGGTGTTGAAAAGACAGCTGACTGACATGTTCATTTGCTCATTTTTTAACAATGATGTTTGCTTGATTATTATATTACTTCTCAGAAACTAATTGGAGACAGGGTTCCGGAAATTCCCCCCATATGTTTTGCTAATTGAATTGTCCCATATGGTCTAGCGGGTTCAGTTCCTGGGAAAACCTGGAGTTGATGAGGCTTCACAGTAACTTATACCAACCTAAGAAAATTGTGGACGATGAACAGACAATGGCAATAGAGAATGACAGAGCAGGCTGTGCTGTCAATGTGATGAGGGAGACAGAACTGAACTTCATAATACAAAGTCAAAACTACAGAAACATCTAACACCAAGGGCAAAATTTGCCCTTTATCCTGGGTGAAAGGTTGCAATGTGTGCTGCCAAGTATGTCATCTCCTATCACAACAAAAGACCCAGTGGTAAAATATATACTTGTTCATTGGCTTATTTTTTCTATAATGTACACTTGATTATTATATTATTATACTGTATATTTCCTTTAGTTTGTTTTCATGTTTTTATATTGTTGATGTTAATTTGATTGTTCAGTTCTCTTTAATATTGTAAATTATGAAAGGCAACACATGTAAAAGTCATGCCAATGAAGCTTATTGAAATTTAAAATTTATAATGTTCAAACTTCTACAGTTTGTCGGTGATTGGCTCGCGTGCCGGGTTGTGATTGGATGAAAAGTAGAATGAGCTGGTGGAGCTCAGACATATGGAAAACTGTGAATCAAGAGGCATGTGTAGAAGACAGTCTTCCTGTCTGAAGTGGTTGGAAACTCAAATCTCCCTCTTCATGCTCACAATTGCCTTGCCTACATTCACACACATGCAAGCGCCCACACACACACACGAGATGAGATCGCTGCATGCTTTGCTAAAGGACGGTCAAATGTATATCTCCTCACTTCTCATCTTCACGTCATGTCTGAAAAGCTTAAAGAGCAGGGAAGGACACCATAAATGTTGTGGTAATGTAATTCTAACAATGGGTTCGAAGTCACTAAAGACATCACACCTAATATATTTCTACTGCTCTCAAGAAATAAATCACAGACCACTATCATATCACATCACAATCAAGCTACCGCTGCACTAGAGACTGTGGAAGACATATGGATTTTCACCTTTGAAGAGTCCAGCAGGAGCTTGTCCAAGTTAGATGTGACATTTGCGCTCTCACATGCAGCCCCTCTGGAAAAGTTTAGGAAAATGTCCGGACTTCAGTCTGAAAGCAGCTCAAGAATAAACAGAATGAAAAGATAACTCAAAAGCTGCAAATTTACAGAATCTCTCTCGGAGTCTTTACTGTAAGTGCGTTAGATATATCTCACCGTGTGAATATTATTAAGAAACATTCGTTCACACAACAGGGGGCAGTGATCATGTGACCAGTGTTGCCTTGTTGGCCAATCATAACAAGTCTAATCTCTGAAGAGAGGAGAAAGTGTTGGGTTGTTTTTCATTCAACGCTGCAATTTCAACATGACGAAGTCTCCAAAGTTCGTTTTCTATCTGACGTGTTTGCTCTCGGGGCAAATAGATGAGTTGTGTGTTTGCTGGTTTTAGTGTTTTTCTGTGTCTTGTTTTAGTTTTTTCTGTGATTTCTGTTGCGTAAAATGAACTGTGCTTTTGCTTTTTCTCCATGTTCACTCAAGCTTAGATGAATAACTTAATTCTGTCCACAACTGTTCATCAAGACAGTGGATTTATATTAGTTAATGTTGGTGACAACTAAACTTTGGGGTTTTTCTATGTCAGTAATATTAGAATGTATTACTGATTCAAACAAACACTGGGACAGGAGCCACAATTCATCTGTACGACCTACAAGTTTTCTAAAGGCACTTCTCATGGTGAATTTAAGGACAATCCACGCTTCACATTGGAAACTAATGACAGTTTGACTCAGCTAAAAATTTCAGATGTACAACTTTCAGACTCAGCTAATAATTACTGTTCAAGACGTCACTCATTTACATTAGAATTCATGGAGAGTGTCACTGTCAGTGTAAAGGGTTCAGGGTTGAACATCCAGGCTCGGGTCCATCAGTTGGCATCTGAGACCGTCCAGCCAGGAGTCTCTGCGACCCTCAGCTGCACAGTTCAAAACGGGACCCGCGATGGAGAACACAGCGTTTACTGGTTCAAGAACTCTGAAGAGCCTCACCCAGGACTCATTTTCACCCATGGATACAGCGTAAAAAATATTGAGTAAAAATATTGTTTTGTCCATGTTTCACAACCAGAGTCTTGTACAAGGGACCCAATGGACCTGCTGTGGATTTTCTTTTTTGTTCAAATCATGTAAACATGAGGTTTTTGTTTGTGTCATTATAATAACAGCAGGCTGGAATACTCTTTAAGCTTGAATGACATATGACATATACCAACATCCGACTTCAGACTCTATTTAATCAATAAAATATCATAGTTAATACATTTGAATGAAAAAAACTACAAGGTCATGGCTCGCTGTACTGCAGCTTGAGAAAAGATATGCTTATGTCGTCAGGTATAGATCAAAAAAAATTGTACAATGTTTTTTCGCTCATTTAATCAAAT
Source organism: Scophthalmus maximus (assembly GCF_022379125.1). Lineage (NCBI taxonomy): Eukaryota > Metazoa > Chordata > Actinopteri > Pleuronectiformes > Scophthalmidae > Scophthalmus > Scophthalmus maximus. Next base: position 28,049,860 of record NC_061516.1, on the reverse strand, counting down.
GTTGTGTCTCCCACAATCCTCCACTTAATAATTCCCAGCATGAACTCCACAGACTCAGTATACCACCAGTGACCTAGTGACCCATGACATGATCTTATCAATTAAATGCACAGTCAAACTTAAGTCTCTCTTTCTGCTCTGTGGCAGCACCAGCAGTGAAAGGTTGTCTGCAGACAGAGATTTCAGATGTCTTAACAGTTTATCTCATAAGCCACAATGTGCAACATCATAAACTTTGCAACGACATCAGAATGTAGACTGTAAGAAGATAACACCTACTGACCCATTGGCTACAGCGCAAGGCAAGATTCAAGAAATGGCATCAGTGTACGTCATCCATCTGCACAGTAACAGTTGTAAGGTAATGAATGAAACCAACATTTTAGATCCATGTATCACATTTGGATTTAGCGGGAGAGTCACATTCATCATTTCATGCTGCATTCTCACTGGTTGGCCAGTAAACATAGTTAGTAGCAGCTGTCACATTGTGTGATGGTCAGACTAAATTCGTGACACTGTCAGAATTTTTTTCCCAGGCGTCCTTTGGTCACAGGACGGTTTGAGCTGGGACCAAATTTTGCCGCTTTTCTTTCATGTCGGACATTATTCCTCTGGGACAACCCAAGATCGCAGTGCGTACCTGCCGTAAGATGCCTCAGTATTGTTCATCTGATGATTTGCTTCTCATTTTTACTGCTGGCTATGTGGTTACAACAAGGAACAGGAAGCAATCGCACATGTTGAACTGTGTAAGAGACACAATTATACTACACTCGTCCGCCAGCTGAAGATTCTGCTCAACGATGTTGTGTGGTAAAGACAAACAAACAAATATCTGGTCACTTGCACACAAAAGATTCAGGCTGACATCATTGAAATTAGTTTCATGACTGATGCTAAATGGTTCCATCTGTTAGTTGACTTTCTGCACATGTAAGGTTTGTTGCTCGCTCTCTCTCTCTTTCTCTACTTATGTGCCCACACTCATCAAACATTGGGATTTTAATGTTAGTAGCACCAAAAATCAGCAGATGCCTATTGAGAAATGAAAGACAACAAGTAAATTATAATAAAATTGTATTTATTGTGAAATGTAGCAAAATACTTTACTGTTTAGACCCTAACAGGAAGTAGAACACCATGGAAGCTGTCCTATAGAGCCAAGGTGGTGGTGGTGTTGAATGGAGCACAAAGTGGGGACGTCTCATGGTGGGATTCTGTTTGGACGGTCTGATGGGACATGACAAAGCATCGGAGTTCAGGTGTTGCAGGGGTGGAGTTGGGTCAACTCCAACTGGTCCTGATGCTAGCTCACATTTCACCCTCTGACATCACAAACCCCAGCAACCCTCAGGGCCTTTACACTGTCACCCATAAAATTAGAATCAACCAAATTACAAATAAAGAAATAGAAAAGTACATCACTCAATGGAATGACTAAACACACTCACAACACAAATTACAAAAACATTTGGCCCTACACTGACAGTCACTTATGGCCACATAAAAAGAAGGACATTGACCATGTACAGACTGAGTAAGCACAATCTGGCAATAGAGAATAACGGACACAAGCAGAGCCGGCCCGTCCAGGGACATTCAACGTTTCCATTTGTTAATCTGCTTATATTTTTATGTGATGTTAGTGTGATATATCATATCTACAAAACCAATTGGAATCAGAAGTCCACTGATTCACATTTCATGCTATATAGTCTCATATGGTCTAGTGGTTAGGATCCCTGGTTTTCACCTAGGTAGCCCGGTTTCACTTCCCGGTATGGGAAAGCTAGTGTTGATGAGTCTTCATCATTACTTATACCAACCTAAGAAGGTTGTTGATGATGTACACAAAATGGTCTTGCAATAGAGAATGACAGAGCAGGCTGTGGTGTCAATGTGACTAGTGAGACAGAACCTAACTTCGTAACACTAGGTCAAAACTACAGAAACATCTTCCAACACCAAGGGAGAAACGGCCCTTTGTATGTCAACTCCTGCACAGCAACAGACACAGGGGGAAATTAGTAGAATATATGGTAATTAATGCTTGTTCATTTGCACACATTTTTCTATAATGTTTGCTTGATTATTATATTATTATACTGTATATGTCCTTTAGTTTTGTTCTTAGCTTTTATATTGTTAATGTTATTGTTCAATTCTCTTTTTAATATTGTAAATCATATATGGCAACACATGTAAATGCCATGCCAGTAAAGCTCAACCTTTTCAAAACTTGTACAGCTTGTCAGTGATTGGCTCACATGCTGGGTTGTGAGCTGGTGGAGCTCAGATATAAGTAGAACTGTGAATCAGGAGGCATGTGCAGAAGACAGTCTTCCTGTCGGAACCTTCGCTAAGCTTCATCAGTGGTTGGAAACTTAAATCTCCCTCTTCAGTCTCACAACTTTCTGACCTACATTCTCTCACACACAAGATTAGATTGCTGCGTATCACCTTTGCTCTTTTTTGTTTTTGTGTCGGTGTGGTTTCAAGAAGGACAGTGTCCTATATTTGTGTTCCTTTACTTTGTTTGGTTAAAATAATCAATCATTCTTTTCTTTTCAGTGAAACCAGTACATGTACATTTCCAGGTTTACAGACGTTGCACAACTAACAAAAGGCATGGAAATACATTTGGACAGTTTTTTATTTATCGTTCTATCATGTATAGGTTTCTAGCAAATGCAGTGTTGTGTATGTGCATTTGCAGTAATGAAAATGAAATAATTTAGATTTTGACAGTGTGTAACTATAAATGTGTCTCAATTACACTTCATGTCTGCAAGCTTAAAGAGCAGGGAAGGACACCGTTAATGTTGTGGTAATATAATTCTTACATTGAGTTTGAAGTCACAAAAAACATCACAGCTAATTAATTTTTTCCGCTCTCAAGTTATAAATCACAGACCACTATCATACCACATCACAATCAAGCGACTGCTGCACTAGAGATTGTCGTAGACATATGGATTTTCACATATGAAGAGAGTAGCAGGAGCTTGTCCACGGCAGATGTGACATTTGCGCTCTCACATGCAGCCCCTCTGGAAAAGCTTAGGAAAATGTCCAGACTTCAGCCTGAAAGCAACTCAAGAATTAACGGAATGAAGAGATAACTGAAAAGCTGCTAATTTACAGAATCTCTCTTGTTCTTGAGTCTTTACTGTAAGTTCTTCAGATATCTCTCACCATGTGAATCTTACTAAGGAGCATTCGTTCCCACCACAGGGGGCAGTGATCATGTGATCATAGTTTCCTTGTTGGCCAATCAAAACAGGTCTGATCTCTTAAGAGAGGAGAAAGTGTCGGGATGTTTTTCATTCAACGCTGCAATTTCAACATGACGACATCTCCAAAGTTCGTTTTCTATCTGACGTGTTTGCTCTTCTGGAAAATGGGTGAGTTGTGTGTTTGCTGGTTTTAGTGTTTCTTTTGTTTTCAGATCACGATAATTTCTGTTGCGCAAAATGAACTGTACTTTTTCTCCGTTTTCACTCCAGCTAAGATGAATAACATCATTCTGTCCACAACTGGTCATCGAGACAGTGGATTTATATCAGTTCATGCTGGTGACCACTTCACTTTGCAGTGTCTTTATGTTAGTAATGCTACAATGTATTACTGGTACAAGCAAACACTGGGACAGAAGCCACAACTTATCTCTACGTACTACAGGTTTTCTGATGGAAGCACTTTTTATAGTGAATTTGAAGACAATCCACGCTTCAAACAGGAAACTATTGACAGTTTGACTCAGCTTAAGATTTCACACGTACAACTTTCAGACTCAGCTACTTACTACTGTGCAAGAGGTAATTCATTTATATTAGAATTCATGGAGGGCGTCACTGTCAGTGTAAAGGGTTCAGGGTTGAACATCCAGGCTCGGGTCCATCAGTTGGCATCTGAGACCGTCCAGCCAGGAGGCTCTGTGACCCTCAGCTGCACAGTTCAAAACGGGACCTGTGATGGAGAACACAGCGTTTACTGGTTCAAGAACTCTGAAGAGCCTCACCCAGGACTCATTTACACCCATGGAGACAGGGATGATCAGTGTGAGAGGAAACCCAACACACAAACACACAGCTGCACCTACAACTTGTCCATGAAGAGCCTAGACCTCTCTCATGCTGGGACCTACTACTGTGCCGTCGCCTCATGTGGACACGTGCTGTTTGGAAACGGGACCAAGCTGGACTTTGACAGTGAGTCACTTGGTTTTCGTCTGAAAATAGTGATTGTTACCGCATTTGATGAATAGTGACAGTTACTTCCTGAACAAAGACAGAAGAAAGAGACACAATTTCTCCTGTTGCAGACAAGGTGGACTGTCACACGGTCTCTGTGTATTTCATCAGTGGAGCTTTGATATTCACCACCATCCTGAGTGTCTTGCTGGCTTTCTTACTTCACAAGAGAAACTGTCGCATATGTTCAGGTAACCAGTCATTTTTATATCAGACAGCTTGTGTTCGCTAAATTTGGCCTTTGAGTAAAAATATTGTTTTGTCGATGTCGCACAACCAGAGTCTTGTGCAGTGATATCAGCTCCCCCCACAACAAATACAGAGGTAACTATAATTTCTTTAAGGTTAACTATTACATTTACATTCAGTAAGCTTTGAATAGAAAAATGTAATAAATAATGGTCTTGTTGGGATGTTTTTTAATCTCAGTAACCATCATGATGTACTGATGTGTATGTTTTTTGTAGGTTTACCGAGATGCAGATGACCTCCATTATGCTGGATTAAGTGTTAACCTGTCCAACAGATCAAGACGACAGAGAGATAATGCAATGGATGAATGTGTCTACTCCAGTGTTAGACAGTAGAACTGTTTAATTTGTGTTGTCTTTGTTAGTCATGTTGCATTTCTCAGTGTTTCTTTAGAGGTGTAACATACTGTATGTGTTACAAAAAAATATACCAATAAATACATTTAATTATGAAAAGTACAGAGTAAAGTCTTGGCTCGTCCCGCAGCTTGAGAAAACAGATGCTTATCCCCTCAATCATAGATCCAAATGATTGTAAAATGTTTATTTTGCTCATTAAATCATATTTTGTGTTTCCCAAAATCCACCACTTATTAATTGCCTTCCTGAACTCCACAGAGTTTTCAGTTTTCTTATCAATTAGATGCAGAGTCAAACTAATGTCTCTCTCTCTGCTGCAGCAGTGAAAGATTTTCTGCAGAAGGTGAGATTTCATCTCTCTCAAAAGTTTAACTCATAAGCCACACTGTACAAGATCATGAACCTTGGTACGGAATCAGAATGAAGACTGTAAGACAATAACACCTACTGACCCATTGGCTACATCGCAAGTCAAGAGTCAGAGACACAAGGCTGACGTGCCAGGGGAAAAACATGAGACTACATTCGTCCCCCAGCTGCCAATTCTCCTCAATGCTATTCCGTGGTAAAGACAAACAAACAATATTTGGTCACTTGCACACACAAGAATCACCAAGTGAGGCAGACGTCATTAATATTAGTTACATGTCTTTGTGTTGACTGATGCTAAATGGTTGCATCTGTTATTGACTTTCTGCACATGTAAGGTTTGTTCCTCTCCCTCTCTCTCTCTGTTATTTTTTTTTGTTTTATGTTGTTGTTGTTGTTGTGTGTGTTTTTTCATTTCATTTTCAGAGGACTGTGATGTTCTCTGGTAAATCTTAATAAACATTGTTTTTTACAAATCAAAAATCTCTCTCTTAATTAAAAAAAAATTCAATTCAATTCATTTCAAAGTATTTGATTGTATTTCGATGCTTTGGCAACATTGTTGTTTAACAATTTCGATGCTTAAAGCATCGAAATACAATCAAATACTTTGAATTGAATTGAATTGAACAAATACAATTTGTCCGAACATTTTGACAGAACACAACAAACAGTAACACAAATATTAATACAACATTAAGATTGATTTATATCTATTATATATATACTGTGTGTGTGTGTGAGTGTGAGTGTGCGTGTGCGTGTTTGTGTGTCGGTCATTCACTGTCCCTCAGGTTGTGGCATGTTGATGCAAATATATGCAGCAACATATGCTCTGTCTCCTTTTAATTTTAATTTTGAGACATCATTTAGCTCTTGGAAGTCTGACATCACAGAGTTGAATTTGTTAAAATAAATGTTGTTTCATTGAATGTTTTATAATGTAGGAGAACGTGCGTCTCTCTTTCAACCTCACCTGTCGAACAGTGACCACATGTCCTGTTTTCTTTTGGCTGCCATGATTTTTTGCCTAATTCTGCCCTACATACGTTTGTTGGTGTGTTTCTGTGTACATGTCAAATGTATCTAATGAATTCTGCATGTAAATGTCTGACGACTGAGTGGACCCCATACTTCACTACCATATGGGCTGGATGACACTATGAAATATTTTAAGCCAGATTTTTAATTGCTTTTTGGAAATTATAAAATTTTATCTTAAACGTGGGGTAGGTGTTTTTTGTGAGAAGCACTTTCTGTCATATTACTTGAAACTCTCGTAACAAACCGATAGCGATGAATACATTGAATGATCTGACACGAACACAACGAAAACAATCCCTCATCTGTAGCCGTGGCAGGACTGTAAAAAACACGACCAATCGGAAAGTTCAGTCCGAAAAAAGTGATTGGATCAAGCGGCTTTCTCCTGCCTGCACGCACTCCGCTCGTTCACCACACAGTCGGGCGCGTGACCAGTCTCCTGCACGGCATCGGCAAACAACCGGAGCAGAGGCTACGGAGCTACAGTTAGCAGATGAGTTGCTGCACTGAACCGAAGAAGAAAAGAGTTGCAGAAAGGTAGAGAAAGTGCTTACAACAGCTTCCGGTCGCAACAGACAGAGCAGTAGAGATGGCTACGGACAAAAAGAGGTTGTATACTACGAGTTGGAGTGAACAGAGTAAACATTGTGTGGCTCTTCACTGTAGCTGTGAGCAATGTTGTTTGATTGTTTATCTATATCTTCTCTGAGGGGTAGCGTGAATGCCCGGTGTGCCTCGTTAGAGGCATGTAATAGCAGTTGATGTGCATGTTGCAGTCTGGGTGCATAATAAATGCCGCAAGAACTCTCCGTGTGTTTTCGCTGTACAATGTAAGGTAATATGAACATTTCACTAAGTTGACCTCCTTTCTGTCATACCAGGTACAGCAAGTTGTACATGAAGAAGTCCAGGACCTCGAGGTTGTCTGCCACGGACCAGAGCACTGAGACCAGGCGATCTACATCAACAGCTTGAGAAGCAGGTCAGCAGAGGACCAGGTGAGTCAGCTCATGATGCAGTAGGTTGAGCATGAAGTGGTAACATACTTGTGTACAAAAGCTACATCAAAATCCATATGGCAATGTTGTAAAAAATTCCAAAGTGTAAGCATTTATGCCAGGGGGGTTGTTTAAAATTTTTTTTTTGACAGATTCTGAACCTCAGAACTACTTGTTATGATCTTCAATATTTATCTAAACAAATTTATAGCACAAATATATATGACAGAGTGGCTGGTCCACCAATAAATCATTAAATCAATTATACTTGGCTCCCACAAAAGGTGACACAGAACACTGTTATTGTCACTACAGATAATGGTGCTGTAGTGTTGTCAGTCTTTTACAGTAATGCTTATTTTTTCTTGTTATATTCTTTCTACAGGACCACTTCCGTAAGAGTCGACCACAGCACAGCCTGACCCCTCAGCCGACAGACCCGCTTTGACACTAGAGCTACAAAACCTTGTGCAGACAGTTTCTTCATTTTTGTACATATATTGTTTATGCTAATATTATAATATATATATTTGCTATATTGTATGATGTTCCAAAAAAATAAACAGGTGTAATGACATATTATGTTCTCATTATTTGTGCAGCTTGTAAAGAGGTAAATGTAATGGTTGGATTGTTTATGCTGTGAGTATAAGGAAAAGGCCTTGAACATTTAAAAGATTTTTAGAGCAATTTAGAGCAGGTTATGCAGAACATAAATAAACATTGGTATTTCACAAAATACTGTATATGCAAAATGTAAACCTCCATATGTGGCAGCCTGGACACGGGAGTCATGAAGTTGCCCACGGCCCTTTCTTTCTATGTCTGCTGGCAGTTCTGGCAGACACAAGTAGGTTGACCTACAACAGGACAGCCTGGAGGAGAAGCATCTGCTGATGTGAGGTGTAGTAAGTGAAGAAGGGTTGTGTCCCGTCACTGCTCCAAGCTAAGTCCTCGAGTTCTCACCTGTACAGTAACACGTGATTAGATCAGATACATGATAAATGATTACATGTATGATTAGATACATTGAACAGAGTCTGGAGTAAACTCTGTCTGAGCTAACAACACTCATCGTGGAAGCTCTGACTTGCTAAACAACATGTTATGAGTTCTGTACAACATTCAGCTTCATTGTGTCACAGACAGTAGCTATGAAGGTGCTGCAGCTGTTTAATCGTCACAATATGGCTGAAATGCGCTGAAGCTTAAAAATATAAACCCAAAACAAACATTGTCTGTGTAGAACTGCTAACCGTGTTTATGTTTTAGCTTAGCCTGCAGCAGCCTGTTGCTAACTAGCCAGCAACAAGTTACTGCATCAGATTCTATTTTCAATGAGATTTCCCAGCACTAACATGTTAGCTTCACAAATGTGCCCACCAACAATAGCCATGTTCATTGTTGACATTTATATTATGATAATGTCCGGTGTTTCCTTACTTGTGAATGAGCCACGAGCAGTCAGTTAGCATGTTGTGCTCCGCTCGTGTCTTCTCCTCCGATGCAGTCAGACTCAGGCAGCGGTGCGCATTCATGTGTTGTGGGGGGAGGGGCTTTAGACTGAGGTCTGAAGGAAGCGAGGGGGACTTTGCGGGCGATTTTCGAAATCACCTACCCTTCCTTTAATTGCATTTAGGGCTCTTGAAGCTTTTTCTTTTTGTGCATTCACTGCCATGTTGAAACTCCCTGATGCCGTTATGGTTATACCAAGGTAGGTATAACTCATGCTATGTCCAATGATATGATTGTTTATGGTGAATTGGTGTTTGTTCTCCTGACATCTGGGGCGTTTTGAAAGATCATGATATTAGTTTTCTTCATATTTACTGCCAGGGCCCAGTTCTGACTGTACTTTTCTACTATGTGCAGCTGTTGCTGTAGTCCTTGTTCAGTAGGAAAGGGAAGGACAAGGTCATCAGCATAAAGCAGATACGTTACCTCTCTATCTAGGAGTGAGAGGCCAGGAGCAGCACTTTGATCTAACTCAACAGCAAGTTCATTGATGTAAATATTAAATAAAGTTGGACTTAAATTGAAACCCTGCCGAACACCTCGTCTCTGGGTGAAGAATTCAGTTTGTCTGTCTCCAATTTTAACAGGACGCCTATTTTCCAAATACAGTGATTTAACCAGATCATAAGTTTTTCCTCCTATACCACAGTGTAGAAGTCTGTAAAAGAGCCCTTCATGCCAAATAGAGTTGAAAGCTTTCTTGAAATCAATAAAACAAGTGAATATATTACCATTTTTGGTTTGGTGTATATGTTTGTTAATTAAAGTGTGAAGGGTATATACATGGTCGGTGGTTCAGTGTTTTGGGATGAAGCCAATTTGCCTTTTACTCAAGATGGAATGCCTTATGAAATATCATATTGATATCATCAATAACCTTGTCTACACCATCTCTGGTAGGGACGTATTGGTTTTGGTCACATATTGATATGTCATTCATCAGATCAGGTGAGTTTAAGGCCATGATGAATTTGACCCCACTGTCTGGGGCCCATCTGTCAGTACGATTTAATTCATACAGCTTATTGGGTTCCCTTTTTGTGTCACTCATTTGACCTGAGAGTTTAAAGAACACATATATTTGGTTGTGGTCTAAAAGGGGGCATTGCTGTCGGACAGTGAATACACTGATAGTGGAGGGGTCCATGTCAGGATTTGATCTAACCTCAACCAAATATATGATTTACCCTGTTTTACTGGTGAGATCTGAAGGCAAAGATCTCCTTTGTACCACACCAAGACCCCCCCCATTGTCCTGCCCTTGCGTATGTTTTGGGATTTTATAGATGGCACAGTGACTTCATTATATCCTGGGGGACAGTGAGTGAGCAAATCATTTGACACCATGTTTCTTTCAGTACAATAATATCAACGTCTATGATAGATTTCAGGAATTCAGGGTTTCAACTCTTCAGCTCAAAGGTTGAGGAGTGGAAACCCTGAATATTCAAACAGCTTGTATATATGAACACATTTGAAAACAATCAAAATGTACCTGTTTATTGGGACAAATATTAAAATACCTACAACTATCTATACATTTATGAGACAAAATAATAATTTGAAATGAATTTCATGGAGGTATCTACTATTTTCACTAATATTACCATTTTACTGACTACTGCTATTGCTATTATTACTATCACGAACTAACAGCAAATTTCCATGTTGTTCTGTTACTCAAATGTGAAAGAGTATGTATATCTTAGCAGGACAGAATTTGGGGGTACCGGAGTATGCTGCATCTCCCTGATGTCTCCCAGCTCAGAGGTAGCAGGTGGAGGGACTGTGGTAGTAGGCTGGGCTACAGCCCAAGCATAGTTCCGCTGCTGTGGGTGGGCAGGGGGGCCAGGGGCAGGTGCATAGTTCTGCTGCTGATGCTGTAAACAGGGTTGGTGGGCAGGGACTAAGGAGGGGTAATGTAGCCTCCTCTGGTTGTGTTTTATAGTGGTGAGGGGGTGTGTGGGTAGGGAGTGGGAGGTCCAGGCTGAGCCGTTATGTCTCCTCACAGCAGGGGGGATGATCCTGGGGTGGTGATGGGGAGGAGCAGGTCTGGGATGGTCTCTGAAGTTCCTAGTAGAGGAGAGGTTGGAAGGACTGCGTCCTAGGGCCTTGTCTTTGAGGGTCTTTGCAAAGATCTTCACCTTATCTTTGTGAAGATTGGAGTCCATCATAGAGGTCCCAGGTGCCAATGGTTGGGTGGAGGGCAAGGTGGATGTTGGGTAAGGTGGCACATCATCTTTTGATCTCCATATTGATGTTATGAGGATGGTGAGCATTGGTCTGTCAGGTGTTGGACTTGCCTGGTGAATCTCCTTTCTCTAATTTCAGCATCCTCTTTCACTTTGGCTAACTTAGCATAGAGCAAATTGTTCTCCTGTTTTAGTGCCTCTACACTTCCTTTGGGTTCAAATGCCAAGGTCTGGTTGTCTCTCTTGAGCTGCAGGAGCTCCTCTTGAAGCTGCTGCACAGTGTTGTCTTGGAGGTCAGACAGTCTGGCCTGGGTCAGTTCTTTGAATTCAGCAAAGTCCAGCTCCAGCAGGGTCATACTCTCCTTCAGCTGGTTGGTGGAGCTGGCAGGTGTGGGAGGAGCAGAAATGGACAAGGTGATGGGGTTCTCTGTTGGGCTCTCATCATCTTCATTGTCAGAGGGGACATTTATCTTTTTGGTGTCCACCTCAGCTTTTAACAGAGAAAACTCCTCTTCAAAAGATTCCAGGTTGGCTTCATTCCCCTGGACCATGACCTTTCCTTTGGTGTAGTATGTGATGGTGAGCAGAGGGCCATCCTTGTCATGTTGTTCATCTTTACGGATCTTTAACCTCCCTCCTGAGCCTATGTCTTCACTGGATACATATGCATAATTTTTGCACAGAGTATCTCTCCAGGTGTGGATGGAATCAGTGAAGAATATGTGGTTGTTCTTATTCCTTCCGTATTTTTGGTGGGTGTAGTCGGTAAAGAGGACCTCTGGGTTTTCACGTAGTGTCTTCTCCTTGTGTTCCCTCCATAACTGCTGCACTCTTACAGTTAACAGGTTATTCAACCTCCCTGCTCTCTGTTCTGGGAGCTGTGCTGTGCTTAGCTGCCTTCTGACCAGTTTCCATGGCGGCCACTCCAAAGGGGCTATGCTAACTGTTTACTTTGTTAGCTTTTCTAGCCTTCAAACACAGATTCATTTATTTTTCTCTTGTATTCATTAAATACCCTTTTTCTGTTATTGTTTTTAGTTCAGTTTCTCTTTGTAAATGTTGGTAACAATGGCAGGTGATAGCCTAGTTCGCAGTTGACGGCAAGCCAGACAGTTGACAGTTAGCTAGGTGACGGTTAGCTAGTTGACAGTTAACTAGCTGTTTTGAGTCAGAAAATATATCCAAAGATGATATTTTTTTCTTCTGTTTTGCTAATTAATGTTGTTACAACTTCTTCAGAGTTCTCTCTGAAGAATTATTTGAAGGTCCTTTTGCAAAATGTACACTTGTTAGGTCCAAGTTTGAGATGTTTTCAGGAGCTAATTTTTGATGCAGCCAGTACTCTCAATCCTCTCTCTCTCTCTCTGTACTAATGTGCCCACACACATCCAACATTGTGATGTTAATGTTAGTAGCACTTAATATCAGCAGAGACATATTGAGGTAGTTGAGGTGGTGCAGGTGGGTCATGCAGTGATCATGGTGTTGAAAAGACAGCTGAATGACATGTTCATTTGCTTATTTTTTACTATGATGTTTGCTTGATTATTATATTACTTCTAACAAATTAATTGGAGGCAGGGTTCCGGAAATTCCACTCTTGTGTTTTGCTAATTGAATTGTCCCATATGGTATAGTGGGTTCAGCTCCTGGGAAAGCCTGGAGTTGATGAGGCTTCACAGTAACTTATACCAACCTAAGAAAATTGTGGACGATGTACAGACAATGGCAATAGAGAATGACAGAGCAGGCTGTGCTGTCAATGTGATGAGGGAGACAGAACTGAACTTCATAATACAAACTCAAAACTACAGAAACATCTAACACCAAGGGAGAAATTTGCCCTTTGTCCTGGGTGAAAGGTTGCAGTGTGTGCTGCCAAGTATGTCATCTCCTGTCACAGCTAAAGACCCAGTGGTAAATAGGTAAAATATATACTTGTTCATTGGCTTATTTTTTTCTATAGTGTACACTTGATTATTATATCTCATCTCATCTCATCTTCAACCGCTTATCCGGGGTCGGGTCGCGGGGGCGGCAGCTTCAGTAGGGGGCCCCAAACTTCCCTTTCCTGGGCCACATTAACCAGCTCTGACTGGGGGATCCCGAGGCGTTCCCGGGCCAGTGTGGAGATATAATCTCTCCACCTAGTCCTGGGTCTACCCCGAGGTCTCTTCCCAGCTGTACGTGCCTGGAACAGCTCCAAGGGGAGGTGCCCAGGACGCATCCTTACTAGATGCCCGATCCACCTCAACTGGCTCCTTTCTACGCAAAGGAGCAGCGGCTCTACTCCAAATTCCTCACGGATGACTGAGCTTCTCACCCTATCTCCAAGGGAGACACCAGCCACCTTTCTAAGGAAACCCATTTCGGCCTCTTGTACTCGCAATCTCGTTTTTTCGGTCACGACCCATCCTTCATGACCATAGGTGAGGGTAGGAACAAAGATTGACCGGTAGATCGAGAACTTTGCCTTCCGGCTCAGCTCCCTTTTTGTCACAACGGTGCGGCAAAGCGAGTGCAATACCGCCCCCGCTGCTCCAATTCTCCGGCCAATCTCACGCTCCATTGTCCCCTCACTCGCAAACAAGACCCCGAGGTACTTGAACTCCTTCACTTGAGGTAAGGGCTCATTCCCTACCTGGAGTAGACAATCCACTGGTTTCCTGCTGAGAACCAAGGCCTCAGATTTTGAGGTGCTGATTCTCATCCCAACCGCTTCACACTCAGCTGCGAACTGATCCAGTGAGTGCTGAAGGTCACAGACCGATGGTGCCATCAGGACCACATCATCTGCAAAAAGCAGGGATGAGATCCCCAGCCCACCGAGCTGCAACCCCACCCCACCACGACTACGCCTCGATATCCTGTCTATTAATATCACAAACAGGATTGGTGACAAAGCGCAACCCTGACGGAGACCAACCCCCACCGGGAACGAATCCGACTTACTGCCGAGAACCTGGACACAGCTCTCACTTTGCGTATACAGGGATTGGATGGCCCCAAGAAGTGACCCCCTCACCCCATACTCCCTCAGCACCTCCCACAGTATCTCCCGGGGGACCCGGTCATATGCCTTCTCCAAATCCACAAAAGACATGTAGACTGGATGGGCATACTCCCAGGACCCCTCCAGGATCCTTGCAAGTGTAAAGAGCTGGTCCGTTGTTCCACGTCCAGGACGGAATCCACATTGTTCCTCTTCAATCTGAGGTTCGACTATTGGCCGAACCCTCCTTTCCAGCACCTTGGAGTAGACTTTACACGGGAGGCTGAGAAGTGTTATAACCCTGTAATTGGCACACACTCTCTGGTCCCCCTTTTTGAACAGGGGAACCACCACCCCGGTCTGCCACTCGTTAGGCACTGTACCCGACCTCCACGCAATGTTGCAGAGACGTGTCAACCGAGACAGCCCCTCCACACTCAAAGCTTTCAAAATTTCTGGCCGGATCTCATCAATCCCCGGGGCTTTGCCACAGTGAAGTTGTTTGACTACCACAGTGACCTACGGCAGGGAAATTGACAACGATCCTCCATCAGCATCCAGCTCTGCCTCTACCATAGAGGGTGTGTAAGTCGGATTCAGGAGTTCCTCAAAATGCTCCTTCCACCGCCCGATTACCTCCTCAGTTGAGGTCAACAGTGTCCCAGCCTTACTGTACACAGCGTGGATGGTTCCCCGTTTCCCCCTCCTGAGATGTCGAAGGGTTTTCCAGAAGCATCTTGGTGCCAACCTAAAGTCCTTCTCCATGACTTCTCCAAACTTCTCCCACATCCGCTGTTTTGCCTCGACACGGCAGAGGCTGCAGCCCTTCCGTACCTTGCAACCGCTTCCGGAGTACTCTGGGATAACATATACCTAAAGGACTCCTTCTTCAGTTGGACAGCTTCCCTGACCACCGGTGTCCACCACGGTGTTCGAGGGTTACCGCCCCTTGAGGCACCTAAGACCTTGAGACCACAGCTCACCACCACAGCTTCAGCAATGGAAGCTTTGAACATTTCCCACTTGGGTTCAATGCCCCCAACCTCCACAGGAATGCCAAAAAGAATATCCTGGATGGGGGCCTCCTCCAGACGTTCCCAGTTCACCCGCACTACACGTTTGGGCTTACCAGGTCTATCCAGAGTCTCCCCCCACCAGATGGTGATCAGTTGACAGCTCCCCCCCTATCTTCACCCGAGTGTCCAAAACATGCGGCCTCAGATCAGATGAAATGATCACAAAATCGTTCATCGACCTTCGGCCTAGGGTGCTCTGGTACCATGTACACTTATGAGCATCCTTATGTCCGAACATGGTGTTCAGTATAGGCTAGCACAGAAGTCTAATAACAAACAACCACTTCTTCCCAATCACGCCTCTCCAGGTGTCTCCATCATTGCCCACGTGGGCATTGAAGTCTCCCAGCAGAACAACGGTGCCCTACTGGGGTCCTATGCAGGACTACATTCAGGGTCTCCAAGAAGGCCGAATACTCTGAACTGCTGTTTGGTGCATATGCACAAACAACAGTCAGAGTTTTCCCCCCCACCACCCGAAGGCGTAGGGAGGCGACCCTTTTGTCCACCGGGGTAAACTCCAACACAGCGGAGAAAAGAGTCCAACCCCTATCCAGGAGTACAGTTCCAGAACCGAGGCTGTGCGTAGAGGTAAGCCCCACCAGATCCCACTGGTAGCGCTCCACCTCCCGCACAAGCTCCGGCTCCTTCCCCCACAGAGATGTGACGTTCCACGTGCCCAGAGCCAGCTTCTGCAGCCCAGGTCCGGTTCGTCGAGGTCTCTGACCTCCACTGCCACCCGTGTGGCAGCGCACCCGACCCCAGCGGTTCTTCCTGCGAGTGGTGGGCCCACAGGATGAAGAGGGGGTAGGTGCCACGTAGCTTCTTCGGGCTGTGCCCGGCCACTAGGCGCTCGCCGATGAGCCCGCCGCCTGGGCCTAGCTCCAGACGGGGGCCCCGGGCTTCCTCCGAGCTGGGTCCCTTTCCCTCTTCCTCTATCTTATTATTATTATATCATTATACTGTATATTTCCTTTAGTTGTTTTTTTTGTTTTCATATTATCGTTTTTAATTTGATTGTTCAGTTCTCTTTAATATTGTAAATTATGAAAGGCAACACATGTAAAAGTCATGGCAATAAAGCTTATTTAAATTTTAAATTTTAAATAAATTCGATCACACCACAGGGGGCAGTGATCATGTGACCAGTGTTGCCTTGTTGGCCAATCAAAACAAGTCTAATCTCTGAAGAGAGGAGAAAGTGTTGGGTTGTTTTTCATTCAACGCTGCAATTTCAACATGACGACATCTCCAAAGTTTGTTTTCTATCTGACGTGTTTGCTCGTGTTTGCTGGATTTAGTGTTTTCCTGTTTCTTGTTTTAGTTTTTTTTTCTGTGATTTCTGTTATTCATTCATCGTCTACCGCTTTATCCATTTAAGGGTCGCGGGGGGTCGCTGGAGCCAATCCCAGCTAACATTGGGCGAGAGGCGGGGTACACCCTGGACAGGTAGCCAGCCTATCACAGGGCCACATACAGACGGACAACCATTCTCTCTCACATTCACACCTACGGTCAATTTAGAGTCTCCAATGAACCTAACCCCATTCTGCATGTCTTTGGACTGTGGGAAGAGGCCGGAGAACCCGGAGAGAACCCACGCAAACACGGGGAGAACATGCAAACTCCACACAGAAAGGCCCTGGTTGAACCGGGATTCGAACCCAGAACCTTCTTGCTGTGGGGGAAGGTGCTAACCACTACACCACCATAATTTCATTCTGTCCACACCTGTTCATCGAAACAGTGGATTTATATTAGTTAATGTTGGTGTCAACTTCACTTTGGAGTGTTTCTATGTCAGTAATGCTAGAATGTATTACTGGTACAAGCAAACACTGGGACAGAAGCCGCAACTTATCTCTACGACCTACAAATTTTCTAAAGGCACTTCACATGGTGATTTTAAGGACAATCCAAGCTTTCACACTGGAAACTAATGAAAGTTTGACTCAGCTAAAAATTTCAGATGTACAGCTTTCAGACTCAGCTACTTACTACTGTGCAAGAGGTAAATCATTTATATTAGAATTCATGGAGGGCGTCACTGTCAGTGTAAAGGGTTCCGGGTTGAACATCCAGGCTCAGGTCAATCAGTCGGCATCTGAGACCGTCCAGCCAGGAGGCTCTGGGACCCTCAGCTGCACAGTTCAAAACGGGACCTGTGACGGAGAACACAGCGTTTACTGGTTCAAGAACTCTGAAGAGCCTCACCCAGGACTCACACATGGCTGCAGGTTTCGGGGGGGTGGACATGAGCTCATTTGATCTGAGACGCAGGTCCACTTATTAACGGTTTATCAAAATTTACACCAGTGCTGACTCCTGTGCTTAGTGCACTTGGACCAATCGTAGCTTGTCAGCTGTATTTAGGCTGTCAATGGTCACTGATAAAAGACGCACATAATTCAGACTCAGCTATAATACTGCGTATGTGGCTTTTCAACAAGATTTCAATTCTTGAAAAGGCATCACTGTCAGTTTGCTTCAGATTACTGGTCAGATTTCATCCGAATCCAAAACTCTTCTCCTCCCTGCTGAACATATAACGGTCTTTCATTTTTCAGTGTGTGGAGTCTTTACTGTAACAGCTTCAGATATCTGTCACCGTAGGAATCTTATTAAGAAACATACATTCACACCACAGGGGGCAGTGATCATGTGATCATAGTTTCTTTGTTGGCCAATCAAAACAAGCCGAATCTCTGAAGAGAGGAGAAAGCGTTGGGTTGTTTTTCATTCAATGCTGAAATTTCAACATGACGACGTCTCTAAAGTTTGTTTTCTATCTGACGTGTTTGCTCTTGGGGAAAATGGGTGAGTTGTGTGTTTGCTGGTTTTAGTGTTTCTTTTGTTTTCAGATCACGATAATTTCTTTTGCGCAAAATGAACTGTGCTTTTTCTCCTTTTTCACTCCAGCTCAGATGAATAACTTCATTCTGTCCACAACTGTTCATCGAGACAGTGGATTTATATCAGTTCATGTTGGTGACCACTTCACTTTGCAGTGTCTTTATGTTAGTAATGCTACAATATATTACTGGTACAAGCAAACACTGGGACAGAAGCCACAACTTATCTCTACGACCTACAGGTTTTCTGATGGAAGCACTTTTTATAGTGAATTTAAGCACAATCCACGCTTCAAACAGGAAACTATTGATGGTTTGACTCAGCTTAAAATTTCAGATGTACAAATTTCCGACTCAGCTACTTACTACTGTGCAAGAGGTCATTCATTTATATTAGAATTCCTGGAGGGCATCATTGTCAGTGTAAAGGGTTCAGGGTGGAACATCCAGGCTCGGCTCCATCAGTCGGCATCTGAGACCGTCCAGCCAGGAGGCTCTGTGATCCTCAGCTGCACAGTTCAAAACGGGACCTGTGACGGAGAACACAGCGTTTACTGGTTCAAGAACTCTGAAGAGCCTCACCCAGGAATCATTTACACCCATGGAGACAGGGATGGTCAGTGTGAGAGGAAACCCAACACACAAAAACACAGCTGAACCTACAACTTGTCCATGAAGAGCCTGGACCTCTCTCATGCTGGGACCTACTACTGTGCTGTTGCCTCATGTGGACACGTCCTGTTTGGAAACGGGACCAAGCTGGACTTTGACGGTGAGTCATGTCTCATTCGATGAATAGTGACAGTTACTTCCTGAACAAAGACAGAAGAAAGCGACACACATTTCTCCTGTTGCAGATGAGGTGGACTGTCACATGGTCTCCATGTATTTAATGAACGGAGCTTTGATATTCACCACCATCCTGAGTGTTTTGCTGGCTTTCCTACTTTACAAGAGAAACTGCAGCAGATGTTCAGGTAACCAGTCATTATTACATCAGGCAGCTTGTGTTCACTGAATTTGGCCTTTTTTTGAGTAAAAAAAATGTGGTCGATGTTTCACAACCAGAGTTTTGTGCAGGATCATAAGCTCCCTCCACAACAAATATAGAGGTAACTATAATCTCTTAAAATTAACTACTATATTTACATTCAGTAAGTTTTGAATAGAAAAATCTAATAAATAAACATCTTGTGGACATTTTTGGATCTCAGTAACCATCATGATGTAATGATGTGTATGTTGTTTGCAGGTTTACCCCGATGCAGACGACCTCCATTATGCTGCTTTAGGTGTTAACCTGCCCAACAGATCAAGACGACAGAGGGACAATGCAATGGATGAATGTGTGTACTCCAGTGTTAGACAGTAGAACTGTTTTATTTGTACTGTCTTTGTTAGTAATGTGGAATTTCTCAGTCCTTCTTTAGAAGTGTAACATACTTCATGTTTAACATACTGTATTTTTTCATCATTCTTTTAAAGATAAAAATGCCTAGGCTTTGGTAATGTGCAGAGTTGGGACACTACTATGTTCTTGCTGTACAAGGGACTCAATGGAGGCGCTGTAGATTATTGTCTTTCATCTTTTTTGTCTTATTTTGTCCATATGGTCTAGCGGTAAGGATTGTTTTGCACCCAGGAGGCTTGGGTTCAACTCCCAGTATGGGAAAGTTTGGCATTGATGAGGCTTCACAGTAAGTAATACCAACCAAAGAATGTTGTTGACGATGCAGGCAATGGCAATAGAGAAAGGCAGAGAAGTCTGTGATGTCAATGTGATGAGAGAGACAGAACTGAACCTCATAACACAAAGTCTACAGAAACATTTTACAAGACCAAGGGAGAAATGTGCCCTTTATCCTGGGTGAAAAGAAGAAATGTTGGCTGCCAAGTATGTCAACTCCTGTCACAGCAAAACACACAGTGTGAAATAAGTCAAATATACACTTGTTTATTTGCTTATTCTTTTTCTAAAAGTGTTTGCTTGATTATTATTAAGTATTAATTATGGCTTGCTTATATTATTATATTATTATATAAAACATGAATGTAATGTATGTAAGCTTATTTTTTTTGTTTTTATATTGTTATTGTTTATTTGTTCAATTATCTTTAATATTAGATATATATATGGAAACACATGCCGTTGCCATGTATAGCCCATATATATGAGCTGGTGGAGATCAGACATAAGTAGAACTGTGAATCAGGACCCATGTGCAGAAGACAGTATTCCTGTCTGAACCTTCCCTAAGCACACACACACGCAACCCGCAAAGATGTACTCTTTAAGCTTTGTGTTTGTTATACTTGACTGGCTTTGTCAGTCAAAGCATATTTTAAATGCTTTTAAATAAACATCTTTCATATTTTCATGATCTATTGTCATTGTCACTTTAACGTTATCCAAAGTCTTCCTCTGCTTCAGTTACCTTTATTACATTGTTGTTTTATCTGGTTGCAGCTAAACTTGAATGCTAACATTTTTTTCTAAACTTTACATTCATTTTGGTGAATTTGATTGGTAACTACCATAAGATTAAATTTGCGAGTAATTGTCTGTATGACTGATTTCTTGAAAATGATCCAAATACCCTGATTGCACCAACAGTGTATAACAACAATTATAAAATGGATAGCTCAAATCAAGCGATCTGATTGGTTCAAAGCCGTGGTATATGCTCATTATACCACGAATATGAACCAATACATCGAATCAGTTTACACAGGTCCATATCACTCCGCGACTGAGGAAGCTACGACGTAAGTTCGCATCTGCAAACTTAAATTGACGGCGAACCCAGCGTCCATCTCATAGCCTTCTTTCTGAGGAATGCTTACAATGTGTTGCATAGCAACCACCATGCACTGTGCAGGCAGCCAAGAGGAACTACCTTTTTTGTGTTTGATGCTTTTTTCATGAAATAAAGAAATTTAATTGTAGTGTGTCTATTACTTTCATTTCGCCATACTTGTAACCATTTTATAAAAGCAATAGCTCACTTCAGACCGTAATATATGCTCATTATAGCACAGTTAAGGGGTGTTGTTCGACCTGAGGCAAAGTGATACAATGAGCGTATACCACGGCCTGTCGTAAGCTATTGCTTAAATGACCTCTGACACCTTTATCCTGCAGGTATTTGTGAATCTGTTCATGCCAGGTGTTGAGCAGAATCAGTCTCTTCATGGCTTTATGTTATTACTAGTGTGTATGCCTGTGATTTATCTTCCCATAATGTGAAAGATTCTTACTTGACTTCAGGTGTCTCTCACCTTGTGAATCTTCTCAAAAAACAAACCTGAAATGAGAAGTGGCAGTGAACACGTGATGATGTTTCCGACTGTAAGTAGGCCGTACAGTTACCGTGTCACTGCTGGCTGGCCACTCAACCCGATCCCATCTCCGAAGAGCGAACGACGTAGCCAGATTCGTGTCATTCAAAACGAGAATTGGAACATGATGACATCTCTAAAGTTTCTCATCTATCTGACATGTCTATTCCTGGGCAACATGGGTGAGTAATTTTTTTGGATCTTCAATCCAAACAAAGACCCACTGCCTGTTTCAAGCAAGAAGTGTTCTATTAAGTCGACCCTCTGCCACTAAGAGGCCTCCCCTGTCTTGTCTGTGTATTGCTTCCATTTGGTCACCATTGTACAAATCAAATCTACAGAATCTCGTCATGTTTCTTTTTTCTTTCTTTTTTTTTTTTAAGGCTAGGTGAGGCTTATATTCAAGAGATTTTTTTAAAGTTTGTCTTTATGTACATGTGGGTTTGTCTCATTTTGTAGTGGATCAAAATATATTTCTGTGCTTTCTTTTGGGATCAACTAATTACTGTGAAAAAATTATGACAAGCAATGGTGTCATTTTGAGCGTGTGAATGTTTGTGTGTGTCTGTTTGTGACTAGCCCATAATATAATAATATAAAGTATATAATTATTACAATTTATATAAATGGAGTGTGTGGAGTCTCTACTGTTAGTTCTTCAGATATCTCTCACCGTGTGAATCTCATACTTTCACACCATAATGAGGGCAATGGTCATGTGACAAAGTTGCCCTGTTGGCCAATCAACACAAGCCTAATCTCTCAAGAGAGGGGAAAAAGTGTTGTTGTTTTTCATTCAGCGCTGCAATTTCAACATGACGACGTCTACGAAGTTTGCTTTCTATCTGACATGTTTCCTCTTGGGGAAAATGGGTGAGTTGTGTGTATGCTGGCTTTAGTGATTTCTGTTGCGTAAAATTAACTTTTGCTTTTTCTCTTTTTTGCACTCCAGCTCAGATGAATAACTTCAATCTGTCCACAACTGTTCATCGAGACAGTGGATTTATGTCAGTTGATGTTGGTGACAACTTGACTTTGCAGTGTTTTTATGACAGTGATGCTACAAAGTATTACTGGTACAAGCAAACACTGGGACAGAAGCCACAAATTATCTCTATGACCTACAGGTTTTCTGATAGTAGCACTTTTCATGGTGAATTTAAGGACAATCCACGCTTCAAACAGAAAACTTTTGACAATTTGACTCAGCTAAAAATTTCAGATGTACAACTTTCAGACTCAGCCACATACTACTGTGCAAGAGGTACTGCATTTATGTTCAAATTCATTGAGGACGTCACTGTCAGTGTTAAAGGCTCAGGGTTGAACATCCAGGCTCGGGTCCATCAGTCGGCATCTGAGACCATCCAGCCAGGATGCTCTGTGAACCTCAGCTGCACAGTTCACACCGGGACCTGTGACGGAGAATACAGTGTTTACTGGTTCAAGAACTCTGAAGAGCCTCACCCAGGACTCATTTACACCCATGGAGACAGGGATGATCAGTGTGAGAGGAAACCCAACACACAAACACACAGCTGCACCTACAACTTGTCCATAAGGAGCCTGGACCTCTCTCATGCTGGGACCTACTACTGTGCCGTCGCCTCATGTGGACACGTCCTGTTTGGAAATGGGACCAAGCTGGACTTTGACAGTGAGTCACTTGGTTTTTTCTCTTGTGAAAAATAGTGATTGTTACCCATTAACCCACAATTTTAAGCTCTGTGACATCTCCGGTCGTCAAACTCTGTGCAGATGAGGTGGACCAACTTCTCTTGTATTTCTGGAGTGTAGCTTCGACAGTCATCACCCTGCTGAGTATTTTACTTGCTTTCTCTGTATGCATCGTGAACAAGAGGAACTGCTGCCCTCCTACTGGTAATTGATCTTTTTTTTTTATCTATCCCAGGGTACATAATATAATCAACAAATTATTCTTTCTTTTTTTCAGATTCTCGTGCAACACTTTCACCATCCTCCAAAATAAATCCAAAGGTTTTTTCTCTTGTGTTACCATTTATACTTTACTTTTTGTAGCACTAACTCATTGTTTGTCATATCCAACCATATGATTTACTGTTTCTCATGCCCAGGGCGACCAAAATGAAGACAACACCTTTTTTATTGCTTTGAGGCAGATGGAGATTGACAGATCAGGAAGACAGCAAGACGACACCTGGAGCGAATGTGTTTACCTCAGTGTAAGGCAGTAGATCTGGACACCTTCTGTCTTTGCTTCCATAATCGCACGTGGCCACATTGGCATCACTTTAAATGTGTAAAGCTATGCTTTTCCTGAAATTGTAACAATTTTGTAAATAAGGTTTGACCTCAACGTGATACACATAAAGCCTCACCTTGCTGTAATCTCAATAAAAATCTCAAGAAGACATTACCCGTGTGTGCGAGACTGATTGTGTAAACCAGTTGTTCCGCAACTGCGAGGTACAAACGTATTAGCCTGCGGACCACGTACATTCTGCCAAATCCAAGCTTTCATCACTCACAGAATCGTACCACACCCATTAGTAGCTATAGAAAGCATGGTGACCACATGCAACATGCAAGCATCGATTTACAGTTTTCATGTAGCCCGCAGTGAAAAAATCTGGCATATTCAAGAGAACTGTTCGGCCTTGGCAGAGGGATGAGGTCTATGAGCGCCATTTTAGTTGTAATTGTAAAAGTCCGAAAATTAGTTAAAGATACTGTGAATGTTAGATATATGCTACTCTTATCATATTCTGTACATGTACAAATGAGGTTGAAGATCAGCAAAAAAGTTATTTTTGTTTGAGCATGAGCATGATGTGCGCCCTTGTACTTGTGCATGATCTTACTTGAGGGATTCAATACTACTGATGATGTGACATTGACTTACAGATGATTGAAACATGCAGCGATAAGCAACAATGCGCCAACAAAGACAGGGAAGAAGAAGACTGCATGACTGTCAACATGGATCTAAATAGCCCTGGTGTTATGAATGTGCCCCCATGACCTTTGTTGACTCTTAAAGTCATTTTGTTTTTCTTCATGGACAGTTATTTTTGCTTGTGGATTTTGATTTGATTATTCCCTTGTTGTACTTTTCCTTGTTTATCTTTTATATTAGTTTCTTAATCCTTTGTTGTTGTTGCATTTGGGTCTAGTTCCTGCATAACCCTGACACCTGGATTTCAAATACTTTTATTTTACATTTGAGATGAGTGCCATAATGTTGAAGAACATTTCTTGTGCATCACAAACCCTACAAAAAAGAATGTAAAAGAATCATCAGCTGTCAGTCTTTCAAAAAAATTAACTAACTTTGATGTTAGGGTGTGGTTTACATAACTCAATGACCTCGTGTGAGCAGTTTCTGTGGGGACTATTTCTTCAGTTTAAAGTAGGTTGAACAAAAAAAATAGGTCTGTGGAATACCACAAGTCATTTTTTTCAAATCTTTGGCCAACACAAACGAACTCTGTTCACATCTATTGAATGAAGACACTGCGGCAGAACGGATCTCTGAGATGAAAATCTCTAAACCTCTGTAGGTAAAGCAAAAACTGCACCATAAATAGGGTGAGTAATTTGACCCTTTAATTGACCCTTTAACGCAACATAGCATGAGCAGCTGCAGGCAAAAAAGAAAACTACAGTTAATGATTTTGACTGCTTCACATAATACTTGAACTCATCGTCATTGGCAGAAAAGGTTTGTTGTTGAAGACTAAAGTACATCATTTCTGTTGGTCTGGATGCAGACATTGACAGGTCACATTCAAAAAACCCCTCTGATCTAAACCAAAAAAAAAAGACCTTTAACCGGAAACCATTGTACTAGCCAGCTCTCAGCAGTCAGCTTCTGTTTCGACTCCTGTGGAGGATAAGATGTGAACTACTGTGTGCAGGTTTCCGCCGGTGGAAACTTTTAAGTCCTGTAGCTTGAACACAGGAAGACAAAAGTCAAGAGCAAAGACGAGTCACTTTTACAAAGGCGGCTGTGTGAAATGAAGCTTGCGCCTGAACTGCAGCCAACATGCTGTGTGCACAACATCAAATAAAGGGTAAACAACAGCAGATAGAGCTGATAAATTAAGTGACGAATTGATAATGATGGTGGTGGTTATGACATCTGATAATGCAGTGGTTGGAGGTAAGAGAGTGAGAACCAGCTCATATTAACTTGTATCATCCATAATTGTTTGAAAGCGTTAGAAAGTACTAGACTTGTTTTATGTGCAAACCAGTATGGTCTTTAAAAAAATCACCAAATTAGGTTGCACAGTCACAGATTCTGCGCAATTTTAATTTGTATTTTTTCCCCCCGTTAATAAATATTTCTTATCTTCTTCATGTTTTTTTCCCATTTTACCTCACAACAGGCACACATTTGAGGAACCACGTCACATCCTGCAAACTCAAGATCCGATTTTTTTTTTGCGGACAGCAACTCAACGAAAATTGCGATGGCACCCCGTCAGATTTATGAAAACGGTTTAAAGATATTAGAGAAATAAATGAAGATGACTTTATATAAATATGCAAATGTGAAAAAAATATGAAAACTATAGACTTTCAAAGGGATAAAATGAAATAGGTACATATATATCTATATATATATAAATATAGTATGAAAAGATTAAGGCATCAGGTTTGTTGTCCCCTATCTCCTGAAAGAGGGCAGAAGTTTGAGGAGGTGATGGGCAGGGTGAGCTGGGTCACACATTATTTGACTCCACATACTGTAGAGTATTTAGTAGACATTAATATAATATTGCTTCAAACATAATGTTAGTTACTAGAATTGTTTGTATGTCCATTTCAAATGTGCAGTATGTGGCACATGAACCCTTTCATCTATTGCCAACTTTTACCTGTTAAACACCAGAGATTACATTATTGATACTTAGAAAGCCAGTTACTGTGTGTCCTAAACGATTACATTACATACACTATGACACAGACTGTATACAGCATATGTGATTTGTGCTTTTGTGATTCGTCTTCTCAAGAGTCACGTTGCTGTATTGGGCCAAACTGGCCAAGGGAGTTGGCGCCAATCACCATCCCTCAAAGTGGGTCGTTCAAGGTGATTGGCCGATCAAGCGCAGTCTTCTCTGTGAAGACAGGGGAACGTGTGGAGAGATTCATTCCATTCAGCTCTGCAGCTGAAGAACAATGACGCCTCCAAACTTTGCTTTGCATTTCACATGTCTGTTTGTGGCGAGTTGGGGTAAGCTTTGCTCTGTGTCTGCTTGATGCCTGTAAAGTCAGGGCATTACAAGATACTGGCAAATCTAAGGATTTGTGCATTTGCTTTGTCTCTTCTCTCTTTAGCTCATTGGACACCTTTGGGACAATCGTTTCTGCATTTCGAGTCGGCCGATATTGGGGAAAGCGTGACTTTGTCATGCCTCTGCAAAGATGGTGCAGCAACAATGTTTTTCTGGTACAAGCAAACTCTGGGACAGAAGCCAAATCTGGTGTCTACCTTCTATAGGTATAATAATAATAATAATAAAGGCACCTTTAATGGTGAATTTAATGATACACGTTTCTCACTGGATGCCGGAAACGGGAGAAATGACTTGAAGATCTCACATTTGCGAATTTCGGACTCAGCTACTTACCATTGTGCAGGTAGCGATTTAAATGACTTTGTATTTTGCACCGCCGTCACCGTCAGTGTAAAAGGTTCGGGGCTGAACATCCAGGCTCTTGTCGATCAGTCAGGATCTGAGACCGTCCAGCCAGGAGTCTCTGCAACTCTCGGCTGCACAGTCCACACCGGGACCTGTGACGGAAAACACAGCGTTTACTGGTTCAAGAACTCTGAAGAGCCTCACCCAGGACTCATTTACACGCATGGAGACAGGGATGATCAGTGCGAGAGGAAACCCAACACACAAACACACAGCTGCGCCTACAACTTGTCCATGAAAAGCCTGAACCTCTCTCATGCTGGGACCTTGTGTGCTGTTGCCTCATGTGGACACGTGCTGTTTGGAAACGCGACCAAGATGGACTTTGAGGGTGAGTCACTATAAAGCAGAGGTTGTCCCATTTGACAAATAATAATAATCACTCCTTCAGATTTTTAACACAATACTTGTAGGAGATATGGGGCAAAATCTAACTTTTTATTTAGGTATATTTGCTCTGTTTTTTCTTAAGCAAATATTTCTTTCAACAATTTTAGCTATCGCTGATATGAGGCTTTCGGAGTCTAATTTGACCAGATCAGATCCATATATTTACCTCGGTAGGTGTATATCGCTTGTGTTTCATCTCCTTGTAGACAGTCTGAGCAAAAATTACAATGACCACAAACATTTTAATGTTCATATCGGTATTGTTTTGAGATGGATTTGAAAATTTCTAAATCCGTCCTGTAAAAAAATGACACTGTTTGTTCTGTTTCTCTACAGCTGACAGGGCCTCTCTTATCCTGGTGCATTTCTTGAAAGGAGCTCTGGCGTTCACCACTGTTTTGATCATTTTATTGGCTTTCTTGCTGTACAAGACGCACAAGGGGAACTGCCACTGTACAGGTGAGCGTCTCTTAATGACAGGAAAGGATTGAGTGCAAATCCCATTTGAATAAAAAAGGACTTTTCATCTTGTTTGTCATAACCAGACTCCGATGTCCAACTTTCAGTGACCTCTGCTCCAAACGCAGAGGTAAGCATGATTTCTTTTGTGTGTGTGTTGATTTTGACAAGAGATGTGTGAATATACTAAGGTTTATGACACACGTTGTGTTGTATTAATTACTGCAAATCTGTGCTGTGCTGTATAAAAAAACATTAACCACTTTATCTTTAATTAGCAGTCACACCAAGAGGCGGAGGACCTTCATTATGCCACTTTAAGAGATCACAAGGTCAGCAGATCGAGGCGACAGAGGGATGACCCCACGGGTGAATGTGTGTACTCCAGTGTAAGGCAGTAGAGCTTGGACACGTGTCATCCGTACGGCACATTTCCGTCAATATGATTTTTTTGCTGAATTTAATGAATATTCTTCAAATGCTCGCCTCACAATAAACTAAGCTCCTCCATGAAAAAACTGTCACTGCACTATTTGTCGCCAGATAGTAAAGAACTACACACACAAACACACACACACACACACACACACACACACACTCTGCTCTAAGAGTTTCCACACTTCTAATCGCATTATTGGAATCACACGTAGGCTACTGTAAGGCATTTGACGTAAGTTGTTCATATCAACACCATGAGATACAAGAGCCTTAAGAGTAAAAGAGAGTAGATCTCATACCCTCTCGTGTTTTTGTGTTTGTCTCTGAGGTTTCGGGCAGGATGTCTCCACACGAGCAGCCACATCAGGTTGCTTTGCTCATTGTGCAAACAGTATATAATCCATTTTGAGGCAAACACCTTAAAAAGTAGCATGGATGTTTTTCAGAAACAAAAATAATCTACATATTACAATGGCAATATTATGGGGGAAAAACAAGGGCTGTGTTTATAGAAGTCCACTATTCTTTATAGAAGCATAACAGTTTTATTTATTTAATTATTACTTTCTGTATTTCAATGTTATTTATGACTAAATAAATCCAACTATTGTGAATATAAATTAAACAACATTGCATATAGTTGGAATACATTTGAGCTCAAACCAGCCTGGATTAGATCTGAAAGTAAGGTGTTGTTGTTTTTTCCTGCAACTATGTGAGTGTGTACTCTGGAAGAACATTCAAAAAATGAATTTGTATCGTACAACAATCAAGTAGCAGTGTGTTCAGTCTCAGTGTGACACTTGGTGGTCAGCAGTGAAAGAAGGGAACTTTCCGTACATGAGTTTGCTAATGCGCCTATTTAAGACCCTTTGCTTGTTCTATGTTTGTACACAGGTGGTTTGAAGCGGGAGGTCCCACATTTTGCTTCAGTAGCTCGCAGGAAATTATTTTTGTGATCAAACTACATACACGTAGAGTAGAAGTTCCCTGATGTTTCACAACACAGAGCACAGACTATATCCAAGCACTGTGGTAAGACAAAAACCTGACCTCATGTCTATGGGTTGACTAGATAACAGAATCAAAGTGTGAAAGTAATTTTTTTTAACAGGGTGCTTCCTTTTTTTGTAAGAATAACTTTGGTCTCTTCACAAAGGGAGAGAGACGTCAAAAGGTTTCCGTTGTGTAAACCCCATGCGGTCTTTGCCTCAGTACAAGGTGGAGACATTACACTTGAGATTGTGTTTGTACCTATGTATGAGGCCAAAACAACCTGGATGCAGGTGCTGCCACCTTGCGCTTTAACCGTCATTTAGAGCCAGAGTCTGTGATTGTGGTGTGGAGCCACGGTATTATGTACCTCAACCTTTGGTGTCGGGGTGTCAATGCGCACACTCGACCACTTGCGAGTCGGTCTCAGCTGTCAATTATGACGTTTCACGTCGTTTCTATAGCATCAAATAACTAATCAGAATCACCGGTATATATTAACACTTGAACATCAGTGTGACATAGTACGGATGCACATTGCATTCACTAAATAATTAATTACAACATCCTGATCTCGTAATTATGAGAAAAGACCTCGTAATTAGGAGATCCTGAATAAGACGGTTCTGTTGCCTCAGCTGTACTGTACAACATCTAAGATGTGCATCTAATCCTACAGATCAGGGGGCGCAGTATGTCTGCTTTTGTAATTAAAAGAGTTCAGGGCTGAGCTAGAATTTGGACCCAAAATGCAGACAACCAGACTCAATGAAAGTTTCAACAGATTTCATAGTCTTTCAAGAAATACAGGGTGAGGATTGAGTGAGGGTGTCTACAGTAGTAGAACTCAGGATGACCACAACCACTGAAACACACACACACACACACACACAGAATTAATAGACAGAAAAGGAGCAGTCAAGGCGGAGCCATGACATAAACTTTATATTTTGGGCGCCCCCCATGGATGACGGCGCCCTAAGCATTTGCCTATGTAGCCTATGCCAAGGGCTGGCCCTGTTTATGAATATAGATTCATGCATTTCAAATGCATCCAAGCCGGCTTAGTGGTTACTCAATGAAGTGTCCGGCACCTGATCAAAATCATAGTATAGAGGCAACGGAACCGTCTTACTCAGGATCTCATAATAACGAGATCAGGGTCTCGTAATTAGAGATAAGGTGAGATAAGGTGTCAATTATTTTTTTTTATTCAGTGAATGCAATGCGCTTCCGTAGATAACAACTTCTTAAAATGACAGAAACCATCTTTGGGAAAAATGTACTTTGACTTTTTTAGTTTGGCCCACGTCCCATCTGCTAACGTGGAGGAGGTGGGGTTTATGACCTATACTGCAGCCAACCACCAGGGGATCATTTGGCTTCACTCATGGGCAGCTGGCATGTTGTCCATCTTTATTTTACAGTCTGTGGTGCAGACAGACTAATGCTAATGCTATCACAGCAGTAGAGTAGCTTATTGTCTTCATGTTTGAACTGTGACAGATTAAGATGACAGAGCCAAGCTCAGCTTTGAGGAGGTTGCCGGCTTTTGGTGGAGTAAACCGAGAGACAACCTGTGAGAAATAACACGAGAATCGCAGCTCTAACGATGGAGAGACAAACCAAGAATCTCATCTGGGCCGTGCGGTCCTCGGTGTCATCGGTTACGAGCACTTTGCTCCCGCTGCCGAACAGCACCTCCCCGCATGAGGCCATGGCGCAGTGGTAGGTTCCGGTGTCAAGGGAGGTCAGGTTCATCCTCTGTAGATGGTACACACAGCTGTGTGACAGAGAGCCTGCTGGTGCGGAGACGCGGTGACACTGATCCCCATGTGCGTGAATGATGCCGGGGCGAGAACCGTGTCTGAACCAGCAAACTCTGTGTTCCCCATCACAGGTCCCAGTGTTCACTGTGCAGTTGAGAGTCACGGAGCCTCCCGGCAGGACGGTCACAGATTCTGGCCCTTGGGGTATGTCCTGGAGTTCCTGGAGTTTGGCTCCTAAATCAGATGTGGGAAAAACATGTAACCACTGTGCCATAGAAAAAGAGAGATGTTATATCCCTACTCAAGCCCTAGCTCGTCCAATAACATAAGCCACGCATTTGAACAAGGGTGTTTTTGTCAAAATGATTGAACAAAAATTGTCTAATACTATATATATATAATATAATATATATATATCTTGTTAATTAATATGTATTTCATATGAGTACAGTTGTTTTTCTGTGACAATTTATGAAAACTGAATGCTGTCAATGAGATATTTACAGTGCATTTCAAATTGACTAAAGCTACCACCATAACGCCATGTAGGTGATCTTACAAAGGGACACTTGGTAATTGTGATATTTATGGCGAATTGAAGACAAACTCACTTTGAGGGTCAGATTATTCTGCATCTCATCTAAAGTCAAAGCCAACGAAAAATAAAAGCATAATACCTCTGACACTTAAAAAGACCCCCTCTCCAAATTCCACCATGTTGGAGTGTGAGCTTCCACAGAAGTATGTAGCTGAATCGAAGAGGTGGACGTCGGAGATGTGTAGATGATTCGCCCCTTCCTCCCTCTGCACAGAGAAACGAGTAATCTCTACCAACCATTTGGAGACCGTGGCCAATTTTTCGTGTTTGTAAACACTGGACAGGAGAAGTGCATCGCCACTTGACTGTCGTAGAAGCAGCGCAGAGTCACGTTGTCCCCGACTCCGGCAGATACAACACCAGTGTCCTGTTCTACTGCCGCCGACTGGATAACAGATGAAAGATGATCTGGGTGGAAAAAGAGGAATATTACAGAAAGATATGACGATATTCAGTTTTTAGCTTCAGTTGGAAACACAGACTCGCTGTATTTCATGTCAAGACACTTCCATATTCAACAGAGGATGGTGTGCAGGCGCATCGTCGCTGTGGTCTAGTGGAAGTGAACATTCTGAGCAAAAGAGCAGACGACAGCTCAAAAATGAGGTTGCAGCCGATTGGCTACCAAGAGGGTCAGTCTGCGTGGCACTTTGAACATGCGTCTTGGCCACAGCAGGAAGTCTATCAAGTCACAACGTGTGCTCTGCTTTCATTTACTCCATTTTAAATTAAATTAAAGCTGCGAGCAGCGATGATCGGGCCCTCGCACTCTCGCCGTCGGGGACGCGCCGGCAGCCGCTCTCCACGCGTCCGCCGGGTCTCGCGACGGCCGGTCGGGATGCGACGATTTCTCTTCCCCACCCTAGGGAAGCGGGCTCCGGAAACCGTCCAGTGGCAAGAAGCGGCCCATGTCGCGGAGTGGACGTCCCCAACCCCCCCTTGCCCGGCTCCCCGGGGGTCCTAAAAATAGGCGGCGAAGTGTACGTACACTTCAAAATACCTTAGAGCTGAGGTCAGGGTATTCCAACTGGACAAAGGCAAGGTGGTCTCTTCCACCCGGCCAGCACAGTCCTCCTCAGTGGGGGGAACATGTCCACTCGGTGGAAGTGCAACCTACCCCAGGGGCCCCCAGGTACCCCCTGGGGGCCCCTGGTACCCCTGGGGTACCCCCCGGCACCCCTCGGGCCCTCCTCCCAAAGTCGGCAAGTGAGTTTTGGGCCGATTGGACTCTTGGCCCCCGGGGGCCCCCGGGGGCCCCTTGTGCCCAAGCCCCCGGTGTCGGCAAGTGAGTTCTGGGCTAATTGGACTTTTGGCCCCCGGGAGCCCCTGGTACTCCCGGGCCCCCCTCAGGCCTCTCCCCCCGATGTCGGCAAGTGAGTTCTGGGCTAATTGGACTTTTGGCCCCCGGGGGCCCCTGGTACTCCCGGGCCCCCCTCAGGCCTCTCCCCCCGATGTCGGCAAGTGAGTTCTGGGCTAATTGGACTTTTGGCCCCCGGGGGCCCCTGGTACTCCCGGGCCCCCCTCAGGCCTCTCCCCCCCGATGTCGGCAAGGGAGTTCTGGGCTAATTGGACTTTTGGCCCCCGGGGGCCCCTGGTACCCCGCCCCAGAGTCGGCAAGCGAGTTTAGGGCAAAAGGGGGCCATTTACCCAGAGTGGACAAATATTCCTCCGATTGGACATATTTACTGTACCGTACTGTACTACCATGACAAGTTCTGCGATGTCGACAAATGTACCACGAAGCGGACACCCAAAAATTTACAAAGTGCCTTTAAATTTGACCATTTTGACACAATTGGACAAAAGACACATATCAGACATATTGTCTTGCCACTCTGAACATGTCTGCCAAGTTTGATGAGAAACAAAGCATCATAAGTGCCTCAAATATGTAACGTATTTGATGGCGAACAGGGCGTCACCATGGCAACAGCGTTTGACATATGGTCAAAAATTTCACAGTACAATATCAGCCATGTCTCACAACTAAGCTGACCAAATTTGAGGTTTCTCCAGTGAACCTGCGAGGCAGAGGACGTAAAAGAAGAATTTCAAACTTCCTATCACCATTAGGTGGCGCTATGACTTATGTCCAATATTGACATGTAGATGTGTTTAGGGTGGGACTGGTATCACGCCTGAGAAGTTTGGATCAGATTAGACCATGTAGCTTTGATTTGGAGCAACTTCCTGTTCATGGTGAATCACGCCTCACCGCGGCCACGCCTTTCGATGTGGAGTAAATCTTTTGATATCGTTTGATCCGGAAGGCCTCCTCTACGCGTTGCTAAAGTTTGAGGCGGATCCGAATAACCGCCTAGGAGGAGTTCGTCAAAGTACGTCACCTTCCGTTCACTGCTTACGCCAAGGTAAAATCCGAAATGGCTGACTTCCGGTTGGGCGGAGCTAATTGCTCCAAGAGGCTTTTTGGTAGGTCGTCGAGAGGTACATGAGCCGACCAAATTTAGTTCTTCTACGTCAAATTTAAAGGTGCGATAATTGACTTTTAAGTTTTGTAGGGGGCGCTATGGAGCCATTTTGACACAATTGGACAAAAGACACATATCGGACATATTGTCTTGCCACTCTGAACATGTCTGCCAAGTTTCGTGACAAACAAATTATCATAAGTGCCTCAAATATGTAACGTATTTGATGGCGAACAGGGCGTCACCATGGCAACAGCGTTTGACACATGGTCAAAATTTTCAAAGTATCATATCAGCCATGTCTCACAACTAAGCTGACCAAATTTGAGGTTGCCTCAGTGAACCTGCGAGGCAGAGGACATAAAAGAAGAATTTCAAACTTCCTATCACCATTAGGTGGCGCTATGACTTATGTCCAATATTGACATGAAGATGTTTTCAGGGCGGGACTGTTATCATGCCTGAGAAGTTTGGATCAGATTAGACCATGTACCTTTGATTTGGAGCAACTTCCTGTTCATGGCGAATCACGCTTCACCGCGGCCACGCCTTTCGATTTAGACAAAATCTTTTGATATCGTTTGATCTGGAAGGCCTCCTCTACGCGTTGCCCAAGTTTGAGGCGGATCCCATGAACCGCCTAGGAGGAGTTCGCGAAAGTACGAGGCCTTCCGTTCGCCCCTTACGCCAAGGTAAAATCAAAATGGCGGACTTCCGGTTGGGCGGAGCTAATTGCTCCAAGAGGCTTTTTCGTAGGTCGTCGGGAGGTACATGAGCCCACCGAATTTGGTTCTTCTACGTCAAATTTAAAGGTGGGATAATTGACTTTTAAGTTTTGTAGGGGGCGCTATGGAGCCATTTTGACACAATTGGACAAAAGACACATATCGGACATATTGTCTTGCCACTCTGAACATGTCTGCCAAGTTTCGTGAGACACAAAGCATCATAAGTGCCTCAAAT
Organism: Scophthalmus maximus; assembly: GCF_022379125.1. Taxonomy (NCBI): domain Eukaryota; kingdom Metazoa; phylum Chordata; class Actinopteri; order Pleuronectiformes; family Scophthalmidae; genus Scophthalmus; species Scophthalmus maximus. Next base: position 28,014,884 of record NC_061516.1, on the reverse strand, counting down.
ATGTATTCGTATTTTATGGCGAACAAGGCGTCACCATGGCGACAGCGTTTGACATATGGTCACAAATTTCATAGTACCACGTTAGCAACTTCTTACAACTTAGCTGACCAAATTTGACGATGATGTGGTCAACCTATAAGACAGAGGGCGTAAAAGTGTAGACACATGTTACTTCCTGTTGCCAGTAGGTGGCGCTATGACCTATGTCCAATATTGACATGGTAATCTGTTCAGGGCGAGACTGTTATCATGCCTGAGAAGTTTGGGTCCGATCGGAGCATGTACCTTCGATTACGAGCGACTTCCATTTTCATGGCGAGGGATCGAAATTCGCCACATTTTCGCCACGCCGTCACAGCATGGGCCTCTGACGTACACTCAAGCTTTTGATATCGTTTCATCCCATGGGTCTTTAGATGACACACGACAAATTTGAAGTAGCTCATGTGAAATTTGTAGTAGTAGTTCATTAAAATATGGCACGTGAAATATGGATTTTGACACAAAATGGCCGACTTCCTGTTGGTCATAGGAAATTTTGCCAAGAGGTTTTTTGTCAGGTCCGACAAGATGTATCTGCCTCCCAAATTTCATTTATGTAGGATACTCCAAATTTTTTTTTCCTATACCTGCTGATTTTTCCAGGGGGCGCTGTGAAGCCCCTGGGCCACACCCAGTGCCGGGCCTCTAGGCCTGAGTAGCGGGAGCAGTTTCTGACGTGTGTGCCAATTTTCATCCGTTTTCGCATATGGGAACAGGGTGTAAAATGAGTGAACGATGCTGAATAAGAATAATAATAATTAAAGCTGCGAGCAGCGATGATCGGGCCCTCGCACTCTCGCCGTCGGGGACGCGCCGGCAGCCGCTCTCCACGCGTCCGCCGGGTCTCGCGACGGCCGGTCGGGACGCGCCGATTTCTCGTCCCCGCGTCCTCATTTTGAAAATGCCGTCTTCCCGGCGGGTTCAGTTCGTGGCACCGACAGACTACAGGTCGAAACATCAAAAAGGTCGACTCACGGTTGACACACGGTCAAAACTTTCACAGTACAATATCAGCCTTGTCTCACAACTAAGTCGACCAAATTTGAATTTTCTCCAGTGAACCTGCCAGGCAGAGGAAGTAAAAGTCAAATTTCTAACGACCTGTTACCATTAGGTGGCGCTATGACTTGTGTTAGATTATGACATTTTTAGATGTGTTGAGGGTGGGACTGTTATCATGCCTGAGAAGTTTGGATCAGATCAGACCATGTACCTTTGATTTGGAGCAACTTCCTGTGCATGGCGAATCACGCTTCACCACGGCCACGCCTTTTGATGTAGACTAAATCTTTTGATATTGTTTGATCAGGGACGCCTCCTCTACGCGTTGCTAAAGTTTGAGGCAGATCCGAATAACCGCCTAAGAGGAGTTCATCAATGTGCGTCGCCTTCCGTTCATTGCTTACGCCAAGGTAAAATCCAAAATGGCGGACTTCCGGTTGGGCGGAGCTAATTGCTCCAAGAGGCTTTTTTGTAGGTCGTTGGAAGATACACTAGCCGACCGAATTTCGTTCATCTACGTCAAATTTAAAGGCGGGGGCCATGACTTTGAAATGTTGTAGGGGGCGCTATGGAGCCATTTTGACATAATTTGACAAAAGACACATATCGGACATATCGACTTGCCACTCTGAACATGTCCGCCATGTTTCGTGAGAAACAAAGCATCATAAGTGCCTCAAACATGTATCGGTATTTGATGGCGAACAGGGCGTCACCATGGCAACAGCGTTTGACACATGGTCAAAAATTTCACAGTACAATATCAGCCACGTCTCACAACTACGCTGACCAAATTTGAGGTTTCTCCATTGAACCTGGGAGGCACAGGACGTAAAAGAAGAATTTCAAACTTCCTATTACCATTAGGTGGCGCTATGACTTATGTCCATAATTGACATGTAGATGTGTTTAGGGCGGAACTGTTATCATGCCTGAGAAGTTTGGATCAGATTAGACCATGTACCTTTGATTTGGAGCAACTTCCTGTTCGTGGCGAATCACGCTTCACCACGGCCACGCCTTTCGATGTGGACTAAATCTTTTGATATCGTTTGATCCGGAAGGCCTCCTCTACGCGTTACCCAAGTTTGAGACGGATACGATGAATCGCCTAGGAGGAGTTCGCGAAAGTACGACGCCTTCCGTTCGCCGCCTACGCCAGGGTAAAATCAAAATGGCGGACTTCCGGTTGGGCGGAGCTAATTGCTCCAAGAGGCTTTTTGGTAGTTCGTCGGGAGGTACATGAGCCCACCGAATTTGGTTCTTCTACGTCAAATTTAAAGGTGGGATAATTGACTTTTAAGTGTTGTAGGGGGCGCTATGGAGCCATTTTGACACAATTGGACAAAAGACACATATCGGACATATCGACTTGCCACTCTGAACATGTCTGCCAAGTTTCGTGAGACACAAAGCATCATAAGTGCCTCAAATATGTATTCGTATTTTATGGCGAACAAGGCGTCACCATGGCGACAGCGTTGGACATATGGTCACAAATTTCATAGTACCACGTTAGCAACTTCTTACAACTTAGCTGACCAAATTTGATGATGATGTGGTCAACCTATAAGACAGAGGGCGTAAAAGTGTACACACATGTTACTTCCTGTTGCCAGTAGGTGGCGCTATGACCTATGTCCAATATTGAAATGCCAATCTGTTCAGGGCGAGATTGTTATCATGCCTGAGAAGTTTGGGTCCGTTCGGAGCATGTACCTTCGATTACGAGCGACTTCCGTTTTCATGGCGAGGGACCGAAATTCGCCACATATTCGCCACGCCGTCACAGCGGGGGGCTCTGACGTACACTCAAACTTTTGATATCATTTCATCCCTTGGGTCTTCAGATGACACACGACAAATTTGAAGTTGCTCATGTGAAATTTGTAGTAGTAGTTCATTAAAATATGGCACGTGAAATATGGATTTTGACACAAAATGGCCGACTTCCTGTTGGTCATAGGAAATTTTGCCAAGAGGTTTTTTGTCAGTCCCGACAAGATGTATCTGCCTCCCAAATTTCATTTTTGTAGGATACTCCAAAAAATTTTTTCCTATACCCGCTGATTTTTCCAGGGGGCGCTGTGGAGCCCCTGGGCCACACCCGGTGCCGGGCCTCTGGGCCTGAGTAGCGGGAGCAGTTTATGACGTGTGTGTCAAGTTTCATAACTTTTGGTTCATGGGAACAGGGTGTAAAATGAGTGAACGATGCTGAATAAGAATAATAAGAATTAAAGCTGCGAGCAGCGATGATCGGGCCCTCGCACTCTCGCCGTCGGGGACGCGCCGGCAGCCGCTCTCCACGCGTCCGCCGAGTCTCGCGACGGCCGGTCGGGACGCGCCGATTTCTCTTCCCCGTGTCCTCACTTTGAAAATGCCGTTTCCCGGCGGGTTCGGTTCGTGGCACCGACAGACTTCAGCCTGTAGATACGTTCGCCGGTGATATTTCATACGCGCGGGTGGCTTGGTTTTTTTGTATTGTAAGGAGCGCTACGGAGCTGCTTTGCAACGGCCGAACTCAAAACTCATGTCCGATCGAACCTGTCCTCGTTTGTAATATGTGTGCTGTGTTTCGTGCCTGTAGAAGCATCCCCGACACAGTGAAAAAACACATCACGTTTCGTGGCGAATCGCGCTCCGCTGCTTCCGCACCTTTCGTCGTAGACTATAAAACCCTATATGCCGTTTGATCGGGAAGATCTCATCTATGCGTCGCCCAAGTTTGAGGTGGATTCGATTAACGGCCAAGGAGGAAGTGGTAAAAGTGCGTCGCCTTCCATTCACTGCTTACGCCAAGGTAAAATCCAAAATGGCTGACTTCCGGTTGGGCGGAGCTAATTGCTCCAAGAGGCTTTTTTGTAGGTCGTTGGAAGATACACAAGCCGACCGAATTTCATTCATCTACGTCAAATTTAAAGGCGGGGGCCATGACTTTGAAATGTTGTAGGGGGCGCTATGGAGCCATTTTGACACAATTGGACAAAAGACACATATCGGACATATGGACTTGCCACTCTGAACATGTCTGCCAAGTTTTGTGACATACAAATCATCCCAAGTGCCTCAAACATGTATCCGTATCTGGTGGCGAACAGGGCGTCACCATGGCAACAGCGTTTGACACATGGTCAAAAATTTCACAGTACAATATCAGCCACGTCTCACAACTACGCTGACCAAATTTGAGGTTTCTCCATTGAACCTGCGAGGCACAGGACGTAAAAGAAGAATTTCAAACTTCCTATTACCATTAGGGGGCGCTATGACTTATGTCCAAAATTGACATGTAGATGTGTTTATGGCGGGACTGTTATCATGCATGAGAAGTTTGGATCAGATTAGACCATGTACCTTTGATTTGGAGCAACTTCCTGTTCATGGCGAATCACGCTTCACCGCGGCCACGCCTTTCGATGTGGACTATAAAACCCTTTGTGCCGTTTGATCGGGAAGGTCTAATCTATGCGTCGCCCAAGTTTGAGGTGGATTCGATTATCCACCAAGGAGGAGCTGGTGGTAAAATACGACACCTTTGATTTTCCATCGTTTTCCATCGTTTGCCTATTAAAATCAAAATGGCTGACTTCCGGTTGGGCGGAGCTAATAGCTCCAAGAGGCTTTTTGGCAGGTCGTCGGGAGGTACATGAGCCGACCGAATTTGGTTCTTCTAAGTCAAATTTAAAGGTGTTAGAATTGACTTTGAAATGTTGTAGGGGGCGCTATGGAGCCATTTTGACACAATTGGACAAAAGACAATTATTGGACATATTGTCTTGCCACTCTGAACATGCCTGCCAAGTTTCGTGAGACACAAATCATCTCAAGTGCCTCAAACATGTATTCGTGTTTGATGGCGAACAGGGCGTCACCATGGCAACAGCGTTTGACACATTGTCAAAACTTTCACAGTACAATATCAGCCATGTCTCACAACTAAGCCGACCAAATTTGAGGTTTCTCCATTGAACCTGCGAGGCAGAGGACGTAAAAGTACAATTTCAAACTTTTTATCACCATTAGGTGGCGCTATGACTTATGTCCAATATTGACATGTAGATGTGTTTAGGGCGGAACTGTTATCATGCCTGAGAAGTTTGGATCAGATTAGACCATGTACCTTTGATTTGGAGCAACTTCCTGTTCGTGGCGAATCACGCTTCACCGCGGCCACGCCTTTCGATGTGGACTAAATCTTTTGATATCGTTTGATCTGGAAGGCCTCCTCTACGCGTTGCCCAAGTTTGAGGCGGATACGATGAACCGCCTAGGAGGAGTTCGTGAAAGTACGATGCCTTCCGTTCGCCGCTTACGCCAAGGTAAAATCAAAATGGCGGACTTCCGGTTGGGCGGAGCTAATTGCTCCAAGAGGCTTTTTCGTAGGTCGTCGGGAGGTACATGAGCCGACCGAATTTGGTTCTTCTAAGTCAAATTTAAAGGTGTTAAAATTGACTTTTAAGTGTTGTAGGGGGCGCTATGGAGCCATTTTGACACAATTGGACAAAAGACACATATCGGACTTATCGACTTGCCACTCTGAACATGTCTGCCAAGTTTCGTGAGAAACAAAGCATCATAAGTGCCTCAAATATGTATTCGTATTTTATGGCGAACAAGGGGTCACCATGGCAACAGCGTTTGACACATGGTCACAAATTTCATAGTACCACGTCAGCAACTTCTTACAACTTAGCTGACCAAATTTGACGTTGATGTGGTCAACCTATAAGACAGAGGACGTAAAAGTGTAAAAACATTATACTTCCTGTTGCCAGTAGGTGGCGCTATGACCTATGTCCAATATTGACATGGCAATCTGTTCAGGGCGAGATTGTTATCATGCCTGAGAAGTTTGGGTCCGTTCGGACCATGTACCTTCGATTACGAGCGACTTCCGTTTTCATGGCGAGGGATCGAAATTCGCCACATTTTCGCCACGCCGTCACAGCGGGGGGCTCTGACGTACACTCAAACTTTTGATATCGTTTCATCCCATGGGTCTTTAGATGACACACGACAAATTTGAAGTTGCTCATGTGAAATTTGTAGGAGTAGTTCATTAAAATATGGCACGTGAAATATGGATTTTGACACAAAATGGCCGACTTCCTGTTGGTCATAGGAAATTTTGCCAAGAGGTTTTTTGTCAGTCCCGACAAGATGTATCTGCCTCCCAAATTTCATTTATGTAGGATACACCGAAATTTTTTTCCCTATACCCGATGATTTTTCCAGGGGGCGCTGTGGAGCCCCTGGGCCACACCCAGTGCCGGGCCTCTGGGCCTGAGTAGCGGGAGCAGTTCTTAACGTGTGTGCCAATTTTCGTCCGTTTTCGCATATGGGAACAGGGTGCAAAATGAGCGACCGCGTCTGAACAAGAATAATAATAATAATAATAATTAAAGCTGCGAGCAGCGATGATCGGGCCCTCGCACTCTCGCCGTCGGGGACGCGCCGGCAGCCGCTCTCCACGCGTCCGCCGGGTCTCGCGACGGCCGGTCGGGACGCGACGATTTCTCTTCCCCACCCTAGGGAAGCGGGCTCCGGAAACCGTCCAGTGGCAAGAAGCGGCCCATGTCGCGGAGTGGACGTCCCCAACCCCCCCTTGCCCGGCTCCCCGGGGGTCCTAAAAATATTCGGCGAAGTGTACGTACACTTCAAAATACCTTAGAGCTGAGGTCAGGGTATTCCAACTGGACAAAGGCAAGGTGGTCTTTTCCACCCGGCCAGCACAGTCCTCCTCAGTGGGGGGAACATGTCCGCTCGGTGGAAGTGCAACCTACCCCAGGGGCCCCCAGGGACCCCCTGGGGGCCCCTGGTACCCCTGGGGTACCCCCCGGCACCCCCCGGGCCCTCCTCCCAAAGTCGGCAAGTGAGTTTTGGGCCGATTGGACTCTTGGCCCCCGGGGGCCCCCGGGGGCCCCTTGTGCCCAAGCCCCCGGTGTCGGCAAGTGAGTTCTGGGCTAATTGGACTTTTGGCCCCCGGGGGCCCCTGGTACTCCCGGGCCCCCCTCAGGCCTCTCCCCCCGATGTCGGCAAGTGAGTTCTGGGCTAATTGGACTTTTGGCCCCCGGGGGCCCCTGGTACTCCCGGGCCCCCCTCAGGCCTCTCCCCCCGATGTCGGCAAGTGAGTTCTGGGCTAATTGGACTTTTGGCCCCCGGGGGCCCCTGGTACTCCCGGGCCCCCCTCAGGCCTCTCCCCCCCGATGTCGGCAAGTGAGTTCTGGGCTAATTGGACTTTTGGCCCCCGGGGGCCCCTGGTACCCCGCCCCAGAGTCGGCAAGCGAGTTTTGGGCAAAAGGGGGCCATTTACCCAGAGTGGACAAATATTCCTCCGATTGGACATATTTACTGTACCGTACTGTACTACCATGACAAGTTCTGCGATGTCGACAAATGTACCACGAAGCGGACACCCAAAAATTTACAAAGTGCCTTTAAATTTGACCATTTTGACACAATTGGACAAAAGACACATATCAGACATATTGTCTTGCCACTCTGAACATGTCTGCCAAGTTTCATGAGAAACAAAGCATCATAAGTGCCTCAAATATGTAACGTATTTGATGGCGAACAGGGCGTCACCATGGCAACAGCGTTTGACATATGGTCAAAAATTTCACAGTACAATATCAGCCATGTCTCACAACTAAGCTGACCAAATTTGAGGTTTCTCCAGTGAACCTGCGAGGCAGAGGACGTAAAAGAAGAATTTCAAACTTCCTATCACCATTAGGTGGCGCTATGACTTATGTCCAATATTGACATGTAGATGTGTTTAGGGTGGGACTGTTATCACGCCTGAGAAGTTTGGATCAGATTAGACCATGTAGCTTTGATTTGGAGCAACTTCCTGTTCATGGTGAATCACGCCTCACCGCGGCCACGCCTTTCGATGTGGAGTAAATCTTTTGATATCGTTTGATCCGGAAGGCCTCCTCTACGCGTTGCTAAAGTTTGAGGCGGATCCGAATAACCGACTAGGAGGAGTTCGTCAAAGTACGTCACCTTCCGTTCACTGCTTACACCAAGGTAAAATCCGAAATGGCTGACTTCCGGTTGGGCGGAGCTAATTGCTCCAAGAGGCTTTTTGGTAGGTCGTCGAGAGGTACATGAGCCGACCGAATTTAGTTCTTCTACGTCAGATTTAAAGGTGCGATAATTGACTTTTAAGTTTTGTAGGGGGCGCTATGGAGCCATTTTGACACAATTGGACAAAAGACACATATCGGACATATTGTCTTGCCACTCTGAACATGTCTGCCAAGTTTCGTGACAAACAAATTATCATAAGTGCCTCAAATATGTAACGTATTTGATGGCGAACAGGGCGTCACCATGGCAACAGCGTTTGACACATGGTCAAAATTTTCAAAGTATCATATCAGCCATGTCTCACAACTAAGCTGACCAAATTTGAGGTTGCTCCAGTGAACCTGCGAGGCAGAGGACATAAAAGAAGAATTTCAAACTTCCTATCACCATTAGGTGGCGCTATGACTTATGTCCAATATTGACATGAAGATGTTTTCAGGGCGGGACTGTTATCATGCCTGAGAAGTTTGGATCAGATTAGACCATGTACCTTTGATTTGGAGCAACTTCCTGTTCATGGCGAATCACGCTTCACCGCGGCCACGCCTTTCGATTTAGACAAAATCTTTTGATATCGTTTGATCTGGAAGGCCTCCTCTACGCGTTGCCCAAGTTTGAGGCGGATCCCATGAACCGCCTAGGAGGAGTTCGCGAAAGTACGAGGCCTTCCGTTCGCCCCTTACGCCAAGGTAAAATCAAAATGGCGGACTTCCGGTTGGGCGGAGCTAATTGCTCCAAGAGGCTTTTTCGTAGGTCGTCGGGAGGTACATGAGCCCACCGAATTTGGTTCTTCTACGTCAAATTTAAAGGTGGGATAATTGACTTTTAAGTTTTGTAGGGGGCGCTATGGAGCCATTTTGACACAATTGGACAAAAGACACATATCGGACATATTGTCTTGCCACTCTGAACATGTCTGCCAAGTTTCGTGAGACACAAAGCATCATAAGTGCCTCAAATATGTATTCGTATTTTATGGCGAACAAGGCGTCACCATGGCGACAGCGTTTGACATATGGTCACAAATTTCATAGTACCACGTTAGCAACTTCTTACAACTTAGCTGACCAAATTTGACGATGATGTGGTCAACCTATAAGACAGAGGGCGTAAAAGTATAGACACATGTTACTTCCTGTTGCCAGTAGGTGGTGCTATGACCTATGTCCAATATTGACATGGTAATCTGTTCAGGGCGAGACTGTTATCATGCCTGAGAAGTTTGGGTCCGATCGGAGCATGTACCTTCGATTACGAGCGACTTCCATTTTCATGGCGAGGGATCGAAATTCGCCACATTTTCGCCACGCCGTCACAGCATGGGCCTCTGACGTACACTCAAGCTTTTGATATCGTTTCATCCCATGGGTCTTTAGATGACACACGACAAATTTGAAGTAGCTCATGTGAAATTTGTAGTAGTAGTTCATTAAAATATGGCACGTAAAATATGGATTTTGACACAAAATGGCCGACTTCCTGTTGGTCATAGGAAATTTTGCCAAGAGGTTTTTTGTCAGGTCCGACAAGATGTATCTGCCTCCCAAATTTCATTTATGTAGGATACTCCAAATTTTTTTTTCCTATACCTGCTGATTTTTCCAGGGGGCGCTGTGAAGCCCCTGGGCCACACCCAGTGCCGGGCCTCTAGGCCTGAGTAGCGGGAGCAGTTTCTGACGTGTGTGCCAATTTTCATCCGTTTTCGCATATGGGAACAGGGTGTAAAATGAGTGAACGATGCTGAATAAGAATAATAATTAAAGCTGCGAGCAGCGATGATCGGGCCCTCGCACTCTCGCCGTCGGGGACGCGCCGGCAGCCGCTCTCGACGCGTCCGCCGAGTCTCGCGACGGCCGGTCGGGACGCGCCGATTTCTCTTCCCCGTGTCCTCACTTTGAAAATGCCGTCTTCCTAGCGGGTTCAGTTCGTGTCACCGACAGACTTCAGGTTGAAAAATAAAAACGGTCGACTTCCGGTTGACACACGGTTAAAACTTTCACAGTACAGTATCAGCCTTGTCTCACAACTAAGCCGACCGAATTTGAGTTTTCTCCAGTGAACCTGCCAGGCAGAGGAAGTAAAAGTCAAATTTCTAACGACCTGTTACCATTAGGTGGCGCTATTACTTTTGTTCAATTATGACATGTAAATGTATTGAGGGTGGGACTGTTATCATGCCTGAGAAGTTTGGATGAGATCAGACCATGTACCTTTGATTTGGAGCAACTTCCTGTGCATGGCGAATCGCGCTTCACCACGGCCACGCCTTTCGATGTAGACTAAATATTTTGATATCGTTTGATCAGGGAGGCCTCCTCTACGTGTTGCTAAAGTTTGAGACAGATCCGAATAAACGCCTAAGAGGAGTTTGTCAAAGTGCGTCGCCTTCCGTTCACTGCTTAGGGATAAAATAAAATCCAATAGGGGTAAGGTAAAATCCAAAATGGCTGACTTCCGGTTGGGCGGAGCTAATCGCTCCAAGAGGCTTTTTGGTAGGTCGTCGGGAGGTACATGAGCCGACCGAATTTGGTTCTTCTACGTCAAATTTAAAGGTGGGATAATTGAATTTTAAATGTTGTAGGGGGCGCTATGGAGCCATTTTGACACAACTGGACAAAAGACACATATTGGACATATTGTCTTGCCACTCTGAACATGCCTGCCAAGTTTCGTGAGACACAAATCATCCCAAGTGCCTCAAACATGTTTTCGTATTTGATGGCGAACAGGGCGTCACCATGGCAACAGCATTTGACACATGGTCAAAATTTTCACAGTATCATATCAGCCATGTCTCACAACTAAGCTGACCAAATTTGAGGTTGCTCCAGTGAACCTGCGAGGCAGAGGACGTAAAAGTACAATTTTAAACTTCCTATCACCATTAGGTGGCGCTATGACTTATGTCCAATATTGACATGAAGATGTGTTCAGGGCGGGACTGTTATCATGGCTGAGAAATTTGGATCAGATTAGACCATGTACCTTTGATTTGGAGCAACTTCCTGTTCATGGCGAATCACACTTCACCGCGGCCACGCCTTTCGATGTGGACTAAATCTTTTGATATCGTTTGATCCGGAAGGCCTCCTCTACGCGTTGCCCAAGTTTGAGATGGATACGATGAATCGCCTAGGAGGAGTTCGCGAAAGTACGACGCCTTCCGTTCGCCGCCTACGCCAAGGTAAAATCAAGATGGCTGACTTCCGGTTGGGCGGAGCTAATTGCTCCAAGAGGCTTTTTGGTAGTTCGTCGGGAGGTACATGAGCCCAACGAATTTGGTTCTTCTACGTCAAATTTAAAGGTGGGATAATTGACTTTTAAGTGTTGTAGGGGGCGCTATGGAGCCATTTTGACACAATTGGACAAAAGACACATATCGGACATATCCACTTACCACTCTGAACATGTCTGCCAAGTTTGGTGAGACACAAAGCATCATAAGTGCCTCAAATATGTATTCGTATTTTATGGCGAACAAGGCGTCACCATGGCAACAGCGTTTGACACATGGTCACAAATTTCATAGTACCACGTTAGCAACTTCTTACAACTTAGCTGACCAAATTTGATGATGATTTGGTCAACCTATAAGACAGAGGGCGTAAAAGTGTACACACATGTTACTTCCTGTTGCCAGTAGGTGGCGCTATGACCTATGTCCAATATTGACATGGCAATCTGTTCAGGGCGAGATTGTTATCATGCCTGAGAAGTTTGGGTTCGTTCGGAGCATGTACCTTCGATTACGAGCGACTTCCGTTTTCATGGCGAGGGATCGAAATTCGCCACATTTTCGCCACGCCGTCACAGCGGGGGGCTCTGACGTACACTCAAACTTTTGATATCGTTTCATCCCATGGGTCTTTAGATGACACACGACAAATTTGAAGTTGCTCATGTGAAATTTGTAGGAGTAGTTCATTAAAATATGGCACGTGAAATATGGATTTTGACACAAAATGGCCGACTTCCTGTTGGTCATAGGAAATTTTGCCAAGAGGTTTTTTGTCAGTACCGACAAGATGTATCTGCCTCCCAAATTTCATTTATGTAGGATATGCCAATTTTTTTTTTCCTATACCTGCTGATTTTTCCAGGGGGCGCTGGGGAGGCCCTGGGCCACACCCAGCGCCGGGCCTCTGGGCCTGAGTAGCGGGAGCAGTTCTTAACGTGTGTGCCAATTTTCACGTATTTGCGTATATGGGAACAGGGTGTAAAATGAGTGAACGATGCTGAATAAGAATAATAAGAATAATAATTAAAGCTGCGAGCAGCGATGATCGGGCCCTCGCACTCTTGCCGTCGGGGACGCGCCGGCAGCCGCTCTCCACGCGTCCGCCGGGTCTCGCGACGGCCGGTCGGGACGCGACGATTTCTCTTCCCCACCATAGGGAAGCGGGCTCCGGAAACCGTCCAGTGGCAAGAAGCGGCCCATGTCGCGGAGTGGACGTCCCCAACCCCCCCTTGCCCGGCTCCCCGGGGGTCCTAAAAATAGGCGGCGAAGTGTACGTACACTTCAAAATACCTTAGAGCTGAGGTCAGGGTATTCCAACTGGACAAAGGCAAGGTGGTCTCTTCCACCCGGCCAGCACAGTCCTCCTCAGTGGGGGGAACATGTCCACTCGGTGGAAGTGCAACCTACCCCGGGGGCCCCCGGGGGCCCCTTGTGCCAAAGCCCCCGGTGTCGGCAAGTGAGTTCTGGGATAATTGGACTTTTGGCCCCCGGGGGCCCCTGGTACTCCCGGGCCCCCCTCAGGCCTCTCCCCCCGATGTCGGCAAGTGAGTCCTGGGCTAATTGGACTTTTGGCCCCCGGGGGCCCCTGGTACTCCCGGGCCCCCCTCAGGCCTCTCCCCCCGATGTCGGCAAGTGAGTTCTGGGCTAATTGGACTTTTGGCCCCCGGGGGCCCCTGGTACTCCCGGGCCCCCCTCAGGCCTCTCCCCCCCGATGTCGGCAAGTGAGTTCTGGGCTAATTGGACTTTTGGCCCCCGGGGGCCCCGGGGGCCCCTGGTACCCCGCCCCAGAGTCGGCAAGCGAGTTTTGGGCAAAAGGGGGCCATTTACCCAGAGTGGACAAATATTCCACCGATTGGACATATTTACTGTACCATACTGTACTACCATGACAAGTTCTGCAATGTCGACAAATGTACCACGAAGCGGACACCCAAAAATTTACAAAGTGAATGAAGTGGACAAAAAGGTCCATCAGTTGGACAGGTGTACGAGTTAGGGAAGTGGTAGGGGCCCCTGTGTCCAACGGCAATACCCGGGGCCCCCCCCCCCCAGCCCAGAAAGGAGTGATAGCGCCACCGACAGGCGCAGTGGCTTCAGCACACTTTGCGTCCAATTCGTGATCTTAGTCACAGCCATATGACACCCTAACAGGGACGCAAGTCCATTGTGACGACCTTTGACCAATGGCAGGAAAATGCCCATTCATTCTCAGCCACGAAGTGGAAAATTCCCTTACCCGTGTCCCGTAGGAGGAGTTCGTCAAAGTGCGTCGCCTTTCGTTCACTGCCTACCCCAAGGTAAAATCCAAAATGGCTGACTTCCGGTTGGGCGGAGCTAATTGCTCCAAGAGGCTTTTTGGTAGGTCGTCGGGAGGTACATGAGCCGACCGAATTTGGTTCTTCTAAGTCAAATTTAAAGGCGTTAGAATTGACTTTGAAATGTTGTAGGGGGCGCTATGGAGCCATTTTGACACAGTTGGACAAAAGACACATATCAGACATATTGTCTTGCCACTCTGAACATGTCTGCCAAGTTTCATGAGAAACAAAGCATCATAAGTGCCTCAAATATGTAACGTATTTGATGGCGAACAGGGCGTCACCATGGCAACAGCGTTTGACATATGGTCACAAATTTCACAGTACAATATCAGCCATGTCTCACAACTAAGCTGACCAAATTTGAGGTTTCTCCAGTGAACCTGCGAGGCAGAGGACGTAAAAGAAGAATTTCAAACTTCCTATCACCATTAGGTGGCGCTATGACTTATGTCCAATATTGACATGTAGATGTGTTTAGGGTGGGACTGTTATCACGCCTGAGAAGTTTGGATCAGATTAGACCATGTAGCTTTGATTTGGAGCAACTTCCTGTTCATGGTGAATCACGCCTCACCGCGGCCACGCCTTTCGATGTGGAGTAAATCTTTTGATATCGTTTGATCCGGAAGGCCTCCTCTACGCGTTGCCCAAGTTTGAGGCGGATCCGAATAACCGCCTAGGAGGAGTTCGTCAAAGTACGTCACCTTCCGTTCACTGCTTACACCAAGGTAAAATCCGAAATGGCTGACTTCCGGTTGGGCGGAGCTAATTGCTCCAAGAGGCTTTTTGGTAGGTCGTCGAGAGGTACATGAGCCGACCGAATTTAGTTCTTCTACGTCAAATTTAAAGGTGCGATAATTGACTTTTAAGTTTTGTAGGGGGCGCTATGGAGCCATTTTGACACAATTGGACAAAAGACACATATCGGACATATTGTCTTGCCACTCTGAACATGTCTGCCAAGTTTCGTGACAAACAAATTATCATAAGTGCCTCAAATATGTAACGTATTTGATGGCGAACAGGGCGTCACCATGGCAACAGCGTTTGACACATGGTCAAAATTTTCAAAGTATCATATCAGCCATGTCTCACAACTAAGCTGACCAAATTTGAGGTTGCTCCAGTGAACCTGCGAGGCAGAGGACATAAAAGAAGAATTTCAAACTTCCTATCACCATTAGGTGGCGCTATGACTTATGTCCAATATTGACATGAAGATGTTTTCAGGGCGGGACTGTTATCATGCCTGAGAAGTTTGGATCAGATTAGACCATGTACCTTTGATTTGGAGCAACTTCCTGTTCATGGCGAATCACGCTTCACCGCGGCCACGCCTTTCGATTTAGACAAAATCTTTTGATATCGTTTGATCTGGAAGGCCTCCTCTACGCGTTGCCCAAGTTTGAGGCGGATCCCATGAACCGCCTAGGAGGAGTTCGCGAAAGTACGAGGCCTTCCGTTCGCCCCTTACGCCAAGGTAAAATCAAAATGGCGGACTTCCGGTTGGGCGGAGCTAATTGCTCCAAGAGGCTTTTTCGTAGGTCGTCGGGAGGTACATGAGCCCACCGAATTTGGTTCTTCTACGTCAAATTTAAAGGTGGGATAATTGACTTTTAAGTTTTGTAGGGGGCGCTATGGAGCCATTTTGACACAATTGGACAAAAGACACATATCGGACATATTGTCTTGCCACTCTGAACATGTCTGCCAAGTTTCGTGAGACACAAAGCATCATAAGTGCCTCAAATATGTATTCGTATTTTATGGCGAACAAGGCGTCACCATGGCGACAGCGTTTGACATATGGTCACAAATTTCATAGTACCACGTTAGCAACTTCTTACAACTTAGCTGACCAAATTTGACGATGATGTGGTCAACCTATAAGACAGAGGGCGTAAAAGTGTAGACACATGTTACTTCCTGTTGCCAGTAGGTGGCGCTATGACCTATGTCCAATATTGACATGGTAATCTGTTCAGGGCGAGACTGTTATCATGCCTGAGAAGTTTGGGTCCGATCGGAGCATGTACCTTCGATTACGAGCGACTTCCATTTTCATGGCGAGGGATCGAAATTCGCCACATTTTCGCCACGCCGTCACAGCATGGGCCTCTGACGTACACTCAAGCTTTTGATATCGTTTCATCCCATGGGTCTTTAGATGACACACGACAAATTTGAAGTAGCTCATGTGAAATTTGTAGTAGTAGTTCATTAAAATATGGCACGTGAAATATGGATTTTGACACAAAATGGCCGACTTCCTGTTGGTCATAGGAAATTTTGCCAAGAGGTTTTTTGTCAGGTCCGACAAGATGTATCTGCCTCCCAAATTTCATTTATGTAGGATACTCCAAAATTTTTTTTCCTATACCTGCTGATTTTTCCAGGGGGCGCTGTGAAGCCCCTGGGCCACACCCAGTGCCGGGCCTCTAGGCCTGAGTAGCGGGAGCAGTTTCTGACGTGTGTGCCAATTTTCATCCGTTTTCGCATATGGGAACAGGGTGTAAAATGAGTGAACGATGCTGAATAAGAATAATAATTAAAGCTGCGAGCAGCGATGATCGGGCCCTCGCACTCTCGCCGTCGGGGACGCGCCGGCAGCCGCTCTCGACGCGTCCGTCGAGTCTCGCGACGGCCGGTCGGCACGCGCGGATTTCTCTTCCCCGTGTCCTCACTTTGAAAATGCCGTCTTCCCGGCGGGTTCAGTTCGTGGCACCAACAGACTTCGGCCTGTAGATACGTTCGCTGGTGATATTTCGTACGCGCGGGTGGCTTGGTTTTTTGTATTGTAGGGGGCGCTAAGGAGCTGCTTTGCAACGGCCGAACTCAAAACTCGTATCCGATCGAACCTGTCCCTGTTTGTAATGCGTGTGCTGTGTTTCGTGCCGGTAGAAGCATCCCCAACACAGTGAAAAAACACCTCACGTTTCGTGGCGAATCGCGCTCCGCTGCGCCCGCATCTTTCGTCGTAGACTATAAAACCCTATAGGTCGTTTGATCGGGAAGTTCTCATCTACGCGTCACCCAAGTTTGAGGTGGATTCGATTAACGGCCAAGGAGGAGCCTGTGGTAAAATAAGACCCCCTTTATTTTCCATCCTTTTCCATCGTTTGCCTATTAAAATCAAAATGGCTGACTTCCGGTTGGGCGGAGCTAATTGCTCCAAGAGGCTTTTTGGTAGGTCTTCGAAAGGTACATGAGCTGACCGAATTTGGTTCTTCTACGTCAAATTTAAAGGCGTTAGAATTGACTTTTAATTGTTGTAGGGGGCGCTATGGAGCCATTTTGACACAATTGGACAAAAGACACATATTGGACATATCGACTTGCCACTCTGAACATGTCTGCCAAGTTTCGTGAGAAACAAAGCATCATAAGTGCCTCAAATATGTATTCGTATTTGATGGCGAACAAAGCGTCACCATGGCGACAGTGTTTGACACATGGTCAAAATTTTCATGGTATCATATCAGCCTTGTCTCACAACTAAGCTGACCAAATTTGAGGTTTCTCCAGTGAACATGCCAGGCAGAGGACGTAAAAGTAACATTTTTTAACGTCCTCCTACCATTAGGTGGCGCTATGACCTATGTCCAATATTGACATGGGAATCTGTTCAGGGCGGGACTGCTATCATGCCTGAGAAGTTTGGTAGAGATATGACCAAATATGGTTGAGTTATGACGTTCACAATTTTGCTAGCCGTTAGCACGTTTTGTCGGACACCCCCCGGGGGGGGCGTCGCACGGAACGTCGCAGAATTTTTTATATGACATCGGCCCATTGGTATAACTGTTGTGAGTAAGTTTGAGGTGGATCAGATGAATCTGCAATGCAGGGGAAATAAAAGTAGGATTTGTGACGTTATGTTGTCAGTAGGTGGCGCTATGACTTATGGTCAATGCGAACATGGCGATGTGTTGAGGGCGGGACTGGTACCATGCCTGAGAAGTCTCGCACAGATTGGATCATGCGCCTTTGATTTATAGCAGATGCTATATGCACCCGAAAAGACAAAGTGACAGAAGGTGGCGCTATGGAGCCCCTGGGGCTCAACTGGTGCCGGGCCTCTGGGCCTGAGTAGCGGGAGCAATTTCTGACGTGTGTGCCAATTTTCCTTCGTTTCGCCATATGGGAACAGGGTGCAAATTGAGCGAACGATGCTGAAAAATAAGAATAATAATAATAATAATTAAAGCTGCGAGCAGCGATGATCGGGCCCTCGCACTCTCGCCGTCGGGGACGCGCCGGCAGCCGCTCTCCACGCGTCCGCCGAGTCTCGCGACGGCCGGTCGGGACGCGCCGATTTCTCTTCCCCGTGTCCTCACTTTGAAAATGCCGTTTCCCGGCGGGTTCGGTTCGTGGCACCGACAGACTTCAGCCTGTAGATACGTTCGCCGGTGATATTTCATACGCGCGGGTGGCTTGGTTTTTTTGTATTGTAAGGAGCGCTACGGAGCTGCTTTGCAACGGCCGAACTCAAAACTCATGTCCGATCGAACCTGTCCTCGTTTGTAATATGTGTGCTTTGTTTCGTGCCTGTAGAAGCATCCCCGACACAGTGAAAAAACACATCACGTTTCGTGGCGAATCGCGCTCCGCTGCTTCCGCACCTTTCGTCGTAGACTATAAAACCCTATATGCCGTTTGATCGGGAAGATCTCATCTATGCGTCGCCCAAGTTTGAGGTGGATTCGATTAACGGCCAAGGAGGAAGTGGTAAAAGTGCGTCGCCTTCCATTCACTGCTTACGCCAAGGTAAAATCCAAAATGGCTGACTTCCGGTTGGGCGGAGCTAATTGCTCCAAGAGGCTTTTTTGTAGGTCGTTGGAAGATACACAAGCCGACCGAATTTCATTCATCTACGTCAAA
Organism: Scophthalmus maximus; assembly: GCF_022379125.1. NCBI lineage: Eukaryota > Metazoa > Chordata > Actinopteri > Pleuronectiformes > Scophthalmidae > Scophthalmus > Scophthalmus maximus. The sequence goes on along the minus strand of NC_061516.1, from coordinate 27,996,302 downwards.
TTTAAAGGCGGGGGCCATGACTTTGAAATGTTGTAGGGGGCGCTATGGAGCCATTTTGACACAATTGGACAAAAGACACATATCGGACATATGGACTTGCCACTCTGAACATGTCTGCCAAGTTTTGTGACATACAAATCATCCCAAGTGCCTCAAACATGTATCCGTATCTGGTGGCGAACAGGGCGTCACCATGGCAACAGCGTTTGACACATGGTCAAAAATTTCACAGTACAATATCAGCCACGTCTCACAACTACGCTGACCAAATTTGAGGTTTCTCCATTGAACCTGCGAGGCACAGGACGTAAAAGAAGAATTTCAAACTTCCTATTACCATTAGGGGGCGCTATGACTTATGTCCAAAATTGACATGGAGATGTGTTTATGGCGGGACTGTTATCATGCATGAGAAGTTTGGATCAGATTAGACCATGTACCTTTGATTTGGAGCAACTTCCTGTTCATGGCGAATCACGCTTCACCGCGGCCACGCCTTTCGATGTGGACTATAAAACCCTATGTGCCGTTTGATCGGGAAGGTCTAATCTATGCGTCGCCCAAGTTTGAGGTGGATTCGATTATCCACCAAGGAGGAGCTGGTGGTAAAATACGACACCTTTGATTTTCCATCGTTTTCCATCGTTTGCCTATTAAAATCAAAATGGCTGACTTCCGGTTGGGCGGAGCTAATAGCTCCAAGAGGCTTTTTGGCAGGTCGTCGGGAGGTACATGAGCCGACCGAATTTGGTTCTTCTAAGTCAAATTTAAAGGTGTTAGAATTGACTTTGAAATGTTGTAGGGGGCGCTATGGAGCCATTTTGACACAATTGGACAAAAGACAAATATTGGACATATTGTCTTGCCACTCTGAACATGCCTGCCAAGTTTCGTGAGACACAAATCATCTCAAGTGCCTCAAACATGTATTCGTGTTTGATGGCGAACAGGGCGTCACCATGGCAACAGCGTTTGACACATTGTCAAAACTTTCACAGTACAATATCAGCCATGTCTCACAACTAAGCCGACCAAATTTGAGGTTTCTCCATTGAACCTGCGAGGCAGAGGACGTAAAAGTACAATTTCAAACTTTTTATCACCATTAGGTGGCGCTATGACTTATGTCCAATATTGACATGTAGATGTGTTTAGGGCGGAACTGTTATCATGCCTGAGAAGTTTGGATCAGATTAGACCATGTACCTTTGATTTGGAGCAACTTCCTGTTCGTGGCGAATCACGCTTCACCGCGGCCACGCCTTTCGATGTGGACTAAATCTTTTGATATCGTTTGATCTGGAAGGCCTCCTCTACGCGTTGCCCAAGTTTGAGGCGGATACGATGAACCGCCTAGGAGGAGTTCGTGAAAGTACGATGCCTTCCGTTCGCCGCTTACGCCAAGGTAAAATCAAAATGGCGGACTTCCGGTTGGGCGGAGCTAATTGCTCCAAGAGGCTTTTTCGTAGGTCGTCGGGAGGTACATGAGCCGACCGAATTTGGTTCTTCTAAGTCAAATTTAAAGGTGTTAAAATTGACTTTTAAGTGTTGTAGGGGGCGCTATGGAGCCATTTTGACACAATTGGACAAAAGACACATATCGGACTTATCGACTTGCCACTCTGAACATGTCTGCCAAGTTTCGTGAGAAACAAAGCATCATAAGTGCCTCAAATATGTATTCGTATTTTATGGCGAACAAGGGGTCACCATGGCAACAGCGTTTGACACATGGTCACAAATTTCATAGTACCACGTCAGCAACTTCTTACAACTTAGCTGACCAAATTTGACGTTGATGTGGTCAACCTATAAGACAGAGGACGTAAAAGTGTAAAAACATTATACTTCCTGTTGCCAGTAGGTGGCGCTATGACCTATGTCCAATATTGACATGGCAATCTGTTCAGGGCGAGATTGTTATCATGCCTGAGAAGTTTGGGTCCGTTCGGACCATGTACCTTCGATTACGAGCGACTTCCGTTTTCATGGCGAGGGATCGAAATTCGCCACATTTTCGCCACGCCGTCACAGCGGGGGGCTCTGACGTACACTCAAACTTTTGATATCGTTTCATCCCATGGGTCTTTAGATGACACACGACAAATTTGAAGTTGCTCATGTGAAATTTGTAGGAGTAGTTCATTAAAATATGGCACGTGAAATATGGATTTTGACACAAAATGGCCGACTTCCTGTTGGTCATAGGAAATTTTGCCAAGAGGTTTTTTGTCAGTCCCGACAAGATGTATCTGCCTCCCAAATTTCATTTATGTAGGATACACCGAAATTTTTTTCCCTATACCTGATGATTTTTCCAGGGGGCGCTGTGGAGCCCCTGGGCCACACCCAGTGCCGGGCCTCTGGGCCTGAGTAGCGGGAGCAGTTCTTAACGTGTGTGCCAATTTTCGTCCGTTTTCGCATATGGGAACAGGGTGCAAAATGAGCGACCGCGTCTGAACAAGAATAATAATAATAATAATAATAATAATAATCCTTACGGAAACAATAGGGCCTTGCACCTCGGTGCATGCGGCCCTGGTGCATGCAATGCCCCAGGTCCGCGCACCTCGTGCTCGGGCCCTAATAATAATCCTTACGGAAACAATAGGGCCTTGCACCTCGGTGCATGCGGCCCTGGTGCATGCAATGCCCCAGGTCCGCGCACCTCGTGCTCGGGCCCTAATAATAATCCTTACGGAAACAATAGGGCCTTGCACCTCGGTGCATGCGGCCCTGGTGCATGCAATGCCCCAGGTCCGCGCACCTCGTGCTCGGGCCCTAATAATAATCCTTACGGAAACAATAGGGCCTTGCACCTCTGGTGCATGCGGCCCTGGGGCATGCAATGCCCCAGGTCCGCGCACCTCGGTGCTCGGGCCCTAATAATAATCCTTACGGAAACAATAGGGCCTTGCACCTCGGTGCATGCGGCCCTGGTGCATGCAATGCCCCAGGTCCGCGCACCTCGTGCTCGGGCCCTAATTAAAGCTGCAAGCAGCGATGATCGGGCCCTCGCACTCTCGCCGTCGGGGACGAGCGGGTCGCCGCTCTCGACGCGTCCGCCGAGTCTCGCGACGGCCGGTCGGGATGCTGTCTTCCTGGTGGGTTCAGTTCGTGGCACTGACAGACTTCGGCCTGTAGATACGTTCGCTGGTGACATTTCATACGCTCGGGTGGCTTGGTTTTTTTGTGTTGTAAGGAGCGCTACAGAGCTGCTTTGCAACGGCCGAACTCAAAACTCATGTCCGATCGAACCTGTCCTCGTTTGTAATATGTGTGCTGTGTTTCGTGCCTGTAGAAGCATCCCCGACACAGTGAAAAAACAGCTCACGTTTCATGGCGAATCGCGCTCCACTGCGCCCGCACCTTTCGTCGTAGACTATAAAACCCAATAGGTCGTTTGATCGGGAAGATCTCATCTACGCTTCGCCCAAGTTTGAGGTGGTTTCGATTAACGGCCAAGGAGGAAGTGGTAAAAGTACGACACCTTTGATTTTCCATGTTTAGTCATATAAAATCTAAAATGGCTGACTTCCGGTTGGGCGGAGCTAATGGCTCCAAGAGGCTTTTTTGTAGGTCGGAGGAAGATACACTAGCCGACCGAATTTCTTTCATCTACGTCAAATTTAAAGGCGGGGGCCATGACTTTGAAATGTTGTAGGGGGCGCTATGGAGCCATTTTGACACAATTGGACAAAAGACACATATCGGACATATCGACTTGCCACTCTGAACATGTCTGCCAAGTTTGGTGACATACAAATCATCCCAAGTGCCTCAAACATGTGTCCGTATCTGATGGCGAACAGGGCGTCACCATGGCAACAGCGTTTGACACATGGTCAAAAATTTCACAGTACAATATCAACCATGTCTCACAACTAAGCTGACCAAATTTGAGGTTGCTCCAGTGAACCTGCGAGGCAGAGGACGTAAAAGTACAATTTTAAACTTCCTATCACCATTAGGTGGCGCTATGACTTATGTCCAATATTGACATGAAGATGTGTTCAGGGCTGGACTGTTATCATGCCTGAGAAGTTTGGATCAGATTAGACCATGTACCTTTGATTTGGAGCAACTTCCTGTTCATGGCGAATCACGCTTCACTGCGGCCACGCCTTTCGATTTAGATAAAATCTTTTGATATCGTTTGATCTGGAAGGCCTCCTCTACGCGTTGCCCAAGTTTGAGGCGGATACGATGAATCGCCTAGGAGGAGTTCGCGAAAGTACGACGCCTTCCGTTCGCCGCCCACGCCAAGGTAAAATCAAAATGGCGGACTTCCGGTTGGGCGGGGCTAATTGCTCCAAGAGGCTTTTTGGTAGGTCGTTGGGAGGTACATGAGCCGACCGAATTTGGTTCTTCTACGTCAAATTTAAAGGTGGGATAATTGATTTTTAAGTGTTGTAGGGGGCGCTATGGAGCCATTTTGACACAATTGGACAAAAGACACATATCGGACATATCGCCTTGCCACTCTGAACATGTGTGCCAAGTTTCGTGAGAAACAAAGAATCATTTGTGCCTCAAATATGTATTCGTATTTGATGGCGAACAAAGCGTCACCATGGCAACAGTGTTTGACACATGGTCAAAATTTTCAAGGTATCATATCAGCAGTGTGTCACAACTAAACTGACCAAATTTGAGGTTGCTCCAGTGAACCTGCGAGGCACAGGACGTAAAAGTACCATTTTTTAACGTCCTCCTACCATTAGGTGGCGCTATGACTTATGTCCAATATTGACATGGGAATCTGTTCAGGGCGGGACTGCTATCATGCCTGAGAAGTTTGGTAGAGATTTGACCAAATATGGTTGAGTTATGACGTTCACAATTTTGCTAGCCGTTAGCACGTTTTGTCCGACACCCCCCGGGGAGGACGTCGGACGAAACGTCGCAGAATTTTTTATATGACATCAGCCAGTTGGTATAACTGTTGTGAGTAAGTTTCAGGTGGATCAGATGAATCTGCGAGGCAGGGGAAATAAAAGTAGGATTTGTGACGTTATGTTGTCAGTAGGTGGCGCTATGACTTATGGTCAATATAAACATGGAGATTTGTTGAGGGCGGGACTGGTACCATGCCTGAGAAGTCTCGTACAGATTGGACCATGCGCCTTTGATTTATAGCCGATGCTATATGTGACCTAAAACACAAAATGACGAAAGGTGGCGCTATGGAGCCCCTGGGTCTCAACTTGTGCCGGGCTTCTGGGTCTGAGTAGCGGGAGCAATTTCTGATGTGTGTGCCAATTTTCAAAACGATTTACATATGGGAAAGGCCTGAAAAGTGAGTGAACGATTCTGAATAAGAATAATAATAATAATAATAATAATAATAATCCTTACGGAAACAATAGGGCCTTGCACCTCGGTGCATGCGGCCCTGGTGCATGCAATGCCCCAGGTCCGCGCACCTCGTGCTCGGGCCCTAATTAAAGCTGCGAGCAGCGATGATCGGGCCCTCGCACTCTTGCCGTCGGGGACGCGCCGGCAGCCGCTCTCCACGCGTCCGCCGGGTCTCGCGACGGCCGGTCGGGACGCGACGATTTCTCTTCCCCACCCTAGGGAAGCGGGCTCCGGAAACCGTCCAGTGGCAAGAAGCGGCCCATGTCGCGGAGTGGACGTCCCCAACCCCCCCTTGCCCGGCTCCCCGGGGGTCCTAAAAATAGGCGGCGAAGTGTACGTACACTTCAAAATACCTTAGAGCTGAGGTCAGGGTATTCCAACTGGACAAAGGCAAGGTGGTCTTTTCCACCCGGCCAGCACAGTCCTCCTCAGTGGGGGGAACATGTCCACTCGGTGGAAGTGCAACCTACCCCAGGGGCCCCCGGGGCCCCTGGTACCCCTGGGTTACCCCCCGGCACCCCTCGGGCCCTCCTCCCAAAGTCGGCAAGTGAGTTTTGGGCCGATTGGACTCTTGGCCCCCGGGGGCCCCCGGGGGCCCCTTGTGCCAAAGCCCCCGGTGTCGGCAAGTGAGTTCTGGGATAATTGGACTTTTGGCCCCCGGGGGCCCCTGGTACTCCCGGGCCCCCCTCAGGCCTCTCCCCCCGATGTCGGCAAGTGAGTCCTGGGCTAATTGGACTTTTGGCCCCCGGGGGCCCCTGGTACTCCCGGGCCCCCCTCAGGCCTCTCCCCCCCGATGTCGGCAAGTGAGTTCTGGGCTAATTGGACTTTTGGCCCCCGGGGGCCCCGGGGGCCCCTGGTACCCCGCCCCAGAGTCGGCAAGCGAGTTTTGGGCAAAAGGGGGCCATTTACCCAGAGTGGACAAATATTCCTCCGATTGGACATATTTACTGTACCGTACTGTACTACCATGACAAGTTCTGCGATGTCGACAAATGTACCACGAAGCGGACACCCAAAAATTTACAAAGTGAATGAAGTGGACAAAAAGGTCCATCAGTTGGACAGGTGTACGAGTTAGGGAAGTGGTAGGGGCCCCTGTGTCCAACGGCAATACCCGGGCCCCCCCCCCCCCAGCCCAGAAAGGAGTGATAGCGCCACCGACAGGCGCAGTGGCTTCGGCACACTTTGCGTCCAATTCGTGATCTTAGTCACAGCCATATGACACCCTAACAGGGACGCAAGTCCATTGTGATGACCTTTGACCAATGGCAGGAAAACACCCATTCATTCTCAGCCACGAAGTGGAAAATTCCCTTACCCGTGTCCCGTAGGAGGAGTTCGTCAAAGTGCGTCGCCTTTCTTTCACTGCCTACCCCAAGGTAAAATCCAAAATGGCTGACTTCCGGTTGGGCGGAGCTAATTGCTCCAAGAGGCTTTTTGGTAGGTCGTCGGGAGGTACATGAGCCGACCGAATTTGGTTCTTCTAAGTCAAATTTAAAGGCGTTAGAATTGACTTTGAAATGTTGTAGGGGGCGCTATGGAGCCATTTTGACACAATTGGACAAAAGACACATATCAGACATATTGTCTTGCCACTCTGAACATGTCTGCCAAGTTTCATGAGAAACAAAGCATCATAAGTGCCTCAAATATGTAACGTATTTGATGGCGAACAGGGCGTCACCATGGCAACAGCGTTTGACATATGGTCAAAAATTTCACAGTACAATATCAGCCATGTCTCACAACTAAGCTGACCAAATTTGAGGTTTCTCCAGTGAACCTGCGAGGCAGAGGACGTAAAAGAAGAATTTCAAACTTCCTATCACCATTAGGTGGCGCTATGACTTATGTCCAATATTGACATGTAGATGTGTTTAGGGTGGGACTGTTATCACGCCTGAGAAGTTTGGATCAGATCAGACCATGTAGCTTTGATTTGGAGCAACTTCCTGTTCATGGTGAATCACGCCTCACCGCGGCCACGCCTTTCGATGTGGAGTAAATCTTTTGATATCGTTTGATCCGAAAGGCCTCCTCTACGCGTTGCTAAAGTTTGAGGCGGATCCGAATAACCGCCTAGGAGGAGTTCGTCAAAGTACGTCACCTTCCGTTCACTGCTTACACCAAGGTAAAATCCGAAATGGCTGACTTCCGGTTGGGCGGAGCTAATTGCTCCAAGAGGCTTTTTGGTAGGTCGTCGAGAGGTACATGAGCCGACCGAATTTAGTTCTTCTACGTCAAATTTAAAGGTGCGATAATTGACTTTTAAGTTTTGTAGGGGGCGCTATGGAGCCATTTTGACACAATTGGACAAAAGACACATATCGGACATATTGTCTTGCCACTCTGAACATGTCTGCCAAGTTTCGTGACAAACAAATTATCATAAGTGCCTCAAATATGTAACGTATTTGATGGCGAACAGGGCGTCACCATGGCAACAGCGTTTGACACATGGTCAAAATTTTCAAAGTATCATATCAGCCATGTCTCACAACTAAGCTGACCAAATTTGAGGTTGCTCCAGTGAACCTGCGAGGCAGAGGACATAAAAGAAGAATTTCAAACTTCCTATCACCATTAGGTGGCGCTATGACTTATGTCCAATATTGACATGAAGATGTTTTCAGGGCGGGACTGTTATCATGCCTGAGAAGTTTGGATCAGATTAGACCATGTACCTTTGATTTGGAGCAACTTCCTGTTCATGGCGAATCACGCTTCACCGCGGCCACGCCTTTCGATTTAGACAAAATCTTTTGATATCGTTTGATCTGGAAGGCCTCCTCTACGCGTTGCCCAAGTTTGAGGTGGATCCCATGAACCGCCTAGGAGGAGTTCGCGAAAGTACGAGGCCTTCCGTTCGCCCCTTACGCCAAGGTAAAATCAAAATGGCGGACTTCCGGTTGGGCGGAGCTAATTGCTCCAAGAGGCTTTTTCGTAGGTCGTCGGGAGGTACATGAGCCCACCGAATTTGGTTCTTCTACGTCAAATTTAAAGGTGGGATAATCGACTTTTAAGTTTTGTAGGGGGCGCTATGGAGCCATTTTGACACAATTGGACAAAAGACACATATCGGACATATTGTCTTGCCACTCTGAACATGTCTGCCAAGTTTCGTGAGACACAAAGCATCATAAGTGCCTCAAATATGTATTCGTATTTTATGGCGAACAAGGCGTCACCATGGCGACAGCGTTTGACATATGGTCACAAATTTCATAGTACCACGTTAGCAACTTCTTACAACTTAGCTGACCAAATTTGACGATGATGTGGTCAACCTATAAGACAGAGGGCGTAAAAGTGTAGACACATGTTACTTCCTGTTGCCAGTAGGTGGCGCTATGACCTATGTCCAATATTGACATGGTAATCTGTTCAGGGCGAGACTGTTATCATGCCTGAGAAGTTTGGGTCCGATCGGAGCATGTTCCTTCGATTACGAGCGACTTCCATTTTCATGGCGAGGGATCGAAATTCGCCACATTTTCGCCACGCCGTCACAGCATGGGCCTCTGACGTACACTCAAGCTTTTGATATCGTTTCATCCCATGGGTCTTTAGATGACACACGACAAATTTGAAGTAGCTCATGTGAAATTTGTAGTAGTAGTTCATTAAAATATGGCACGTGAAATATGGATTTTGACACAAAATGGCCGACTTCCTGTTGGTCATAGGAAATTTTGCCAAGAGGTTTTTTGTCAGGTCCGACAAGATGTATCTGCCTCCCAAATTTCATTTATGTAGGATACTCCAAATTTTTTTTTCCTATACCTGCTGATTTTTCCAGGGGGCGCTGTGAAGCCCCTGGGCCACACCCAGTGCCGGGCCTCTAGGCCTGAGTAGCGGGAGCAGTTTCTGACGTGTGTGCCAATTTTCATCCGTTTTCGCATATGGGAACAGGGTGTAAAATGAGTGAACGATGCTGAATAAGAATAATAATAATAATCCTTACGGAAACAATAGGGCCTTGCACCTCGGTGCATGCGGCCCTGGTGCATGCAATGCCCCAGGTCCGCGCACCTCGTGCTCGGGCCCTAATTAAAGCTGCGAGCAGCGATGATCGGGCCCTCGCACTCTTGCCGTCGGGGACGCGCCGGCAGCCGCTCTCCACGCGTCCGCCGGGTCTCGCGACGGCCGGTCGGGACGCGACGATTTCTCTTCCCCACCATAGGGAAGCGGGCTCCGGAAACCGTCCAGTGGCAAGAAGCGGCCCATGTCGCGGAGTGGACGTCCCCAACCCCCCCTTGCCCGGCTCCCCGGGGGTCCTAAAAATAGGCGGCGAAGTGTACGTACACTTCAAAATACCTTAGAGCTGAGGTCAGGGTATTCCAACTGGACAAAGGCAAGGGGGTCTCTTCCACCCGGCCAGCACAGTCCTCCTCAGTGGGGGGAACATGTCCACTCGGTGGAAGTGCAACCTACCCCGGGGGCCCCCGGGGGCCCCTTGTGCCAAAGCCCCCGGTGTCGGCAAGTGAGTTCTGGGATAATTGGACTTTTGGCCCCCGGGGGCCCCTGGTACTCCCGGGCCCCCCTCAGGCCTCTCCCCCCGATGTCGGCAAGTGAGTCCTGGGCTAATTGGACTTTTGGCCCCCGGGGGCCCCTGGTACTCCCGGGCCCCCCTCAGGCCTCTCCCCCCGATGTCGGCAAGTGAGTTCTGGGCTAATTGGACTTTTGGCCCCCGGGGGCCCCTGGTACTCCCGGGCCCCCCTCAGGCCTCTCCCCCCCGATGTCGGCAAGTGAGTTCTGGGCTAATTGGACTTTTGGCCCCCGGGGGCCCCGGGGGCCCCTGGTACCCCGCCCCAGAGTCGGCAAGCGAGTTTTGGGCAAAAGGGGGCCATTTACCCAGAGTGGACAAATATTCCACCGATTGGACATATTTACTGTACCGTACTGTACTACCATGACAAGTTCTGCAATGTCGACAAATGTACCACGAAGCGGACACCCAAAAATTTACAAAGTGAATGAAGTGGACAAAAAGGTCCATCAGTTGGACAGGTGTACGAGTTAGGGAAGTGGTAGGGGCCCCTGTGTCCAACGGCAATACCCGGGGCCCCCCCCCCCCAGCCCAGAAAGGAGTGATAGCGCCACCGACAGGCGCAGTGGCTTCAGCACACTTTGCGTCCAATTCGTGATCTTAGTCACAGCCATATGACACCCTAACAGGGACGCAAGTCCATTGTGACGACCTTTGACCAATGGCAGGAAAATGCCCATTCATTCTCAGCCACGAAGTGGAAAATTCCCTTACCCGTGTCCCGTAGGAGGAGTTCGTCAAAGTGCGTCGCCTTTCGTTCACTGCCTACCCCAAGGTAAAATCCAAAATGGCTGACTTCCGGTTGGGCGGAGCTAATTGCTCCAAGAGGCTTTTTGGTAGGTCGTCGGGAGGTACATGAGCCGACCGAATTTGGTTCTTCTAAGTCAAATTTAAAGGCGTTAGAATTGACTTTGAAATGTTGTAGGGGGCGCTATGGAGCCATTTTGACACAGTTGGACAAAAGACACATATCAGACATATTGTCTTGCCACTCTGAACATGTCTGCCAAGTTTCATGAGAAACAAAGCATCATAAGTGCCTCAAATATGTAACGTATTTGATGGCGAACAGGGCGTCACCATGGCAACAGCGTTTGACATATGGTCAAAAATTTCACAGTACAATATCAGCCATGTCTCACAACTAAGCTGACCAAATTTGAGGTTTCTCCAGTGAACCTGCGAGGCAGAGGACGTAAAAGAAGAATTTCAAACTTCCTATCACCATTAGGTGGCGCTATGACTTATGTCCAATATTGACATGTAGATGTGTTTAGGGTGGGACTGTTATCACGCCTGAGAAGTTTGGATCAGATTAGACCATGTAGCTTTGATTTGGAGCAACTTCCTGTTCATGGTGAATCACGCCTCACCGCGGCCACGCCTTTCGATGTGGAGTAAATCTTTTGATATCGTTTGATCCGGAAGGCCTCCTCTACGCGTTGCCCAAGTTTGAGGCGGATCCGAATAACCGCCTAGGAGGAGTTCGTCAAAGTACGTCACCTTCCGTTCACTGCTTACACCAAGGTAAAATCCGAAATGGCTGACTTCCGGTTGGGCGGAGCTAATTGCTCCAAGAGGCTTTTTGGTAGGTCGTCGAGAGGTACATGAGCCGACCGAATTTAGTTCTTCTACGTCAAATTTAAAGGTGCGATAATTGACTTTTAAGTTTTGTAGGGGGCGCTATGGAGCCATTTTGACACAATTGGACAAAAGACACATATCGGACATATTGTCTTGCCACTCTGAACATGTCTGCCAAGTTTCGTGACAAACAAATTATCATAAGTGCCTCAAATATGTAACGTATTTGATGGCGAACAGGGCGTCACCATGGCAACAGCGTTTGACACATGGTCAAAATTTTCAAAGTATCATATCAGCCATGTCTCACAACTAAGCTGACCAAATTTGAGGTTTCTCCAGTGAACCTGCGAGGCAGAGGACATAAAAGAAGAATTTCAAACTTCCTATCACCATTAGGTGGCGCTATGACTTATGTCCAATATTGACATGAAGATGTTTTCAGGGCGGGACTGTTATCATGCCTGAGAAGTTTGGATCAGATTAGACCATGTACCTTTGATTTGGAGCAACTTCCTGTTCATGGCGAATCACGCTTCACCGCGGCCACGCCTTTCGATTTAGACAAAATCTTTTGATATCGTTTGATCCGGAAGGCCTCCTCTACGCGTTGCCCAAGTTTGAGGCGGATCCCATGAACCGCCTAGGAGGAGTTCGCGAAAGTACGAGGCCTTCCGTTCGCCCCTTACGCCAAGGTAAAATCAAAATGGCGGACTTCCGGTTGGGCGGAGCTAATTGCTCCAAGAGGCTTTTTCGTAGGTCGTCGGGAGGTACATTAGCCCACCGAATTTGGTTCTTCTACGTCAAATTTAAAGGTGGGATAATTGACTTTTAAGTTTTGTAGGGGGCGCTATGGAGCCATTTTGACACAATTGGACAAAAGACACATATCGGACATATCGCCTTGCCACTCTGAACATGTCTGCCAAGTTTCGTGAGAAACAAAGCATCATAAGTGCCTCAAATATGTAACGGATTTTATGGCGAACAACGCGTCACCATGGCAACAGCGTTTGAGTCGTTTCAAAAATTTTCACAGTATAACATCAGCCATGTGTCACACCTAAGCTGACCAAATATGAAGTGGATCCAATGATCCTGAAAGGCACAGGATGTAAAAGAAGAATTTCATACTTCCTGTTACCAGTAGGTGGCGCTATGACTTATGTCCAATATTGACATGGGAATCTGTTCAGGGTGGGACAGTTATCATTCATGAGGAATCTGGTAAAGATTTGTCCAAATATGGTTGAGTTATGATGATTCCAATTTTGTTAGCCGTTAGCTCGTAGTTTTTCAATAGCCGCGCGGACGGCTTCCAACGAAACGTCACCGATTTTTTTATATGACATTGTCAAATATGTATAAGTGTACTGAGCAAGTTTGAGGTTGATCGGGTGAATCTGCGAGGCAGAGGAAATAAAAGTAGGATTTGTCACGTTAAATTGCCAGTAGGTGGCGCTATGACTTATGGCCAATATTAAGATGGAGATGTGTTGAGGGCGGTCGTCTTATCATACCCAAAAAGTTTCGTACAGATCAGACCAAGCACCTTCGATTCAGAGCTGTCACTATTTGCACCCGAAAAGACTCCCTTACATAAGGGGGCGCTATGGAGCCCCATGGCCACACCCAGTGCCAGGCCTCTGGGTCTGAGTAGCGGGAGCAATTTCTGACGTGTGTGCCAAATTTCCTTCGTTTTCGCATATGGGAAGTGCCTGAAAAGTGAGCGAACGATGCTGAAAAATAAGAATAATAATAATAATAATAATAATTAAAGCTGCAAGCAGCGATGATCGGGCCCTCGCACTCTCGCCGTCGGGGACGCGCCGGCAACCGCTCTCCACGCGTCCGCCGAGTCTCGCGACGGCCGGTCGGGACGCGCCAATTTCTCTTCCCCGCGTCCTCAATTTCAACATGCCATCTTCCTGGCGAGTTCAGTCCGTGGCACCGACAGACTTCGGCCTGGAGATACGTTCGCCGGTGATATTTCGTAAGCGTGGGTGTCTTTCTTTTTCTGTATTGTAAGGAGCGCTAAGGAGTTGCTCTGCAACGGCCGAACTCAAAACTCATATCCGATCGAACCTGTCCTCATTTGTAATATGTGTGCTGTGTTTCGTGCCTGTAGAAGCATCCCCGACACAGTGAAAGAACACCTCACGTTTCGTGGCGAATCGCGCTCCGCTGCGCCCGCACCTTTCGTCGTAGACTATAAAACCCTATAGGTCGTTTGATCGGGAAGATCTCATCTACGCTTCGCCCAAGTTTGAGGTGGATTCGATTAACTGCCAAGGAGGAAGTGGTAAAAGTGCGTCGCCTTCCATTCACTGCTTACGCCAAGGTAAAATCCAAAATGGCTGACTTCCGGTTGGGCGGAGCTAATGGCTCCAAGAGGCTTTTTTGTAGGTCGGAGGATGATACACTAGCCGACCGAATTTCGTTCATCTACGTCAAATTTAAAGGCGGGGGCCATGACTTTGAAATGTTGTAGGGGGCGCTATGGAGCCATTTTGACACAATTGGACAAAAGACACATATTGGACATATTGACTTGCCACTCTGAACATGCCTGCCAAGTTTCGTGAGACACAAATCAACTCAAGTGCCTCAAACATGTATCCGTATTTGATGGCGAACAGGGCGTCACCATGGCAACAGCGTTTGACACATGGTCAAAAATTTCACAGTACAATATCAACCACGTCTCACAACTAAGCTGACCAAATTTGAGGTTGCTCCAGTGAACCTGCGAGGCAGGGGACATAAAAGAAGAATTTCAAACTTCCTATCACCATTAGGTGGCGCTATGACTTATGTCCAATATTGACATGTAGATGTGTTTAGGGCGGAACTGTTATCATGCCTAAGAAGTTTGGATCAGATTAGAGCATGTACGTTTGATTTGGAGCAACTTCCTGTTCATGGCGAATCACGCTTCACCGCGGCCACGCCTTTCGATGTGGAGTAAATCTTTTGATATCGTTTGATCCGGAAGGCCTCCTCTACGCGTTGCCAAAGTTTGAGGCGGATCCGAATAACCGCCTAGGAGGAGTTCGTCAAAGTACGTCGCCTTCCGTTCGCCACCTACGCCAAGGTAAAATCCAAAATGGCTGACTTCCGGTTGGGCGGAGCTAATTGCTCCAACAGGCTTTTTGGTAGGTCGTCGGAAGGTACATGAGCCGACCGAATTTGGTTCTTCTACGTCAAATTTAAAGGTGTTAAAATTGACTTTTAAGTGCTCTAGGGGGCGCTATGGAGCCATTTTGACACAATTGGACAAAAGACACATATCGGACATATCGCCTTGCCACTCTGAACATGTCTGCCAAGTTTCGTGAGAAACAAAGCATCATAAGTGCCTCAAATATGTAACGGATTTTATGGCGAACAATGCGTCACCATGGCAACAGCGTTTGAGTCGTTTCAAAAATTTTCACAGTATAACATCAGCCATGTGTCACAACTAAGCTGACCAAATATGAAGTGGATCCAATGATCCTGAAAGGCACAGGATGTAAAAGAAGAATTTCATACTTCCTGTTACCAGTAGGTGGCGCTATGACTTATGTCCAATATTGACATGGGAATCTGTTCAGGGTGCGACAGTTATCATTCATGAGGAATCTGGTAAAGATTTGTCCAAATACGGTTGAGTTATGATGATTCCAATTTTGTTAGCCGTTAGCTCGTAGTTTTTCAATAGCCGCGCGGACGGCTTCCGACGAAACGTCACCGATTTTTTTATATGACATTGTCCAATATGTATAAGTGTACTGAGCAAGTTTGAGGTTGATCGGGCGAATCTGCGAGGCAGGGGAAATAAAAGTAGGATTTGTCACGTGAAATTGCCAGT
The DNA here is from genome assembly GCF_022379125.1 of Scophthalmus maximus. Classification (NCBI taxonomy): domain Eukaryota; kingdom Metazoa; phylum Chordata; class Actinopteri; order Pleuronectiformes; family Scophthalmidae; genus Scophthalmus; species Scophthalmus maximus. Next base: position 27,980,958 of record NC_061516.1, on the reverse strand, counting down.
AGGTGGCGCTATGACTTATGGCCTATATTAAGATGGAGATGTGTTAAGGGCGGTCGTCTTATCATACCTAAAAAGTTTCGTTCAGATCAGACCAAGCACCTACGATTCAGAGCTGTCACTATATGCCTCCGAAAAGACTCCCTTACATAAGGGGGCGCTATGGAGCCCCATGGCCACACCCAGTGCCAGGCCTCTGGGTCTGAGTAGCGGGAAGAATTTCTGACGTGTGTGCCAATTTTCCTTCGTTTTCGTGTATGGGAACAGTCTGAAAACTGAGCGAACGATGCTGAAAAATAAGAATAATAATAATAATAATAATCCTTACGGAAACAATAGGGCCTTGCACCTCGGTGCATGCGGCCCTGGTGCATGCAATGCCCCAGGTCCGCGCACCTCGTGCTCGGGCCCTAATAATTAAAGCTGCAAGCAGCGATGATCGGGCCCTCGCACTCTCGCCGTCGGGGACGAGCGGGTCGCCGCTCTCGACGCGTCCGCCGAGTCTCGCGACGGCCGGTCGGGACGCGCCGATTTCTCTTCCCCGTGTCCTCACTTTGAAAATGCTGTCTTCCTGGTGGGTTCAGTTCGTGGCACCGACAGACTTCGGCCTGTAGATACGTTCGCTGGTGACATTTCATACGCTCGGGTGGCTTGGTTTTTTTGTGTTGTAAGGAGCGCTAAGGAGCTGCTTTGCAACGGCCGAACTCAAAACTCATGTCCGATCGAACCTGTCCTCGTTTGTAATATGTGTGCTGTGTTTCGTGCCTGTAGAAGCATCCCCGACACAGTGAAAAAACACATCACGTTTCGTGGCGAATCGCGCTCCGCTGCGCCCGCACCTTTCGTCGTAGACTATAAAACCCTGTATGCCGTTTGATCGGGAAGATCTCATCTACGCGTCGCCCAAGTTTGAGGTGGATTCGATTAACGGCCAAGGAGGAGGTGGAAAAAGTACGACACCTTTGATTTTCCATGTTAAGTCATATAAAATCTAAAATGGCTGACTTCCGGTTGGGCGGAGCTAATGGCTCCAAGAGGCTTTTTTGTAGGTCGGAGGAAGATACATTACCCGACCGAATTTCGTTCATCTACGTCAAATTTAAAGGCGGGGGCCATGACTTTGAAATGTTGTAGGGGGCGCTATGGAGCCATTTTGACACAATTGGACAAAAGACACATATCGGACATATCGACTTGCCACTCTGAACATGTCTGCCAAGTTTGGTGACATACAAAGCATCATAAGTGCCTCAAATATGTAACGTATTTGATGGCGAACAGGGCGTCACCATGGCAACAGCATTTGACACATGGTCAAAATTTTCACAGTATCATATCAGCCATGTCTCACAACTAAGCTGACCAAATTTGAGGTTGCTCCAGTGAACCTGCGAGGCAGAGGACGTAAAAGTACAATTTTAAACTTCCTATCACCATTAGGTGGCGCTATGACTTATGTCCAATATTGACATGAAGATGTGTTCAGGGCGGGACTGTTATCATGCCTGAGAAGTTTGGATCAGATTAGACCATGTACCTTTGATTTGGAGCAACTTCCTGTTCATGGCGAATCACACTTCACCGCGGCCACGCCTTTCAATTTAGACAAAATCTTTTGATATCGTTTGATCCGGAAGGCGTCCTCTACGCGTTACCCAAGTTTGAGACGGATACGATGAATCGCCTAGGAGGAGTTCGCGAAAGTACGACGCCTTCCGTTCGCCCCTTACGCCAAGGTAAAATCAAAATGGCGGACTTCCGGTTGGGCGGAGCTAATTGCTCCAAGAGGCTTTTTCGCAGGTCGTCGGGAGGTACATGAGCCCACCGAATTTGGTTCTTCTACGTCAAATTTAAAGGTGGGATAATTGACTTTTAAGTGTTGTAGGGGGCGCTATGGAGCCATTTTGACACAATTGGACAAAAGACACATATCGGACATCACAATTTGCCACTCTTAACATGTGTGCCAAGTTTTGTGGGATGCAAATCATCATAAGTGCCTCAAATATGTATTCGTATTTTATGGCGAACAAGGCGTCACCATGGCAACAGCGTTTGACACATGGTCACAAATTTCATAGTACCACGTCAGCAACTTCTTACAACTTAGCTGACCAAATTTGACGTTGATGTGGTCAACCCATAAGACAGAGGACGTAAAAGTGTAAAAACATTATACTTCCTGTTGCCAGTAGGTGGCGCTATGACCTATGTCCAATATTGACATGGCAATCTGTTCAGGGCAAGATTTTTATCATGCCTGAGAAGTTTGGGTCCGATCGGAGCTTGTACCTTCGATTACGAGCGACTTCCGTTTTCATGGCGAGGGATCGAAATTCGCCACATTTTCGCCACGCCGTCACAGCATGGGCCTCTGACGTACACTCAAGCTTTTAATATCGTTTCATCCCATGGGTCTTTAGATGACACACGACAAATTTGAAGTTGCTCATGTGAAATTTGTAGGAGTAGTTCATTAAATTATGACACGTGAAATATGGATTTTGACACAAAATGGCCGACTTCCTGTTGGTCATAGGAAATTTTGCCAAGAGGTTTTTTGTCAGTCCCGACAAGATGTATCTGCCTCCCAAATTTCATTTATGTAGGATATGCCGAAATTTTTTTCCCTATACCTGATGATTTTTCCAGGGGGCGCTGTGGAGCCCCTGGGCCACACCCAGTGCCGGGCCTCTGGGCCTGAGTAGCGGGAGCAGTTTCTGACGTGTGTGCCAATTTTCGTCCGTTTTCGCATATGGGAACAGGGTGTAAAATGAGTGAACGATGCTGAACAAGAATAATAATAATAATAATTAAAGCTGCGAGCAGCGATGATCGGGCCCTCGCACTCTTGCCGTCGGGGACGCGCCGGCAGCCGCTCTCCACGCGTCCGCCGGGTCTCGCGACGGCCGGTCGGGACGCGACGATTTCTCTTCCCCACCCTAGGGAAGCGGGCTCCGGAAACCGTCCAGTGGCAAGAAGCGGCCCATGTCGCGGAGTGGACGTCCCCAACTCCCCCTTGCCCGGCTCCCCGGGGGTCCTAAAAATAGGCGGCGAAGTGTACGTAGACTTCAAAATACCTTAGAGCTGAGGTCAGGGTATTCCAACTGGACAAAGGCAAGGTGGTCTCTTCCACCCGGCCAGCACAGTCCTCCTCAGTGGGGGGAACATGTCCACTCGGTGGAAGTGCAACCTACCCCGGGGGCCCCCGGGGGCCCCTTGTGCCAAAGCCCCCGGTGTCGGCAAGTGAGTTCTGGGATAATTGGACTTTTGGCCCCCGGGGGCCCCTGGTACTCCCGGGCCCCCCTCAGGCCTCTCCCCCCGATGTCGGCAAGTGAGTTCTGGGCTAATTGGACTTTTGGCCCCCGGGGGCCCCTGGTACTCCCGGGCCCCCCTCAGGCCTCTCCCCCCCGATGTCGGCAAGTGAGTTCTGGGCTAATTGGACTTTTGGCCCCCGGGGGCCCCGGGGGCCCCTGGTACCCCGCCCCAGAGTCGGCAAGCGAGTTTTGGGCAAAAGGGGGCCATTTACCCAGAGTGGACAAATATTCCACCGATTGGACATATTTACTGTACCGTACTGTACTACCATGACAAGTTCTGCAATGTCGACAAATGTACCACGAAGCGGACACCCAAAAATTTACAAAGTGAATGAAGTGGACAAAAAGGTCCATCAGTTGGACAGGTGTACGAGTTAGGGAAGTGGTAGGGGCCCCTGTGTCCAACGGCAATACCCGGGGCCCCCCCCCCCAGCCCAGAAAGGAGTGATAGCGCCACCGACAGGCGCAGTGGCTTCAGCACACTTTGCGTCCAATTCGTGATCTTAGTCACAGCCATATGACACCCTAACAGGGACGCAAGTCCATTGTGACGACCTTTGACCAATGGCAGGAAAATGCCCATTCATTCTCAGCCACGAAGTGGAAAATTCCCTTACCCGTGTCCCGTAGGAGGAGTTCGTCAAAGTGCGTCGCCTTTCGTTCACTGCCTACCCCAAGGTAAAATCCAAAATGGCTGACTTCCGGTTGGGCGGAGCTAATTGCTCCAAGAGGCTTTTTGGTAGGTCGTCGGGAGGTACATGAGCCGACCGAATTTGGTTCTTCTAAGTCAAATTTAAAGGCGTTAGAATTGACTTTGAAATGTTGTAGGGGGCGCTATGGAGCCATTTTGACACAGTTGGACAAAAGACACATATCAGACATATTGTCTTGCCACTCTGAACATGTCTGCCAAGTTTCATGAGAAACAAAGCATCATAAGTGCCTCAAATATGTAACGTATTTGATGGCGAACAGGGCGTCACCATGGCAACAGCGTTTGACATATGGTCAAAAATTTCACAGTACAATATCAGCCATGTCTCACAACTAAGCTGACCAAATTTGAGGTTTCTCCAGTGAACCTGCGAGGCAGAGGACGTAAAAGAAGAATTTCAAACTTCCTATCACCATTAGGTGGCGCTATGACTTATGTCCAATATTGACATGTAGATGTGTTTAGGGTGGGACTGTTATCACGCCTGAGAAGTTTGGATCAGATTAGACCATGTAGCTTTGATTTGGAGCAACTTCCTGTTCATGGTGAATCACGCCTCACCGCGGCCACGCCTTTCGATGTGGAGTAAATCTTTTGATATCGTTTGATCCGGAAGGCCTCCTCTACGCGTTGCCCAAGTTTGAGGCGGATCCGAATAACCGCCTAGGAGGAGTTCGTCAAAGTACGTCACCTTCCGTTCACTGCTTACACCAAGGTAAAATCCGAAATGGCTGACTTCCGGTTGGGCGGAGCTAATTGCTCCAAGAGGCTTTTTGGTAGGTCGTCGAGAGGTACATGAGCCGACCGAATTTAGTTCTTCTACGTCAAATTTAAAGGTGCGATAATTGACTTTTAAGTTTTGTAGGGGGCGCTATGGAGCCATTTTGACACAATTGGACAAAAGACACATATCGGACATATTGTCTTGCCACTCTGAACATGTCTGCCAAGTTTCGTGACAAACAAATTATCATAAGTGCCTCAAATATGTAACGTATTTGATGGCGAACAGGGCGTCACCATGGCAACAGCGTTTGACACATGGTCAAAATTTTCAAAGTATCATATCAGCCATGTCTCACAACTAAGCTGACCAAATTTGAGGTTGCTCCAGTGAACCTGCGAGGCAGAGGACATAAAAGAAGAATTTCAAACTTCCTATCACCATTAGGTGGCGCTATGACTTATGTCCAATATTGACATGAAGATGTTTTCAGGGCGGGACTGTTATCATGCCTGAGAAGTTTGGATCAGATTAGACCATGTACCTTTGATTTGGAGCAACTTCCTGTTCATGGCGAATCACGCTTCACCGCGGCCACGCCTTTCGATTTAGACAAAATCTTTTGATATCGTTTGATCCGGAAGGCCTCCTCTACGCGTTGCCCAAGTTTGAGGCGGATCCCATGAACCGCCTAGGAGGAGTTCGCGAAAGTACGAGGCCTTCCGTTCGCCCCTTACGCCAAGGTAAAATCAAAATGGCGGACTTCCGGTTGGGCGGAGCTAATTGCTCCAAGAGGGTTTTTCGTAGGTCGTCGGGAGGTACATTAGCCCACCGAATTTGGTTCTTCTACGTCAAATTTAAAGGTGGGATAATTGACTTTTAAGTTTTGTAGGGGGCGCTATGGAGCCATTTTGACACAATTGGACAAAAGACACATATCGGACATATCGCCTTGCCACTCTGAACATGTCTGCCAAGTTTCGTGAGAAACAAAGCATCATAAGTGCCTCAAATATGTAACGGATTTTATGGCGAACAACGCGTCACCATGGCAACAGCGTTTGAGTCGTTTCAAAAATTTTCACAGTATAACATCAGCCATGTGTCACACCTAAGCTGACCAAATATGAAGTGGATCCAATGATCCTGAAAGGCACAGGATGTAAAAGAAGAATTTCATACTTCCTGTTACCAGTAGGTGGCGCTATGACTTATGTCCAATATTGACATGGGAATCTGTTCAAGGTGGGACAGTTATCATTCATGAGGAATCTGGTAAAGATTTGTCCAAATATGGTTGAGTTATGATGATTCCAATTTTGTTAGCCGTTAGCTCGTAGTTTTTCAATAGCCGCGCGGACGGCTTCCGACGAAACGTCACCGATTTTTTTATATGACATTGTCAAATATGTATAAGTGTACTGAGCAAGTTTGAGGTTGATCGGGTGAATCTGCGAGGCAGAGGAAATAAAAGTAGGATTTGTCACGTTAAATTGCCAGTAGGTGGCGCTATGACTTATGGCCAATATTAAGATGGAGATGTGTTGAGGGCGGTCGTCTTATCATACCCAAAAAGTTTCGTACAGATCAGACCAAGCACCTTCGATTCAGAGCTGTCACTATTTGCACCCGAAAAGACTCCCTTACATAAGGGGGCGCTATGGAGCCCCATGGCCACACCCAGTGCCAGGCCTCTGGGTCTGAGTAGCGGGAGCAATTTCTGACGTGTGTGCCAAATTTCCTTCGTTTTCGCATATGGGAAGTGCCTGAAAAGTGAGCGAACGATGCTGAAAAATAAGAATAATAATAATAATAATAATAATAATTAAAGCTGCGAGCAGCGATGATCGGGCCCTCGCACTCTCGCCGTCGGGGACGCGCCGGCAGCCGCTCTCGACGCGTCCGCCGAGTCTCGCGACGGCCGGTCGGGACGCGCCGATTTCTCTTCCCCGCGTCCTCATTTTGAAAATGCCGTCTTCCCGGCGGGTTCAGTTCGTGGCACTGACAGACTACAGGTCGAAACATCAAAAAGGTCGACTCACGGTTGACACACGGTCAAAACTTTCACAGTACAATATCAGCCTTGTCTCACAACTAAGTCAACCAAATTTGAATTTTCTCCAGTGAACCTGCCAGGCAGAGGAAGTAAAAGTCAAATTTCTAACGACCTGTTACCATTAGGTGGCGCTATGACTTGTGTTAGATTATGACATTTTAGATGTGTTGAGGGTGGGACTGTTATCATGCCTGAGAAGTTTGGATCAGATCAGACCATGTACCTTTGATTTGGAGCAACTTCCTGTGCATGGCGAATCACGCTTCACCACGGCCACGCCTTTTGATGTAGACTAAATCTTTTGATATCGTTTGATCAGGGATGCCTCCTCTACGCGTTGCTAAAGTTTGAGGCAGATCCGAATAACCGCCTAAGAGGAGTTCATCCATGTGCGTCACCTTCCGTTCACTGCTTACGCCAAGGTAAAATCCAAAATGGCTGACTTCCGGTTGGGCGGAGCTAATTGCTCCAAGAGGCTTTTTTGTAGGTCGGTGGAAGATACACTAGCCGACCGAATTTCGTTCATCTACGTCAAATTTAAAGGCGGTGGCCATGACTTTGAAATGTTGTAGGGGGCGCTATGGAGCCATTTTGACATAATTTGACAAAAGACACATATCGGACATATCGACTTGCCACTCTGAACATGTCTGCCATGTTTCGTGAGAAACAAAGCATCATAAGTGCCTCAAACATGTATCGGTATTTGATGGCGAACCGGGCGTCACTATGGCAACAGCGTTTGACACATGGTCAAAAATTTCACAGTACAATATCAGCCACGTCTCACAACTACGCTGACCAAATTTGAGGTTTCTCCATTGAACCTGCGAGGCACAGGACGTAAAAGAAGAATTTCAAACTTCCTATTACCATTAGGGGGCGCTATTACTTTTGTTCAATATGACATGTAAATGTGTTGAGGGCGGGACTGTTATCATGCCTGAGAAGTTTGGATCAGATTAGACCATGTACCTTTGATTTGGAGCAACTTCCTGTTCATGGCGAATCACGCTTCACCGCGGCCACGCCTTTCGATGTGTAGTACATCTTTTGATATCGTTTGATCCGGAAGGCCTCCTTTACGCGTTGCTAAAGTTTGAGGTGGATCCGAATAACCGCCTAGGAGGAGTTCGTCAAAGTACGTCGCCTTCCGTTCGCCACCTACGCCAAGGTAAAATCCAAAATGGCTGACTTCCGGTTGGGCGGAGCTAATTGCTCCAAGAGGCTTTTTGGTAGGTCGTCGGAAGGTACATGAGCTGACCGAATTTGGTTCTTCTATGTCAAATTTGAAGGTGTTAAAATTGACTTTTAAGTGTTCTAGGGGGCGCTATGGAGCCATTTTGACACAATTGGACAAAAGACACATATCGGACATATCGCTTTGCCACTCTGAACATGTCTGCCAAGTTTCGTGACAAACAAATTATCATAAGTGCCTCAAATATGTATTCGTATTTTATGGCGAACAAGGCGTCACCATGGCGACAGCGTTTGACATGTGGTCACCAATTTCATAGTACCACGTTAGCAACTTCTTACAACTTAGCTGACCAAATTTGATGATGATGTGGTCAACCTATAAGACAGATGGCGTAAAAGTGTACACACATGTTACTTCCTGTTGCCAGTAGGTGGCGCTATGACCTATGTCCAATATTGACATGGCAATCTGTTCAGGGCGAGATTGTTATCATGCCTGAGAAGTTTGGGTTCGTTCGGAGCATGTACCTTCGATTACGAGCGACTTCCGTTTTCATGGCGAGGGATCGAAATTCGCCAAATTTTCGCCAAGCCGTCACAGCATGGGGCCTCTGACGTACACTCAAGCTTTTGATATTGTTTCATCCCATGGGTCTTTAGATGACACACAACAAATTTGAAGTTGCTCATGTGAAATTTGTAGGAGTAGTTCATTAAAATATGGCATGTGAAATATGGATTTTGAAACAAAATGGCCGACTTCCTGTTGGTCATAGGAAATTTTGCCAAGAGGTTTTTTTTCAGGTCCGACAAGATGTATCTGCCTCCCGAATTTCATTTATGTAGGATATGCCGAAATTTTTTTCCCTATTCCTGCTGATTTTTCCAGGGGGCGCTGTGGAGGCCCTGGGCCACACCCAGCGCCGGGCCTCTGGGCCTGAGTAGCGGGAGCAGTTCTTAACGTGTGTGCCAATTTTCACGTATTTGCGTATATGGGAACAGGGTGTAAAATGAGTGAGCGATGCTGAATAAGAATAATAAGAATAATAATAATAATCCTTACGGAAACAATAGGGCCTTGCACCTCGGTGCATGCGGCCCTGGTGCATGCAATGCCCCAGGTCCGCGCACCTCGGTGCTCGGGCCCTAATTAAAGCTGCGAGCAGCGATGATCGGGCCCTCGCACTCTTGCCGTCGGGGACGCGCCGGCAGCCGCTCTCCACGCGTCCGCCGGGTCTCGCGACGGCCGGTCGGGACGCGACGATTTCTCTTCCCCACCCTAGGGAAGCGGGCTCCGGAAACCGTCCAGTGGCAAGAAACGGCCCATGTCGCTGAGTGGACGTCCCCAACCCCCCCTTGCCCGGCTCCCCGGGTGTCCTAAAAATAGGCGGCGAAGTGTACGTACACTTCAAAATACCTTAGAGCTGAGGTCAGGGTATTCCAACTGGACAAAGGCAAGGTGGTCTTTTCCACCCGGCCAGCACAGTCCTCCTCAGTGGGGGGAACATGTCCACTCGGTGGAAGTGCAACCTACCCCAGGGGCCCCCAGGTACCCCCTGGGGGCCCCTGGTACCCCTGGGGTACCCCCCGGCACCCCTCGGGCCCTCCTCCCAAAGTCGGCAAGTGAGTTTTGGGCCGATTGGACTCTTGGCCCCCGGGGGCCCCCGGGGGCCCCTTGTGCCCAAGCCCCCGGTGTCGGCAAGTGAGTTCTGGGCTAATTGGACTTTTGGCCCCCGGGGGCCCCTGGTACTCCCGGGCCCCCCTCAGGCCTCTCCCCCCGATGTCGGCAAGTGAGTTCTGGGCTAATTGGACTTTTGGCCCCCGGGGGCCCCTGGTACTCCCGGGCCCCCCTCAGGCCTCTCCCCCCCGATGTCGGCAAGTGAGTTCTGGGCTAATTGGACTTTTGGCCCCCGGGGGCCCCTGGTACTCCCGGGCCCCCCTCAGGCCTCTCCCCCCCGATGTCGGCAAGTAAGTTCTGGGCTAATTGGACTTTTGGCCCCCGGGGGCCCCGGGGGCCCCTGGTACCCCGCCCCAGAGTCGGCAAGCGAGTTTTGGGCAAAAGGGGGCCATTTACCCAGAGTGGACAAATATTCCTCCGATTGGACATATTTACTGTACCGTACTGTACTTCCATGACAAGTTCTGCGATGTCGACAAATGTACCACGAAGCGGACACCCAAAAATTTACAAAGTGAATGAAGTGGACAAAAAGGTCCATCAGTTGGACAGGTGTACGAGTTAGGGAAGTGGTAGGGGCCCCTGTGTCCAACGGCAATACCCGGGGCCCCCCCCCCCCCAGCCCAGAAAGGAGTGATAGCGCCACCGACAGGCGTAGTGGCTTCGGCACACTTTGCGTCCAATTCGTGATCTTAGTCACAGCCATATGACACCCTAACAGGGACGCAAGTCCATTGTGACGACCTTTGACCAATGGCAGGAAAATGCCCATTCATTCTCAGCCACGAAGTGGAAAATTCCCTTACCCGTGTCCTCACTTTGAAAATTCCGTTTCCCTGCGGGTTCAGTTCGTGGCACCGACAGACTTCAGGTCTAAAAATCAAAAAGGTCGACCTCCGGTTGACACACGGTCAAAACTTTCACAGTACAATATCGGCCTTGTCTCACAACTAAGCCGACCAAATTTGAGGTTTCTCCAGTGAACATGCCAGGCAGAGGAAGTAAAAATTCAAATTTCTAATGACCTGTTACCATTAGGTGGCGCTATGACTTGTGTTCAATTATGATATTGTAGATGTGTTGAGGGTGGGACTGTTATCATGCCTGAGAAGTTTGGATCAGATCAGACCATGTACCTTTGATTTGGAGCAACTTCCTGTTCATGGCGAATCACGCTTCACCACGGCCACGCCTTTCCATGTAGACTAAATCTTTTGATATCGTTTGATCAGGGATGCCTCCTCTACGCGTTGCTAAAGTTTGAGGCAGATCCGAATAACCGCCTAGGAGGAGTTCGTCAAAGTGCGTCGCCTTTCGTTCACTGCTTACCCCAAGGTAAAATCCAAAATGGCTGACTTCCGGTTGGGCGGAGCTAATTGCTCCAAGAGGCTTTTTGGTAGGTCGTTGGGAGGTACATGAGCCGACCGAATTTGGTTCTTCTAAGTCAAATTTAAAGGCGTTAGAATTGACTTTGAAATGTTGTAGGGGGCGCTATGGAGCCATTTTGACACAATTGGACAAAAGACACATATCAGACATATTGTCTTGCCACTCTGAACATGTCTGCCAAGTTTCATGAGAAACAAAGCATCATGAGTGCCTCAAATATGTAACGTATTTGATGGCGAACAGGGCGTCACCATGGCAACAGCGTTTGACATATGGTCAAAAATTTCACAGTACAATATCAGCCATGTCTCACAACTAAGCTGACCAAATTTGAGGTTTCTCCAGTGAACCTGCGAGGCAGAGGACGTAAAAGAAGAATTTCAAACTTCCTATCACCATTAGGTGGCGCTATGACTTATGTCCAATATTGACATGTAGATGTGTTTAGGGTGGGACTGTTATCACGCCTGAGAAGTTTGGATCAGATTAGACCATGTAGCTTTGATTTGGAGCAACTTCCTGTTCATGGTGAATCACGCCTCACCGCGGCCACGCCTTTCGATGTGGAGTAAATCTTTTGATATCGTTTGATGCGGAAGGCCTCCTCTACGCGTTGCTAAAGTTTGAGGCGGATCCGAATAACCGCCTAGGAGGAGTTCGTCAAAGTACGTCACCTTCCGTTCACTGCTTACACCAAGGTAAAATCCGAAATGGCTGACTTCCGGTTGGGCGGAGCTAATTGCTCCAAGAGGCTTTTTGGTAGGTCGTCGAGAGGTACATGAGCCGACCGAATTTAGTTCTTCTACGTCAAATTTAAAGGTGCGATAATTGACTTTTAAGTTTTGTAGGGGGCGCTATGGAGCCATTTTGACACAATTGGACAAAAGACACATATCGGACATATTGTCTTGCCACTCTGAACATGTCTGCCAAGTTTCGTGACAAACAAATTATCATAAGTGCCTCAAATATGTAACGTATTTGATGGCGAACAGGGCGTCACCATGGCAACAGCGTTTGACACATGGTCAAAATTTTCAAAGTATCATATCAGCCATGTCTCACAACTAAGCTGACCAAATTTGAGGTTGCTCCAGTGAACCTGCGAGGCAGAGGACATAAAAGAAGAATTTCAAACTTCCTATCACCATTAGGTGGCGCTATGACTTATGTCCAATATTGACATGAAGATGTTTTCAGGGCGGGACTGTTATCATGCCTGAGAAGTTTGGATCAGATTAGACCATGTACCTTTGATTTGGAGCAACTTCCTGTTCATGGCGAATCACGCTTCACCGCGGCCACGCCTTTCGATTTAGACAAAATCTTTTGATATCGTTTGATCTGGAAGGCCTCCTCTACGCGTTGCCCAAGTTTGAGGCGGATCCCATGAACCGCCTAGGAGGAGTTCGCGAAAGTACGAGGCCTTCCGTTCGCCCCTTACGCCAAGGTAAAATCAAAATGGCGGACTTCCGGTTGGGCGGAGCTAATTGCTCCAAGAGGCTTTTTCGTAGGTCGTCGGGAGGTACATGAGCCCACCGAATTTGGTTCTTCTACGTCAAATTTAAAGGTGGGATAATTGACTTTTAAGTTTTGTAGGGGGCGCTATGGAGCCATTTTGACACAATTGGACAAAAGACACATATCGGACATATTGTCTTGCCACTCTGAACATGTCTGCCAAGTTTCGTGAGACACAAAGCATCATAAGTGCCTCAAATATGTATTCGTATTTTATGGCGAACAAGGCGTCACCATGGCGACAGCGTTTGACATATGGTCACAAATTTCATAGTACCACGTTAGCAACTTCTTACAACTTAGCTGACCAAATTTGACGATGATGTGGTCAACCTATAAGACAGAGGGCGTAAAAGTGTAGACACATGTTACTTCCTGTTGCCAGTAGGTGGCGCTATGACCTATGTCCAATATTGACATGGTAATCTGTTCAGGGCGAGACTGTTATCATGCCTGAGAAGTTTGGGTCCGATCGGAGCATGTACCTTCGATTACGAGCGACTTCCATTTTCATGGCGAGGGATCGAAATTCGCCACATTTTCGCCACGCCGTCACAGCATGGGCCTCTGACGTACACTCAAGCTTTTGATATCGTTTCATCCCATGGGTCTTTAGATGACACACGACAAATTTGAAGTAGCTCATGTGAAATTTGTAGTAGTAGTTCATTAAAATATGGCACGTGAAATATGGATTTTGACACAAAATGGCCGACTTCCTGTTGGTCATAGGAAATTTTGCCAAGAGGTTTTTTGTCAGGTCCGACAAGATGTATCTGCCTCCCAAATTTCATTTATGTAGGATACTCCAAAAATTTTTTTCCTATACCTGCTGATTTTTCCAGGGGGCGCTGTGAAGCCCCTGGGCCACACCCAGTGCCGGGCCTCTAGGCCTGAGTAGCGGGAGCAGTTTCTGACGTGTGTGCCAATTTTCATCCGTTTTCGCATATGGGAACAGGGTGTAAAATGAGTGAACGATGCTGAATAAGAATAATAATAATAATCCTTACGGAAACAATAGGGCCTTGCACCTCGGTGCATGCGGCCCTGGTGCATGCAATGCCCCAGGTCCGCGCACCTCGTGCTCGGGCCCTAATAATAATCCTTGCGGAAACAATAGGGCCTTGCACTTCAGTGCATGCGGCCCTGGTGCATGCAATGCCCCAGGTCCGCGCACCTCCGTGCTCGGGCCCTAATTAAAGCTGCGAGCAGCGATGATCGGGCCCTCGCACTCTCGCCGTCGGGGTCGCGCCGGCAGCCGCTCTCCACGCGTCCGCCGAGTCTCGCGACGGCCGGTCGGGACGCGCCGATTTCTCTTCCCCGTGTCCTCACTTTGAAAATGCCGTCTTCCCGACGGGTTCAGTTCGTGTCACCGACAGACTTCAGGTCGAAACATCAAAAAGGTTGACTTACGGTTGACACACGGTCAAAACTTTCACAATACAATATCAGCCTTGTCTCACAGCTAAGTCGACCGAATTTGAGTTTTCTCCAGTGAACCTGCCAGGCAGAGGAAGTAAAAGTCAAATTTCTAACGACCTGTTACCATTAGGTGGCGCTATTACTTTTGTTCAATTATGACATGTAGATGTGTTGAGGGTGGGACTGTTATCATGCCTGAGAAGTTTGGATGAGATCAGACCATGTACCTTTGATTTGGAGCAACTTCCTGTTCATGGCGAATCGCGCTTCACCACGGCCACGCCTTTCGATGTAGACTAAATATTTTGATATCGTTTGATCAGGGAGGCCTCCTCTACGTGTTGCTAAAGTTTGACACAGATCCGAATAAACGCCTAAGAGGAGTTTGTCAAAGTGCGTCGCCTTCCGTTCACTGCTTAGGGATAAAATAAAATCCAATAGGGGTAAGGTAAAATCCAAAATGGCTGACTTCCGGTTGGGCGGAGCTAATCGCTCCAAGAGGCTTTTTGGTAGGTCGTCGGGAGGTACATGAGCCGACCGAATTTGGTTCTTCTACGTCAAATTTAAAGGTGGGATAATTGAATTTTAAATGTTGTAGGGGGCGCTATGGAGCCATTTTGACACAACTGGACAAAAGACACATATTGGACATATTGTCTTGCCACTCTGAACATGCCTGCCAAGTTTCGTGAGACACAAATTATCCCAAGTGCCTCAAACATGTTTTCGTATTTGATGGCGAACAGGGCGTCACCATGACAACAGCGTTTGACACATGGTCAAAAATTTCACAGTACAATATCAGCCATGTCTCACAACTAAGCTGACCAAATTTGAGGTTGCTCCGGTGAACCTGCGAGGCAGAGGACGTAAAAGTACAATTTCAAACTTCCTGTTACCATTAGGTGGCGCTATGACTTATGTCCAATATTGACATGTAGATGTGTTTAGGGCGTGACTGTTATCATGCCTGAGAAGTTTGGATCAGATTAGACCATGTACCTTTGATTTGGAGCAACTTCCTGTTCATGGCGAATCACGCTTCACCGCGGCCACGCCTTTCGATGTGGAGTAAATCTTTTGATATCGTTTGATCCGGAAGGCCTCCTCTACGCGTTGCTAAAGTTTGAGGTGGATCCGAATAACCGCCTAGGAGGAGTTCGTCAAAGTACGTCGCCTTCCGTTCGCCACCTACGCCAAGGTAAAATCCAAAATGGCTGGCTTCCGGTTGGGCGGAGCTAATTGCTCCAAGAGGCTTTTTGGTAGGTCGTCGGAAGGTACATGAGCCGACCGAATTTGGTTCTTCTACGTCAAATTTAAAGGTGTTAAAATTGACTTTTAAGTGTTCTAGGGGGCGCTATGGAGCCATTTTGACACAATTGGACAAAAGACACATATCGGACATATCGCCTTGCCACTCTGAACATGTCTGCCAAGTTTCGTGAGACACAAAGCATCATAAGTGCCTCAAATATGTATTCGTATTTTATGGCGAACAAGGCGTCACCATGGCGACAGCGTTTGACATATGGTCACAAATTTCATAGTACCACGTTAGCAACTTCTTACAACTTAGCTGACCAAATTTGATGAGGATGTGGTCAACCTATAAGACAGAGGGCGTAAAAGTGTACACACATGTTACTTCCTGTTGCCAGTAGGTGGCGCTATGACCTATGTCCAATATTGACATGGCAATCTGTTCAGGGCGAGATTGTTATCATGCCTGAGAAGTTTGGGTCCGTTCAGAGCATGTACCTTCGATTACGAGCGACTTCCGTTTTCATGGCGAGGGATCGAAATTCGCCACATTTTCGCCACGCCGTCACAGCGGGGGGCTCTGACGTACACTCAAACTTTTGATATCGTTTCATCCCATGGGTCTTTAGATGACACACGACAAATTTGAAGTTGCTCATGTGAAATTTGTAGGAGTAGTTCATTAAAATATGGCACGTGAAATATGGATTTTGACACAAAATGGCTGACTTCCTGTTGGTCATAGGAAATTTTGCCAAGAGGTTTTTTGTCAGTCCCGACAAGATGTATCTGCCTCCCAAATTTCATTTATGTAGGATACTCCATATTTTTTTTTCCTATACCTGCTGATTTTTCCAGGGGGCGCTGTGGAGGCCCTGGGCCACACCCAGCGCCGGGCCTCTGGGCCTGAGTAGCGGGAGCAATTCTTAACGTGTGTGCCAATTTTCACGTATTTGCGTATATGGGAACAGGGTGTAAAATGAGTGAACGATGCTGAATAAGAATAATAGTCTGTTCTTTATATTGAAACTTTGACCGGAGGAAACGCTCAGTAGAAATATTTCACCTGAAAAACGTTTACATGAACAAAACAACTTCAGCATCAAACCAACGGAAACTGACCGAAATCTTTCCGTCTGAGGCAAATGGAGCAAAGTGGATTTCAGCATTACTTTTAACCAAATGACTAAAATATAATCTGCACTTTGTGCCTGTCTGATTGCGCCCAGAGATACTGTAATGCCCCCCCCCCCCCCCAGCCAGAGGGAAACATAAACTCATTCATTCTGATGATCACAAAAACACACGAGCGCTCCCTGTCGCTGCAGATCAACCGACTTCTCCAGGGGCTGGAAAAGTAATAAAAGTTGCTCTCTAATGGACGATAGTTGTATTATAAAAGCCATGAGGCCATTGTCAGACGCAGCATCATTACAGCGCTCACAGACGTGGAGCAGCCTCTGATAACATTAAAGCAAAGCTTCCTTTGTGCGCCGGCGGTCTGTTCTGCACCAAACTAACTGGTTGTGGCGTGAACCAGACGAGCTGCGGCTTTGAAGAGCGGAGCAGCTGACAGAACCGGCTTGACATGCCACCCCCGCCTGTCGCATCAACGTCATCCAACAGACGTCGACACCTCTGAAGTACATCAACATCAGATATGAATACAGAGGAATAGAGCCAACTCAACTGAAGACTGTGGACATTTGATGACACTTCAGGCTTCGTCCACACTAATAACTCTTTGATTTGAAAAAGAATAATCTCTGACCTGAGAACACTTCTCACTTTACGATTCATGACTCATGTTCACTGGTCATGTGGAGTCAACAGGAAGCAGATTGTCTCCTCTGAGGTGGAACTGTCACGGACAGGAAGTGTTAGCGACGCTTCGTTACCGATGTCGTTTTCATGAATGAACCAGGAGCCGAACGTCATCGTTTGTAAAAGTCTAACGCTTCGTTCACTCTAGACAATTTTTTGTCCGATTTTCTACTTGCGACAAATCTTGGAACTGAGCAACAAAAGATCGGTGTATGTTACACTATTTGTGAACTCTTCAAAGACGTGATCCGACAGATTTCTAGCATCTAATATCCAGAGGAATCAGAGACAATCACAGCGCAGAGGTTTCTTCTGGTGACGGATAGTGAAGCGTCTAACCGCCAGTCAGTCGTGTAGTACGAACTCTCAGCGACTGCAGACTAAGTCACGTGGTGTCGTCTGAACATTACCTTCTGTCTGTCCAGAAGAAAACACAAACCCAGGGTTTTCAAGCTAAAATTAGAGGCAGCAGCGTTTTGCTATGGCAACAGAAGAGCCGTGACACGAGGACAAGCGGAGGTTGAGGAAGCTAGTTTAGCTCCGTGGTTTTCCACAAAACGATTTATTAAAACACTTATTTACAACTTTACTTGTGAATAAACTTTCAGTGTGTCAATAATCAGAAATGAGATTATAATGATGAGGCGAACCAGCGTGTGATGGACAGAATGAAGAGAAGATGAAAGAGCCCGAGATGAAGGGATGAGGTCAGACGATGTTATCAGAGCAGATTTATTACTGCACTGAACCAGAGAGTAATAAATCTGTTGCTCCGTCGTGTGGAACAATTAGTATCGATGACTCATCAGCCCAGTGAGAGAGAATAATTCATCAATGTTTTGCTTTTGTAAAATGTTGATGTTGGTTTGCGTGTTCAAATAACATAATAATGATACAGATAAGTTAAGTTTGGGATTTAATCCTCACATCAAAACACAGATTTAGATTCTTGTTGGAATGTGGAGCTGACTCTTCACTGACCAGCGGAGGAGTTTTAGGTTCGGACCAGTTTTCATTCACGAGGGAAAACTTTTAGATTTCATTCAATGCTACAAAATTTGCCAAAAAGAATATAAACATTTTACCTCCAGTTCATTTCCTCTCAAATATTTCATTGAACCTTCCTAAAGTTAGTAAGTTTTGACAATACTCGGAGCAACGTCAGCATTTCACCATGTTAGTGCTGTTCATCATTTATAATGAATATTCATCCAAGAAGTCGTTAGTTTGATGAAAAGTGTCTTATCAACGACTAGAATCACTTTGATCTGCTTTTACACTTTATAAAACATGAGGACATCTGAGTTCATTTTGATTATTTGTCTCCTGCATGCGGATTCAAATATCTCAGAAATGTGTCCGTTTATTTGACTGTCACATTTTTATTTGTGATAACACTTCGCAGATTCCCTGAATCCTCGAAACATTAGTAGAAAATGATCAAACACAAGAGCAGACACGAGGCTCGTGATGGATTATGGTTCTTATGATTCATCGTCCAACATTGTGAGAGGAATGGAAACCAACAAATAGTTGGCCCGACGCACATCTGAGGCAAAATGGTATTTAAACATGTAAGAACTCTATTTTCATTTTCCTACAGAAAACCAAAAGTTTGGATTAAAATTTGATTTTATTCTTTTTTTTTTTTTTTGCGACAAACGTCAGATTTAATTTCTCTCAAAGTTACTGAAACGCTTCCAGTAAAACCAGCAACTGAACCCGACTGGTCCAGTCTGGACCAATAAACAATAAACACTCATTAATATCATTTCTGGTTTGTTCAGTGAACTGAAGAAGCCGTGTGACCCCTGACCCTTTATCTCTCCATGTTTCCAACTCAGTCCAAACGAGGCCAATGCCAAAAAAACACATTCCTACCCTGAACCACTTAATATTAAAACCAAAACCCTTTTAAATCACATGATAATATTATTAATGTTATAAATATTATTATAATAATACCTTCAAAAATCTGAGCAGCCCACTTAAAAAACATAAAATGTGATTCATTGATTAAATGGCAAGTTTAGTGAAAATAAACTGATGAAGAAACAAAAATTCCCTGAGGACCGCCTCACTACTGCCCTCTAGGTGAACTGCAGCCAGTGGCACTAACAGGAAGTGGACATTCTTCTGAAAATGAACTCAATGTGGAGATGGACGAATTATTTCAGCTACGAAGCTAAACGCTAAGAAACAAACTAGAATAATCAAGAAGAGAAAACAGAGAGGCCTTTCCTCTTCTTCACTATGACACTGTCACGACCCCCCCCCCGGCCGTCCAGACCGCGGAGGATCCCGGGGTCCAGACGGCGGCGGCCTCGCGTGCTCTTGTGCCGCTCGTTGTTTTCACAAAGGGCGAAGCTCTGGGCCCCCGACAGTTCCACACATGTAATTGGAAGCGTCTGGCGTTGCGTGTCAGCCCACGGCCTCAGTGCTTCTGTCTACACATACAGAGAGATTCCGACCTGTACACACACTTAAAGTCCGGTCACAGTATATCATGACCCAACGTCACAGGTTTGCTTTTACACTGATCTATTGGCTGTGAGAGACCGTGGGAGAAGGGAGTGATGCTCGGATTCACACACTCACAAAGGTCAGACGCTGTAGATTCAGATCAGAACCTTTTGTTTCTGTGCCACACCCACATGGGGAGAACGGCAGTTTGGCTCCATGAATACTTTTATAGTGTTGTTAGTAATTAGTTGTGCAACAACGTGATGTTGGTGTCGGCTCATTAGTTTGGTTCTGATCTGACGTCAGAGTGTTGAGGGAGGACGTGAAGTTCGGCTGCAGTTCAGAGCCGCTGGGCTTCGTCACCTGGACCAAGGTGGAATCACACAATCCACTGATGCTGTACCATCGTGACGGGACGGTACCAACGTGACGGAACCAACGTGTCAGTACCAACGTGCCGGTACCAACGTGACGGTACCAATGTGATGTGATGGTACCAACGTGAGGGCACCAACGTGAGGGAACCAATGTGACGAAACCAACGTGACGGAACCAACGTGACGTTACCAATGTGATGTGATGGTATCAACGTGAGGGAACCAACGTGAGGGAACCAACGTGAGGGAACCAACGTGACGGAACCAACGTGTCAGTACCAACGTGCCGGTACCAACGTGACGGAACCAACGTGTCAGTACCAACGTGACGATACCAATGTGATGTGATGGTACCAACGTGAGGGCACCAACGTGAGGGAACCAATGTGACGAAACCAACGTGACGGAACCAACGTGACGGTACCAACGTGACGGTACCAATGTGATGGTACGGTACCAGCGTGACGGTACCAATGTGATGGTACGGTACCAACGTGACGGTACCAATGTGATGGTACGGTACCAGCGTGACGGTACCAATGTGATGGTACGGTACCAACGTGACGGTACCATCGTGACGGTACGGTACCAATGTCATTGGGACGGTACCATCGTGACGGGACGGTACCATCGAGAGATCTCTGGTCGGGAAACAGGAGTGAACATGTGACAGGAGCAGAACGGACCATAAATCCTGTCCGGGGCTCAGCGAGCCGTGAGTGGCTGCACCGAGCGTCCAGATGTGGAGCGGTGCTGC
Source organism: Scophthalmus maximus (assembly GCF_022379125.1). NCBI lineage: Eukaryota > Metazoa > Chordata > Actinopteri > Pleuronectiformes > Scophthalmidae > Scophthalmus > Scophthalmus maximus. The sequence goes on along the minus strand of NC_061516.1, from coordinate 27,960,252 downwards.
TGAGCAGCCAGACAGATTTATGGCCTCGTCTTTAATGAGGTAACATCCTTTTCACTCATAAGACTTTTAAGAACTTTTTTTTTTCTCCCACATGCAAGAAAAATCAATTCCTCTGGAAGCAGGCGAGGAAGTGAGGAAGAGGAGGGGAGTGAAGCAGGAGTGAGAGGGAGGAAGAAAACACAACGTAAACCGGACAACAGGATTTACAAAGACTTAGTGTTGTGATTTGTGATTTCAATGATGCAGCTGGTGGGAAAATACTAAACCAGTGGAAATACTGTATCTGTCTTGACAAGGTTAAAAAAATCACACAAACAAGAGTTTTTACTGAGCTTACAGGGACGCTGGGGGGGGGGGTTGGGCTGCAGCCCCTTCTATGGCAAAGGTCTGTAACTGCAGGTGAACTAAAAACTATTTTTATTCATTTCATTTCCTAGAGTTTTATTTGATCTTAACCTCCGTCAGGTTTCGTTTGTTTCTCCGTTTGGTTTCCAGAAGGATTCACAAAAACTACTCAACAGATTTTTACAAAACTTAAGTATAAAAATAAATAAAGTAAACAAATAAATAAGGTCTGATTGACTGATTGATTGATTGATTGATTGATTGATTGATGGAACATGGACATTATTATCAATTTTCCAGAGAATAATTCATGGAACTTGAGGAAACAAATATTTTGTGACTAATAAGTGAGAGAGATTTGTTGCAGCCTGATTGTATTGGAGGTGAGAGCTCTACTGTTATTGTTAGTTATTGTTAGCTTTCCATATATGGAAGGAAATAAAGAAAACACCACTTCACACTCTGCTCACACGCTACACACTCGAGGAACCTGCCGCTCGTTGTCCCAGCTGAGAAACTTTGAGCCCGAACTTTGACGTTTTTGTTTGAACTTTGAGCTTCAGGGGCCCCTGGGAGTCAGGGGCCCCTGGGCCTGTGGCTGGTAGACCCCATTTCAGAGCGGATCCATGCACATTTAAACTTCCCACAAACCAAGAAACAGAGTTTTACATTCTAAGTTATTTTCCTCAGCGTCTCATCGAACCGGAGCCTCGACCCGTGAGAGCAGTGATTAGGTTCCCGCCGCAGCCTCATCATATAAAACTCAGGCTTGTTTTTCTGAGACGGTGGGCGGCCATTTATGAGCTGCTAACATGAACGAAACAAGGTTTTAAAGCAGAACAGGTAACAGAGGATTTGTGTGGCTGCACTCGAGGCGCTCGGCCTGAAACACTGCAGCAGATTGTGCTCGGGCCTGAATGGCAGAGTCATCACCCTCTAACTCCTCTGCTCATTATACGGCGGCTCCACTTTCCCTCAGCGGTGTTTGAAAAGCGCTGAAGGAGCCGACGAGGACGAGAAAACACGCCACTGGTTTCATGAATGGGCACCGGGCCCCTCGCAAAATACGTCTGACAGAAAAAAACCAGGTGGGCAAATAGTGTCGATCTCCGCGGTGACTGAGAGCGACATGAGTCAAAATTGAATTTCCGCCGAGGTGATGTAATCCGCCGACCCGGGTCAGAAGGAACTGTTATTATCTTAATTTGAGGTTCATTAATCGCCGGTGCAGTGAGTTGATGACAAGGTTTCCACCTTGTCCCAGCTGCACGGAGCTGCCAGCTGATTTAGGACGGCTCCCGCCGCGGAATGTAAACCATTTGCAGCAGGAATGTATAAGCAAGCTGTAAAAATAGGATTTGGCCAGAGACATACAAGACAGATCACGCCGTAAAACAACGCTCCCCATCTCCACCACAGGCCGGAGGGGGCGGTCGAACTGTTGTAAGGGGGTGAGTAGGTGTGTGTGTGTGTGTGTGTGCGTGTGTGTGTGTGCGTGCATGTGTGTGTGTGGGGGGGTTGTTGGTCAGTTCTCACAAGCGGAGGGAAGCCCACGGGTTCAGAGTTTGTGCCTCGGCGACAGGCTGTAGATTTGAGGAGGAGGGTGTGTGTTTAAAACTGAGGAGGCCGTAATCCTCCTCACAAATAAACCATCTATAACGTTCAGCTCTCAGGAGGGAGGCTGCACCTTCACGTGCAGGCAAAGAGCTGAAGACGTCGCTGCGCTACGTCTGAGGAAAACACTGAGACACAAACCATCAGACAGACGGAGATGATGCCCAGAAACCTCAGTGGCATCACGAGGAGAAGTATTAACATGATGTGAGGCAGCGCAGCCTCAGCAGCAGCTGTCGACTTGACCCACAACAAAACAAGAACCTCTCTGAATCTCACTCTCGACAGCACGTCAAGTCCATCGCAACAATCAACCTGCTTCTGCACCGACGACAGTTTGGACAAGTCACCTGGTGAAGGAAGCTGCTGGTGGTCACAAGAGGAAGAGGAGGAAGTAGAAGAAGAGGAGGATCAGATGAAGGAAGCTGCTGGTGGTCACAAGAGGAAGAGGAGGAGGATCAGATGAAGGAAGCTGCTGGTGGTCACAAGAGGAAGAGGAGGAAGTAGAAGAAGAGGAGGATCAGATGAAGGAAGCTGCTGGTGGTCACAAGAGGAAGAGGAGGAGGATCAGATGAAGGAAGCTGCTGGTGGTCACAAGAGGAAGAGGAGGAAGAAGAAGAAGAGGAGGATCAGATGAAGGAAGCTGCTGGTGGTCACAAGAGGAAGAGGAGGAGGATCAGATGAAGGAAGCTGCTGGTGGTCACAAGAGGAAGAGGAGGAAGAAGAAGAGGAGGAGGATCAGATGAAGGAAGCTGCTGGTGGTCACAAGAGGAAGAGGAGGAGGATCAGATGAAGGAAGCTGCTGGTGGTCACAAGAGGAAGAGGAGGAAGAAGAAGAAGAGGAGGATCAGATGAAGGAAGCTGCTGGTGGTCACAAGAGGAAGAGGAGGAGGATCAGATGAAGGAAGCTGCTAGTGGTCACAAGAGGAAGAGGAGGAAGAAGAAGAGGAGGAGGATCAGATGAAGGAAGCTGCTGGTGGTCACAAGAGGAAGAGGAGGAGGATCAGATGAAGGAAGCTGCTGGTGGTCACAAGAGGAAGAGGAGGAGGATCAGATGAAGGAAGCTGCTGGTGGTCACAAGAGGAAGAGGAGGAAGAAGAAGAGGAGGAGGATCAGATGAAGGAAGCTGCTGGTGGTCACAAGAGGAAGAGGAGGAGGATCAGATGAAGGAAGCTGCTGGTGGTCACAAGAGGAAGAGGAGGAGGATCAGATGAAGGAAGCTGCTGGTGGTCACAAGAGGAAGAGGAGGAAGAAGAAGAGGAGGAGGATCAGATGAAGGAAGCTGCTGGTGGTCACAAGAGGAAGAGGAGGAGGATCAGATGAAGGAAGCTGCTGGTGGTCACAAGAGGAAGAGGAGGAAGAAGAAGAGGAGGAGGATCAGATGAAGGAAGCTGCTGGTGGTCACAAGAGGAAGAGGAGGAGGATCAGATGAAGGAAGCTGCTGGTGGTCACAAGAGGAAGAGGAGGAAGAAGAAGAGGAGGAGGATCAGATGAAGGAAGCTGCTGGTGGTCACAAGAGGAAGAGGAGGAGGATCAGATGAAGGAACCTGCTGGTGGTCACAAGAGGAAGAGGAGGAAGAAGAAGAGGAGGAGGATCAGATGAAGGAAGCTGCTGGTGGTCACAAGAGGAAGAGGAGGAGGATCAGATGAAGGAAGCTGCTGGTGGTCACAAGAGGAAGAGGAGGAAGTAGAAGAAGAGGAGGATCAGATGAAGGAAGCTGCTGGTGGTCACAAGAGGAAGAGGAGGAGGATCAGATGAAGGAAGCTGCTGGTGGTCACAAGAGGAAGAGGAGGAAGAAGAAGAAGAGGAGGATCAGATGAAGGAAGCTGCTGGTGGTCACAAGAGGAAGAGGAGGAGGATCAGATGAAGGAAGCTGCTGGTGGTCACAAGAGGAAGAGGAGGAGGATCAGATGAAGGAAGCTGCTGGTGGTCACAAGAGGAAGAGGAGGAAGAAGAAGAGGAGGAGGATCAGATGAAGGAAGCTGCTGGTGGTCACAAGAGGAAGAGGAGGAGGATCAGATGAAGGAAGCTGCTGGTGGTCACAAGAGGAAGAGGAGGAGGATCAGATGAAGGAAGCTGCTGGTGGTCACAAGAGGAAGAGGAGGAAGAAGAAGAGGAGGAGGATCAGATGAAGGAAGCTGCTGGTGGTCACAAGAGGAAGAGGAGGAGGATCAGATGAAGGAAGCTGCTGGTGGTCACAAGAGGAAGAGGAGGAAGAAGAAGAGGAGGAGGATCAGATGAAGGAAGCTGCTGGTGGTCACAAGAGGAAGAGGAGGAGGATCAGATGAAGGAAGCTGCTGGTGGTCACAAGAGGAAGAGGAGGAAGAAGAAGAGGAGGAGGATCAGATGAAGGAAGCTGCTGGTGGTCACAAGAGGAAGAGGAGGAGGATCAGATGAAGGAACCTGCTGGTGGTCACAAGAGGAAGAGGAGGAAGAAGAAGAGGAGGAGGATCAGATGAAGGAAGCTGCTGGTGGTCACAAGAGGAAGAGGAGGAGGATCAGATGAAGGAAGCTGCTGGTGGTCACAAGAGGAAGAGGAGGAAGTAGAAGAAGAGGAGGATCAGATGAAGGAAGCTGCTGGTGGTCACAAGAGGAAGAGGAGGAGGATCAGATGAAGGAAGCTGCTGGTGGTCACAAGAGGAAGAGGAGGAAGAAGAAGAAGAGGAGGATCAGATGAAGGAAGCTGCTGGTGGTCACAAGAGGAAGAGGAGGAGGATCAGATGAAGGAAGCTGCTGGTGGTCACAAGAGGAAGAGGAGGAAGAAGAAGAGGAGGAGGATCAGATGAAGGAAGCTGCTGGTGGTCACAAGAGGAAGAGGAGGAGGATCAGATGAAGGAAGCTGCTGGTGGTCACAAGAGGAAGAGGAGGAGGATCAGATGAAGGAAGCTGCTGGTGGTCACAAGAGGAAGAGGAGGAGGATCAGATGAAGGAAGCTGCTGGTGGTCACAAGAGGAAGAGGAGGAAGAAGAAGAGGAGGAGGATCAGATGAAGGAAGCTGCTGGTGGTCACAAGAGGAAGAGGAGGAGGATCAGATGAAGGAAGCTGCTGGTGGTCACAAGAGGAAGAGGAGGAAGAAGAAGAGGAGGAGGATCAGATGAAGGAAGCTGCTGGTGGTCACAAGAGGAAGAGGAGGAGGATCAGATGAAGGAAGCTGCTGGTGGTCACAAGAGGAAGAGGAGGAAGAAGAAGAGGAGGAGGATCAGATGAAGGAAGCTGCTGGTGGTCACAAGAGGAAGAGGAGGAGGATCAGATGAAGGAAGCTGCTGGTGGTCACAAGAGGAAGAGGAGGAAGAAGAAGAGGAGGAGGATCAGATGAAGGAAGCTGCTGGTGGTCACAAGAGGAAGAGGAGGAGGATCAGATGAAGGAAGCTGCTGGTGGTCACAAGAGGAAGAGGAGGAAGAAGAAGAGGAGGAGGATCAGATGAAGGAAGCTGCTGGTGGTCACAAGAGGAAGAGGAGGAGGATCAGATGAAGGAAGCTGCTGGTGGTCACAAGAGGAAGAGGAGGAGGATCAGATGAAGGAAGCTGCTGGTGGTCACAAGAGGAAGAGGAGATAAAGCTTTTGATAAAGCTTATAGTTAGAACTGCTCAGGTGTTTAATAAACCATTTCTTTATTATGCTGTTATAGGCCTAGACTGCTGGGGGAACTTATATCATGAGCATCTTTTTCCCTCTACCGTTCTCTCCTTCTCCCTCTTTCTCTCCCTTTATATCTCTCTCCTTCTCCCACCTTTTTCAATCTCTCTCTCTCTCTCTCTCTCTCTCTCTCTCTCTGCCCCCATGTATCTACATTACATGTCACTAACTCTGTTTTCTCTCTCCCCTAGTAGATCTGACCCCAGAGCTGCAGGATCCAAACCCGTCATTATTATTATTACTATCATTATTATTAATAACATCATTGTATTTATAAGTATCAGTTTTCACTAATTATAAGTGTCAGTCTGGTAGAAATTAAAGCAACTGTTATACAACCCCCCCATCCCCCGATATGTTTACAGTACATGTCACTGACCCTGTTTGTGTTTTCTATCTCTCCTAGTGTATCTCTGACCCCAGAGCTGCAGGACCCCAAACCCCTCATTATTATTGTTATTATTAATATTAATATTAATATCATCACTAATAATAACAACAACATAATTGTATTTTTTAATTATAAGTATCAGTCTGGTAGAGATTACAGCGGCGGTTGTACAACTGTCCTCTCTCTTTCTTCTCTCCTACTGTCTCTCCTCTCTCCTCTCTCCCCCCTCCCTCCCCTCTCTTCCTCTTCTCTCTCCTCACCCCAACCGGTCGAGACAGAAGCTCCGCCCACAACTGAGTCTGGTTCTGTCAGAGATTTCTTCCTGTTAAAAGAGTTTTTTCTCTCCACCGTCGCCAAATGCTTTGCTCATTATGGGATTTGTTGGGTTTTCCCTGTAATATTGTAATATTGATCTCACTATGTAAAGTGCCTTGAGACAATGTATGTTGTGATATGGCGCTATACAAATAAAATTGAATTGAATTGAATTGAATTGAGGATGATCAGATGAAGGAAGCTGCTGGTGGTCACAAGAGGAAGAGGAGAAAGAAGAAGAAGAGGAGGATCAGATGAAGGAAGCTGCTGGTGGTCACAAGAGGAAGAGGAGAAAGAAGAAGAAGAGGAGGATCAGATGAAGGAAGCTGCTGGTGGTCACAAGAGGAAGAGGAGGATGACCAGATGAAGGAAGCTGCTGGTGGTCACAAGAGGAAGAGGAGGAAGAGGAGGAGGATCAGCTGAATGAAGCTGCTGGTGGTCACAAGAGGAAGAGGAGGAAGAGGAGGAAGAGGAGGAGGATCAGATGAAGGAAGCTGCTGGTGGTCACAAGAGGAAGAGGAGGAAGAAGAGGAGGATGATCAGATGAAGGAAGCTGCTGGTGGTCACAAGAGGAAGAGGAGGAAGAGGAGGAGGATCATATGAAGGAAGCTGCTGGTGGTCACAAGAGGAAGAGGAGGAAGAGGAGGAGGATCCGATGAAGGAAGCTGCTGGTGGTCACAAGAGGAAGAGGAGGAGGATCAGATGAAGGAAGCTGCTGGTGGTCACAAGAGGAAGAGGAGGAGGATCAGATGAAGGAAGCTGCTGGTGGTCACAAGAGGAAGAGGAGGAAGAAGAAGAAGAGGAGGAGGATCAGATGAAGGAAGCTGCTGGTGGTCACAAGAGGAAGAGGAGGAGGATCAGATGAAGGAAGCTGCTGGTGGTCACAAGAGGAAGAGGAGGAGGATCAGATGAAGGAAGCTGCTGGTGGTCACAAGAGGAAGAGGAGGAGGATCAGATGAAGGAAGCTGCTGGTGGTCACAAGAGGAAGAGGAGGAAGAAGAAGAAGAGGAGGATCAGATGAAGGAAGCTGCTGGTGGTCACAAGAGGAAGGGGAGGAAGAAGAGGAGGATCAGATGAAGGAAGCTGCTGGTGGTCACAAGAGTAAGAGGAGGAGGATCAGATGAAGGAAGCTGCTGGTGGTCACAAGAGGAAGAGGAGGAAGAAGAAGAGGAGGAGGATCAGATGAAGGAAGTTGCTAGTGGTCACAAGAGGAAGAGGAGGAAGAGGAGGAGGATCAGATGAAGGAAGCTGCTGGTGGTCACAAGAGGAAGAGGAGGAAGAGGAGGAAGAGGAGGAGGATCAGATGAAGGAAGCTGCTGGTGGTCACAAGAGGAAGAGGAGGAAGAGGAGGAGGATCAGATGAAGGAAGCTGCTGGTGGTCACAAGAGGAAGAGGAGGAAGAAGAGGAGGATGATCAGATGAAGGAAGCTGCTGGTGGTCACAAGAGGAAGAGGAGGAAGATGAGGAAGAGGAGGAGGATCAGATGAAGGAAGCTGCTGGTGGTCACAAGAGGAAGAGGAGGAAGAGGAGGAGGATCCGATGAAGGAAGCTGCTGGTGGTCACAAGAGGAAGAGGAGGAAGAGGAGGAGGAGGAAGAGGAGGAGGATCAGATGAAGGAAGCTGCTGGTGGTCACAAGAGGAAGAGGAGGAAGAAGAGGAGGAGGATCAGATGAAGGAAGCTGCTGGTGGTCACAAGAGGAAGAGGAGGAAGAGGAGGAAGAGGAGGAGGATCAGATGAAGGAAGCTGCTGGTGGTCACAAGAGGAAGAGGAGGAAGAAGAGGAGGATCAGATGAAGGAACCTAAATCAAGAGAAAGATAATCAGTTCATTAAACATAAGATCAAATATTCATAAAAGATTTCACATGGAATAAAGTTTTTAAATGTGGAGGGGTCGACTCTTCTCACAGCGACGGTCTGGTCGTCAGCAGACGTGTGATTGTGTGAATCTACAGATCATCGTTCAAACGATGATCTGTAGTCGTACATGTGACCTGATGAGCACTGAAGTCTGAACATGAACATTGAGGCCATGTGAGAAAACAGCAGGAAAGAAGTTTCTTCAGTGAGTGAGAGTGATAATAATAATAATAATAATAGTAACAATAATAATAATAATGATAATAAGATGATGAGGAGTTTGACCTTCACTAAAGGACTAATGTTTGCTTGTTGATTTCAGTGAATGTGTGTGAATCTTTTTGATATTTTTGATTTGATCAATGAATAATCATTTGGACATTTGTGTTTACTCAGTATCTGTTTGAGTTCTACATTTCCTCAGCCGCTACTGAAAACTGAGGAACTGAGATAATTGAAATGATTTCAAACGTAGAGATTTATGAAACAAATCATAGCCGGAGTCAGACTGAGGAGAGAAGCTTGACGGTGCACAGATCACAGTTATGTCTGCTGCAGGGATGTTTAAGAAACAATGACTTAACCTTAATCCTAAAGAAAACAACCCGATGAGAACGTCGAGCTTCTCTGACGTTTACGGAGTCTTTGTCTTCAACATGTCAACTGAGTAAACGTCAAAACAGAATCTGAAACAAAGTGAACGAAGAGACGTGGAACGACCCGTGTGGTTTTGTGGTTCGGGCCAAAACGTGCACGAGCAGATTTACTGCCTCTGACATCAGCTCATGTAATATGTGAGAGTCTCCGAGTTCAGGAGGTCAGGTTCAGTGAAGTTGTGTGTTTCATTCCTCGTGTGTCAGAGCTGCCGACAGGATCCAAACCCAAACAAAGGCCGGTTAGAAAAGCATTTCATTAAAAACCTCTTGTAATATTTGCAGTTGCAGTTACAGTATTTTAAATCTGTTTAAATTGCAGTAGGTAAAGAAAATAAATAATTCAAAACAATTATAATAAATCAGTAGAAGTGAACTTGTCCTCCAGCAAGTGTCCACTTACACTCACAAGTGTCCTGCGCTTGGATTTATTTTAATTACAAGTGGTCGAGAATAAAGAGAAGCTGCTTCAGGACGGAGTTTCAAATGAAACCAACAGAAAGTTCAACGGGACAAACTGACGGGTCGACGTTGGGTTTAGATTTAGAAGTGAACCAGAAACGTCTGAGTTTGAAACGTGTCAGAACATTCATCACATGACGGTGCTCCACACGACATGATACGAGCTCTGCATTCTGAGCTGTGCACGATACGATTCGTTTCTCTTTCATGACAAAACAACAGAATAAAGATCGAGGACGAGGACGAGTGCCTTGGTTCTGGTCTCTGCTTACTCTCACAGGAGCAGAACCTCTGTCGTCGTCCTCTGCTGTGACTCAACATTCAGTCTGTGGTGGAAAGTTCAAAACACACGTCGCTGACTGAAGGTTGAGCGAGGGAGTTGGGCTCAGGAGGCGGAGCCTCAGGTCGCATCATGAAGTGATGCTGATGATGGTGGCGACGCACAAGATGAAGAAGAGCAGAGTTAAAGTCCAACGTCTGACTTCATCTCGCTGTTCACACTCATGTCTTTGTTCATCTTCTTCCATATTTATTAAGAAGAGACATTATGTGTGGATACGTTATTGATATTAAGCTTTAATATAATACCAGTAACTTCTCTTGTTAGTCTGAAGTCACGTGGGAAGACGACGTGTTGTCTGAATCTGTAACTTCAGTGGATTTATTCTCACGGTTCATCACATTTATTGCTCGATATCTAAATTAGTTACTTTGCTCTTTGCTCTTTATGAGATTTATCGTGTAAAATGTTTCATGTAAAATGAAACTCACCCACTGACATTAAGAAAATCATTTTTATTCTATTTCATGTTTTCCTGAAATTTTAGTTTAATTAAACAAATTATCAATTATCTAATCAAACGTGTCAATTTCCTAAATATATTCCAACAGAAATCGATGATTTAAAATTCTTGTTTCATTTAGTTGACGTATCACAGCTAAAGGTTTTTGAGGATTTTTATTTGCTCTGTAAAGTAAATAATCTCTAAATGTTCTATAAATCATCTTGTTAATGATACAAAAACAAACTCTTCAGTAAAAAACTAAAAACAAATGCAAGTGGAAGATTTGTTCTGTGGTGTTAGTGAAGAAAATTACCTTTAAAGATTTGAACTATGACTATGAAATTTAAATTAATAAACAGCTGAATATAGATTTCACACATATCTTATTATTATGGAAGGACGAGTGCATGAAGAACCTGTTGTCCGACTGGAGTTTGCTCTGTGGAACAGAATGGACTTGTTTCCTGGGTCAGTGGTCATGATGCGACAGGAACAAAATGGCTGCGTCAACAAAGGACTCACTCACCTGCGGGTCGCGGACCACGGACGACGGACGACGGACGACAGACGACAGACGACAGACGCCATGATGATATAAAAAAGCTCTCCGCCATAATGAGCTACTCCCTCACTTCCCAGCACCACTCATAACTTCACCTCCGTTATTTAGACTCAGAACAACCGCCGGTTTAATTCGCTCAGCTCGGTGGCGAGCGGCACAAATGCTTCTCATGCAAATGAGGTAAATGTGTACTTGAAATTACAGCTTGTCATTGTGCATAACGTGGCAGCGAGCGGACGAAGCACAGGAGCCACCGTCCAGACGAGGCAGCATGAGTGGAGGAAGAGAGACGCTGGATGAAAACGTCCACGAGGCAAAGATGATTTCTTACTCTCCGAGCTGCCGTTTGATTGGATTAAAGTACAAATGTGTTTTGCAGAGAATAAATCAGAAGCGCTGTTATCGCTGCTGAGGAGCGGACTCACCTCACAGGGAGGTTTGAGTAACAGAACACACTTCATACTGCGCATGCTGTTTTATTCTGTGGTGTATGTAATGTGTACATGCAGTCTAATGTCTGGCAGAGGTCATGTGTTAGAAGCCATGCCATAAAAAAGAGCCCAAGGGGCAAAGGGGGGGGGGGGGGGGTTGAGAAGAAAGCCGGTAGAGGAGGAGGGGGAGTGGGGAGGGGGAGGGCGGCAGCAGAGGGGCGTCTGTTTTTCCTCAGGACCGAGGCCACAGAGCGAAGTCGACATGGAAAAGCCGAGAAATGGGAAAATGGTGCAGGAGCGTCGGAATCGCGCCTCCAGCCCCAAACGCTGGACTCAGGAAGTTCTGCTCCGCTCGGATCCCGGGTCAGACCCATCACAAGAGTTAACCAATCCTTTCTTTGCCCATATTCCAAGTTTCATGAAAATCAGATCAGTAGTTTTGCGTAATTGTGCTGAAAAACAGAGGAACAGAGGTGAAAATATAAAATATATCTGACCGGGGGTCTGTGGGTGAACCAGGGGTCTGACCCGGGGTCTGTGGGGGGACCAGGGGTCTGACCCGGGGTCTGTGGGTGAACCAGGGGTCTGACCCGGGGTCTGTGGGGGGATCAGGGGTCTGACCCGGGGTCTGTGGGGGGACCAGGGGTCTGACCCGGGGTCTGTGGGGGGACCAGGGGTCTGATCTGGGGTCTGTGGGTGAACCAGGGGTCTGACCCGGGGTCTGTGGGTGAACCAGGGGTCTGACCCGGGCTCTGTGGGGGAACCAGGGGTCTGATCTGGGGTCTGTGGGTGAACCAGGGGTCTGACCCGGGGTCTGTGGGGGAACCAGGGGTCTGACCCGGGGTCTCTGGGGGGACTAGGGGTCTGACCCAGGGTCTGTGGGGGGACCAGGGGTCTGACCCGGGGTCTGTGGGGGGACCAGGGGTCTGATCTGGGGTCTGTGGGGGGACCAGGGGTTTCTGGGGGGACCAGGGGTTTGACCCAGGGTCTGTGGGGGGACCAGGGGTCTGTGGGTGAACCAGGCATCTGATCCGGGGTCTGTGGGTGAACCAGGGGTCTGATCCGGGGTCTGTGGGTGAACCAGGGGTCTGATCCGGGCTCTGTGGGGGGACCAGGGGTCTGTGGGGGGAACAGGAGTCTGACCCGGGGTTTGTGGGGGGACCAGGGGTTGACTCTGGGTCTGTGGGGGGACCAGGGGTTGACCCGGGGTCTGTGGGGGGACCAGGGGTCTGTGGGGGGACCAGGGGTCTGACCCGGGGTCTGTGGGGGAACCAGGGGTCTGATCTGGGGTCTGTGGGGGGACCAGGGGTTTCTGGGGGGACCAGGGGTTTGACCCAGGGTCTGTGGGGGGACCAGGGGTTTCTGGGGGGACCAGGGGTTTGACCCAGGGTCTGTGGGGGGACCAGGGGTCTGTGGGTGAACCAGGCATCTGATCCGGGGTCTGTGGGTGAACCAGGGGTCTGATCCGGGCTCTGTGGGGGGACCAGGGGTCTGTGGGGGGAACAGGAGTCTGACCTGGGGTCTGTGGGGGGACCAGGGGTTGACTCTGGGTCTGTGGGGGGACCAGGGGTTGACCCGGGGTCTGTGGGGGGACCAGGGGTCTGTGGGGGGACCAGGGGTCTGACCCGGGGTCTGTGGGGGAACCAGGGGTCTGATCTGGGGTCTGTGGGGGGACCAGGGGTTTCTGGGGGGACCAG